>NC_089849.1:36535914-36864526 GCF_035609145.1 Eleutherodactylus coqui
TTTCCATATGTTAATACTTAGTGGGGCTCCTTTTGGAGATCAAATGCTCTGTGGCATATTTTCTACTAATGTCTGGTGTGATGCACTTGAGCTGGTATTTCCCTCCATTCATTCTGCAAATGTCTGGCGAGTTCTCTCACAAAAGATGGATCGACTCGTCTACAATGGTGCAAGGCGCGTCGTCCTTGGACATTTGAGCAATGGATGAACGTTCTATGATGAATTGCGCTACTCTTTAAAATCTATTGGCCATACCTGGGTGTGGAGAAGGCCTTTTGCCTGAACGTGTTGTGCAGCGGCGGCTCTGTTATGGTCTTGGGGATCTTTTATGTGGCATGGTCTTGGTCCGTTGGTTGTAGTGATTAGAACCATGAACATGGAGGTGGTGTACCTTGACGTTCTAGACAATAATATGCTGTCGACAATAATCTAGGAAAGGTCAGCAATACTTCCAACAAGACAACGCGCCTCGTCACAAATCCAATGTTGTTTTACATTGGTTTGAGATATAGATTTTCTACTATTAAACTCTTCTGCAAAATTCTGATCTGAACATCTTTGGGATGAACTTGACCGTCACGTCAGGAAATATGGACAGCAGCCATTTTCTTTGAAAGAACTTGCCAGATGTTTGCAGGATGAATGGAGGGAAATACCAGCTGAAGTATTTTAGACGCTGGTAGAAAGTATGCAATGGAGAATATCCAATGTCATTAGGGCCAAAGGAGGCCGCACTAAGTGTTAAGATATGTAAATACATACTACTTTTTGATTCTTGCTCAGGTGTCTAATTACTTTTGGTATTATAGTGTATATGGTTCTGGTTTTACATCCTGACATGCTTCGTGCCTTTTGGTGGTAAGAGCATTGCTTCTAGGGCAGAATATGGTGCCCTTATGGAGGCTCATGAAGTGCCTACAGGTCTGTAATACAGACCCATAGGGACTTGGTGCGCCGCTGTAAGAGTCTGTATGCCCTCATGTGTTCCTAATGTGGAAGAGCAATGAGAAAGTCGAATATATTTGTATTCATTCCATGCATGCTTTGATTTTGTAGATTTCTTTCTATGTTGGAAGAAGAGATATACGGTGAAAATTCTCCTATCTGGGAAGCTGATTTTACAGTCTCTAACACCGAAGGTCCTCAGTTAGTGTCTCGTCCAGGTAAGGTTTACGCTGGGTTAGATATTGTGTAGTTGGTTTCAAAAATATATACACGGACTAAAGCCATACCGACATAAGACATTAGCAAATTATTTAATCACTTTGCATAGAGGGGAGCTGCTGATCTCCGTTGGTTTGGCTACTACTGCAACCTCTGTCAAGCAACAGATTTTGCCGGAGCAGCCATGTGCAGTATATATATATATATTGTGGCATTATATGATGGCCATTGTGATGAATTTATGTTATAGTGCAATTTGACAGGGGTTGCTTCCTGGGCCAGGTGCAGACATTGAGGCCTGATTGGTTTAGGTCCTAATAACTGCATTTGGATCAGAAGCTGTTTAGTGTTTGCTAGCTGTTAGAATCTCCCACGCTGCAAGAACACCACGATCGGTGGATCCCTGCTACTTAATATCAGAGTATAACTCCATCCTCCCGTTGCAGGAACACACAGTTGGACGCAGCAGTACTCGGTTGTCATTGCAATTGTTCCAGGTCTTGATGTTAATCTGGTCCTGATTACAATGTCCAAGAGTAGAAGATTTTAGGCAGGCTTTAATACAAACCCATTCCCAACTGAACTCGCAACCTTCAGGTCATGAGCGAGAGCTTTAGGACTGCATTTCTGCTGTTTAAGCACTTTCGCCCAGTTTTGTCCTTTTATGGCTCTGAGATCATTGTCCTTGTTGGAGTGTTTGTTCCAGGTGTACCACATGGTGTTCTACTATTGTAACTTTTCCCATTTTTCATCCTACTGCTTGCATACAAACTGGTTACCTAGGTAGGGTATAGTTGGTAGGAGGAGTTAACACTCTTTGGCCTCATGTCTGCAAGCGGATCGGAGCCCGCAGTGGAATCCGACGCTGCTTACCCTTCCGGGTCTTCTGCATGCCTGTCCGGGTCTTCTATTTTCTTTACTGTGGATGTGTGCGGAAGCGACGGCTTATTTAGCTTCAGATCCCAATGCATAAAATTATTTTAGTTGTGCTTCTGTGTCTTTTCGCCTAGTATAGGGGAGGAGGCAGCTGCTATATACTAATGCATTCTGGATGTATGGCTTGGTCATGGTACATTGTATATGAAGCTGTTGTGTAAGAATCCACTATGTGATACATGGTTCTGCTGCTACTTGTATTCCTAGCTGCTGTGAATACCAACACGGCACCCAGTACTCCGCACTTCAGCAACAGCCTGAACAACAGCTCCTCCCTCACATCCAATGGGGACGGTGGGAACTCCGAACCCTTGCCAGGTAACACCCAGCTACAGCAGGCATGTCTGTAACTTTGTAACTACTTTTTAAAATACTTTTTGCCTATCCTGAGAATGAAGAGCCACCGTACCGATTCAGTGCTATGGCCCCGCACAGTCTTTCACATGTTTGGTGGCCAGGGCACCTTTTTGCAGGGAACTGCAGCACAGTTGCATTTAGGTGAATGGGGCTAATTAGTTACCTGCCTGACCAGGAGTGCTGCTCGGCAGGGGGATTCAATGAAGGCGCTGCAGAACTCCTCAAGAGATGCAACCCCTTAATGTGGTGGCATATCCTACCTCTATACCATCACTTTGAGATAGAAATAGCCCTTTCATCTTCAGAGTTTTCCTTCTAAGGCCACTCTCACACATGTGTTCAGAAATCGCTGCATTTTACTTTGATTTGGAGCGCCATTTTTGAACACATTATACAGCGTTTTGAGAGCGCCTTTTAACGCATCCCATCATTGTGATAGTTAATGGGGGTGCTTTAAGAAACACTGAAAAATAGAAAAGACAGCGCTCAAAAATCATGGCGTTTGAGAAGCCCCATTAAAAGCAATGGGAGTGTTGTACCGCAGTTAGTGCAGCGCTCAGGACAACGCTCTAATCGCAGTTAAAAGTGGCGTGCGTAAGAGTGGCCTTAGTCACAATCTGACTAATAGGACTTGAATTGTCCAAAAGTTGTTTTTTTTTTCTATTTTTCGTTTAGGCCACTCTCACCAGGTGTTTGTAAAAACGCTGTATTTTTCAGCTGCGTTGAAAACTCTCCCCGCTCACTACGACGGGCAGCGCACCGTGTTTAAAACCGCTGAAACACATTTAAATGTGGCGTTGAAATCACTGCGTTTAAACGCTCCTCTTAGAAGCCCCATTGAAATCAAAGGATTGTTTCACAGCGTTAAGCGCAGCGTTTCAGACGCCGCGTTAAACACTGAAAGAAGCTGTATGCCGCTTTTTACCGCAATTAGCATGGCGTCCGGAGTGATGCACTAATCGTGGTACAATGCTCATTGATTTTAATGGGGCTTCAAGGACCTGCACTTAGTGCCGTCTGTTTTTGGTTTTGCACACTTTTACGCTTTTTAATGCACAATGATGGGGTGCATAAAAAAAAAGGCTGTCAAACGCTGTGACACGCTCAAAATCACTGTAAAATTGCCGCCATTTCTAAACGCATGTGTGATAGTGGCCTTAATAATTCACATGAAGAGGCCAGTTGATAGGGCTGCATATCTTATCTGTCCAGCCCTTGTGCTGTGGAAACGGCTAGTAGAAATACTTCTGCAAGAAGCATGCCGTAAGGAATATATTCCGTGTACTGCAAGTAACTTATACGTTGGCACGGCATTATATATATGAGGGGTTGCTGATAAGTCCTAGGCTTTGAACACAAAAATTGACATGGGGCAATGAAATTTCTCAGTTTTTCTCCATAGTCCTCCCGGATATCAATGCACTTCTGACTGCAATGTTGCAACTTCTACAACCCATCTAGATAAAATTCCTTTGGTTTGGCGGCAAACCAGGTGTCAGCCGCTACAATTGTGCCAGAAGCGGAGGTACATTTGGTTTCCTTGAAGTGTTTAAATTTGAAGATAAATGGTAGTCTTAGGGGACCGGATCAGGCGAATGAGGATCATCAGCCGGTTTGCTCTAGGTGGCGGTCACTAGAGTGGGGCGAGGCATTGTGGTGCAAGTACGCCACATCTTGGGTCCACTTTCTTAGGCTTTTTGACTTCAGTGTTTCCTTCAATTTATCCAGAAGCGTTGTGTAATACACAGCTGTGGTAGTAGACTCCCAGAAGACAGATGCCATCGCCTCAGATGACGTCTGAACTACTTTGGATATGGGGAACTACTGTGTCTCCATTCTTTTGACTGCTGTTTTGACTCGTGGATTATTTATAATCCCATCTCGTCCAACGTTGCCGGCTGAGACAATAAAGCATCAGTATCCTGCTAAAAACGTTGCAGAATTGCCCGGGAAGTTTGCGCTCTGGCATGCTTTTAATCTGCTGAGAAGCCTTTCAGGATCCACTTGGCAGACGCCTTCCTCTTGTCCAGATGATGGATTATGGACCCATCTCTTTCTCTGGAAATATTCAGAGCATTGGCTATCCTCTTAGCTGAAATTCAAAGGTCTTCCGGAATCATGCCATGGATGGCATCTATGGTTTCTGGACCAGTCATCACTGGAGGTCTTCGAGAACAGTATTCAAGTGGCCACTTTTAAATTTAAGGACCCTTGTCCCCTAATGTTTGCACCAGGTCACCGTTGAATGTCTTCGGCCAACATCCCTTTGGTGGACTTCATCATTGCTCCGCTCTACAGTGAAACCTGCTGTAGACTCCGCCATGTTGTCTTCAAACCTGCATAACATAAGAATGGCGCACGAGATCCTCCCGAAATGTGCTCACCAAGTATTGCAGAGATTGAGCTTTAAAATGATGTCATTTTCATTGATGTGCAAACAAATGAAGATCAAAAAGCCAAGGACTTATCACCCCCCCATCGTGTGTGTGTGTATATATATATATAGGGATTCGAATAGGCCGCTTGTGGATTTGTTCGCTGTGCAGCCCCCCCCCCCCCCCCTCCCATTATTTGTTCTTGAGTTCTTATATCCCTGCTAATTAACCACCTTTTTATTTTTATACAGGAGAAAAACGGAAACTGTCAGACAGTCTGACTCTGGAGGACGCTAAAAGAATCCGCGTGATGGGCGATATTCCTATGGAGTTGGTGAATGAAGTCATGCTGACCATCACTGATCCCGCTGCCATGCTGGGCCCAGATGTAAGACGACTGCTGGTCCCAGTTTTACTTGCTCTATGATTGTATAACATCGCCTGAGTTGATCTGATATAACTCCTTCTACATTGTGAATGTTCTAAAAAGATGAGATTTGATTTCAATTCAAGTGCTGCATTAAATCGGATATTCATGGCATTACATACTAGTTTAGATCCGTCCGCAGGAGGCTGGAAAGAACAGGCATCCTTGCCGTTTAATTATGTTTAAAGGGGCTTGTCCGAGTTGTAACATCTTCTCTGGACAACCCCTTCCCCGCACACTAACAAATAGCACCATACTCTCCTCTCCCCACTACCGCGGTGTCCCACGCCGGTACTCTGTTCTCTGCTCCAGTCCCTGATCAGCCCAGTTTATGGGATATCAGAGGGACTGCAGCCAATAAACGAGTTCAGCGATGACGTCCTGCAAACGGAGCAGAGGACCGAGCAGCGACATGGGGAGAGGCGAGTATATCACTATTTGTTCTTTGGTGCAAGAGATGTTAGAACTCCGACAATCCCATTAAGGAGGACTGATCAGCTCTCCGGACACGTCTGTTTTATGTAGAAGTATTTCCTAAAGTGGACCATTCCAGAACTACAACTTTGTGCCGTTCCTCTATTATTCCTCATGGACATGTATGACAGTGGAGTGTTACCATTCCCTTTGTCAGTGAGGCACGTCTCTACATGCTGACGCTGTCCATTCAGTGCTGATAGTGTCACTATGTAAGGACTCGCCCTACTGACAAGGGAAAGGGTAATACCCAGTTGACAACTTACAGTTCCAAGTAGGAATAATGGAGGAATGGCAAAAAAATGCTCAATTTTGAGAGCTGGCATGTTCTTTTTATATCATGAAATTGACTATTTTGTTACTCTTTAATATACACACTGACATGCCAAAAGTCCTGGGATAGCCGTATGTAAATTGACTATGAAGTGGCGTTGCCTCAGGTGATTGCTTGGGAACTTCCACACCTGTATAAGTTGTAAGATGTTCTCTTGTGGGTGAGGTTGTACACTGGCCTGCGTGACAAGGTGGCGTGAATTATTGGAGATCGAACGAGGCATCATGGTGGGTGCCGGATGGATGGGACATTCCATTTCTGAAGTTCTGCAGGCATTTAACATTCCTTAATCAGCAATGTCACAGGAATGTCAAAAGACCTTACCACCCATAGTGGACAGCGCAGTGGTCGACCAATGGGTGCTAAATAATCGCAACCAGCGGCGTCTGGCTACAATTGTCAGTGCAAACAGACAAGTGACACTGGCAGACATTATGTCTACGTTCCACGCAGCAGGTCCCACACGCATGTCTTGCAGGTCAGTGCAGCTCTTTAGATACACTGGGTTCTTTAGCTTCCATAACATGAAGACTCACCAGAGTGTCTCTGTTAACATTGCAACCCTGGAGACAGCACCTTACCTGAACCCTAGAGGACTGGCAACACGTGGCGTGGTCCAGTGAGTCTCAGTACCAATTGTTTTGGGCTGATGGTAGGGTTCGTGTGAAGCAGACCCCCATGAAGCCATGAACCCCAGTTTCAAAAAGACACTGTTGGTCATTCCATAATGGGAGGAGGTGTGTTCTCATGGCATGCGTTGGTCCGCCTCAACACATCATCGACCGATGCCCACTGCATTTCATTGCTTGGTGACCAATTGTAGCCCTCATGGATTTCATGTACCCCCTACAATATTTAGATATTCCAGCAGGCTAACGCACCATGTCATCAGACTAAAGTTGTCCAGAAGTAGTTCGAGGAGCATTCTGGAGAGCTCCTACGAGTCGTGTGACCTGCACGTTTGTCGGACATGCGACCAATCAAGCATTTATGGGATGTGGTGGTGATGTCCATTCACACCGAAGATCCTTCAGCTACAAAACCAAGGAGCTGTCAGTAGCTATCTACACGGTTCAACATCGCTCCAGACATCTTCTGTCCGCCTGTGCAATCAATGCCGCCTTGAATTGCTGCACTTTACTGGGCTAGAGGGGGTCCCACACAATATTACTTCCTGTCCCATGACTTTTGACATGTCAGTGAGAAGGATAGAGTGTGTGTATAATTAGTGTAACAGTCAACCTTTCTTCCCCCTGTGATAGACAAGCTTACTGTCGGCTAATGCTGCCCGAGATGAGACTGCGCGCCTAGAGGAACGAAGAGGAATCATAGAGTTTCATGTGATCGGAAACTCTCTTTCTCAAAAGTCTAACAAGAAGATCCTTATGTGGCTTGTTGGTTTGCAGAATGTCTTCTCCCATCAGCTTCCCCGTATGCCCAAGGAATACATCACCCGACTGGTGTTTGACCCGTAAGTCGCACTATAAATGTCTTATTGAGAAGCCAGCTGTCACATGTTACATTCATGTCCATCTACATCTACAGGAAGGTCATTATAGGCAATTGTGATTTTTATTTTGTCAGGAAGCACAAAACTCTGGCTCTTATTAAAGACGGTCGTGTTATCGGGGGCATCTGCTTCCGAATGTTTCCCACTCAAGGCTTTACAGAGATTGTTTTCTGTGCGGTGACATCTAATGAACAAGTCAAGGTCTGTATTGGCTTTATTCTTTACGACCTGCTGTTTTATTCTGTATCTTCTAACGTCACTGAAAAAAACACTACAGTGAACCCCCCCCCCCCTGTAGCTGTGTTGTCCAGAAGCTGAGATACGATGGGGTCCTTACACAGGTAGCAAGCGCCGTACCGCCGAATCCCGGCTGAATACAGTCATTGAAATCTAACTTTTATTGAACTAAATGAATATACTAAAAGTTAGGCTGCCTGTCCGCGGGCGTTGCGGGAGCCACCACCGGGGAGCAGGAGCCAGCAGATGGATCTCCGCGGTCAGCCAGATCTGACAGATGGGCTTAATCTGGAGAATCGCGGCAATTCGCAGCATGCTGCGATTTGCCGCCCGTGATCGGAGAATCGCTATGAGCGCAGCCCCCCTGTCCACTCGCGGCCGGCAAATTGCAGCATGCTGCGAATTGCCGCGATTCTCCGCGGTGAGCCCATCTGTCAGATATGGCTGACCGCAGAGATCTGTCTGCAGGCTCCTGCTCCCAGGCGGCGGATATCCGCCTCGGGATACCGCAATGCCTTTGGACAGGCAGCCATATATGAATTTAAAATACAAACCCCTGCCTAGCACAGCTGGGAGCGCTAAGCCACCTGGAATATATATTATTTATTGCTGCAGCAATATGCTGTATACTGCGCTTTGTAGAGCTCTCCTAAATAGCTAGTAGCCATATAAGATATCAAGCAGGTCACTGCTGCAGACTAATGACTTTACCTAAATAGTAAAACCAAGTCTGTGTGTTTCAGCTAAAAGAAACCTAGAATTCCCCCCACTCCCCCAAACATGTTTTGCCAACATCTTGGTGTCCTCGGTGGTCTGGGATTACTGGAGGCGCACCCACCTAAATGACAGCTGTTAGCAGAAGTCCACACTTTTAAATCTAACTTTTATTGAACTACATTTTTTAATGAGGGTGTTTCTTGCCTTTGGGTAATTTTGGCATTAATTATTAATAAGCCTAGTGTACACCCAAACAGCCGATAATCGCTAATTGTCGATCGTTTTAGCGCTGATCGGTGCGTGTAAATGTGCGCCCAACGTCCGCTTTTCGGGCACTGCTGGCTGATCGTTAAATTCAAGCTAACCTAAAAGTCGGGAGACTTGCATACAACAAAAGTTTAGTATATTGTGGTTTAATGATTAGTATAACCCCAAACTCGCATCTAGAAGACTCTGTCTTCATTAAGTGGTGGGAAAGGTTACTCACAGAGAATTCATTACGCGTGATCCAATGGTTATTGGACTACGAAATAATAAAAATATGTACCAAGCGAAAGAAGAAAGTGGAAGATTTCAAATCCTGTTCATTACATGGTGATTATACTGCATTGGAATAGAAAAACATTGCTGAAAAACACAGAGGTTCTGTCAAAAGAAATCGGGAAACCTCAGAAGATTATCCGCAACTTCAAAACAGGACAAATATATTCTGCAGCATTTCTGCTCCGCGGCATCTCTCCCTTAGATTCATGTGTCTGGGGAGGTTGAATTAGGATGTTTAGCCAACCCTGAATATTCGGATGTTCAGAGGGGTCAGGCGATGACAGAAATGGAAAGGGAGACTCAAAAACTCTTGCTATTTTAATTGGTGTTTGTTTCATTTTCAGGGCTACGGGACACATTTGATGAACCATCTGAAGGAATACCACATTAAGCACAACATCCTCTACTTTCTGACGTATGCTGATGAATACGCTATTGGGTATTTTAAAAAGCAGGTGAGATACTCCTTCGAAAGCGCATGCTCCTGTGATGTGTGCAGCCTGCTCTGTATTCTCTTCAGCTTCCTTCTCCTGGGCTTTTCGTGATGCTGAAGGATTCTAGGCAATTTCAATCTATTTACTAGGAATGCATGAATCCAGTATTAAAGGGGTTGTCCCGCGCCGAAAGTTTTTTTTTGTTTTTTTTTTCAATAGCCCCCCCGTTCGGCGCGAGACAAACCCGATGCATGTGTTGAAAAAAAAATACCAGATAGTACTTACCTGAATCCCCGCGCTCCGGTGACTTCTTACTTACCTTGCGAAGATGGCCGCCGGGATCTTCACCCTTGGTGGACCGCAGGTCTTCTGTGCGGTCCATTGCCGATTCCAGCTTCCTGATTGGCTGGAATCGGCACACGTGACGGGGCGGAGCTACGAGGAGCGCTCTCCAGCACGAGCAGCCCCATTCAACACGGAGAAGACCGGACTGCGCAAGCGCATCTAATTGGGCGATTAGACGCTGAAAATTAGACGGCACCATGGAGACGAGGACGCTAGCAACGGAACAGGTAAGTGAATAACTTCTGTATGGCTCATATTTAATGCACGATGTATATTACAAAGTGCATTAATATGGCCATACAGAAGTGTATACCCCAACTTTGTTTCGCGGGACAACCCCTTTAAGCATGTTCCTCTAAAGTTTTTCTTTGCAAATATTTTTGTTTTGATTTTTTTTTTTTTTCCTTTATGATAAATATGGAGAAAGGGTTTTTTAACTCTTAATATTTTTTAGAATATGAAAGTTTTTGTCACTTTTTTTTTTTTCTTTAACGTCCCCATAGGGGACTTGAACTTGCAATCATTTAATCACTTATACAATATATTGCAGTACTTCAGTATTACAGTATCTTTTATTTCTGCAGGCAGTCTCTTAAGCCTTGCCATGACACTCAAATAGTGTCCCACAAATTCATTGTGGGTATGGGCATTTCCCACTGTAGTTGATTGGAGACCCACTGCTTGGATCCCTCCCAGTCAGTTGATCCGGGCTGCTGTCAGTGTACCAGGATGGATGTTATCAGTGGTTAGGGCAGGAAGGGGGGAGTACTGGCTGCACTCCCATTGAAATCAATGGGAGCACCTCGTTTCTACTACTCTTTATGGTCAGGATATCCGATCCTAATCATAAGAGGAGCAGCAAGTGTAAAAGTAGTTGTTCGGTGCTCCCGCTGATTTCAATGGGAGTGCACCTGGGGCTTCCACTTGCCACCCTGACTGATGACTGTGATCTGGTCTACTGTAGTGACAGCGGGCCAGACAATCAGCTAATTGGGGATCCCAAGCGATGGGTCCTCAATCAACAACTGATACAAAGGATAGGTGGTCATTTTGTAAAGAGCCAGAATACCCCTTTAATGATTACAATCTGAGTTCTCTCCGATTGTAGGTGTTGCAGCTGGATGTCTGGTGTCAATGACTTCCGAGCCGGCTCCATATAAACCTCCAAGGGGCTAAGTGCCTTTTACGTGAGCTGCTGATCGGGAACGAATGTTTCTCCGAACTCCATTCTCTCATCTGATGAATGCCCTGTGTGAAGGTGTTGGCGATCAGCTGACCAACAAATACTCACTTATTGGGTTGACTGCGTCTTTTATGTAGCATCAGAAATGATTGTCGGCAGCTCATCTCCGCCGTGTAAGGCTGCACAGAAGCATAATTCGCAGTGGGTTTCTGACATGTGACAGTAAGGCGGCATGCAGCAAGTACGCAATTACATTGTGTTTCTGCTGTGGGCCGCTGGTTGCTATTGTGCATGCATAGACGCCAAGACAGTGCATAAGTGCCAAGATAGAACATGCTGCGGCATCTGGGTCAAATCAAAACTTATTTGTGGAGTCTTGCAAAATCCACATTGGCTGCTGGGTATAAAGGCCTCTGCGCTATGAACATGCGGGTCACGTTGGAGAGTAGTACAAAAATGTCACTCGCAGCACTGAAATAAGGGTAGCAAGTGTTCACCATGTATGAACCAAGGCAGTAAAACTTCCCTAAGAGGGGAACGGTCACCGCATTGTACCTCAGTTATGTCCTGCTTACATTATGCAGCTCTGCAAGCTGGAAACCACCAGACTTTTATCTGTTCCAGTGCCCAAAAAATGGCTTGCCATAGCTTTTATTTCTTTTTTGCTTGCTTTTTATACTTTCCCTTTCAGTAAACGGGGTTGCTTCATGCTAAGCTCATTACAGGGGGCCTCGCTACTCTGTGCAATCCAGCAGCAAGTCCCATCACAGGGGAAGGAGGGGTATTACACAAGGCCCATAGAAGTCATCGGGCTGTTGAGAGAATTTATGACTGTTTCCAGGTCCTCCAGAGCCAGACACGTTCTCTGCGACTGTACTTCATATGTGCGACAGAGAAAATCACGGATCTGCAGCAGATTTTATCCCTTCAATTTGAATTCAGTTGAAAAGGTGAAATTGGCTGCAAATTTGCAGCAAGTCGACTACCACGGTTCCCCCGGAAATAAGACACCCTGTCTTATATTAATTTTGCACGTGAAAAGAGCACTAGGTCTTATTTGGGGGGGATGTCTTATTATACATGCCTAGCAGGCTCGGTCCAGGTCCCTCCTGCTGCTCTCCAGAGCTCCAATGTCTTTCTTACAGTCTTAGACCGCACACAGAAGATCACTTCTTGGTTACAGGATTCATAAATTCTGCACCAGGAAGCGATGTGATGGCTGTGATTGGTCCACTGAACGCTGCATTGATTAGCTAAGCAGTGGTCGAAGAACCAATCACAGCCATCACGTTGTGGGGGTGGGATTTATGAATTGGCTGAGCCGTGGCAATAATTAGCCAATTCATAAATCCCACCTCTACAATGAGATGGCTGTGATTGGTTCTTCGACCACTGCTCAGGCAAACAATGCAGCGTTCAATGAACAAAACGGTGGGATTTATGAATCCCGTATCCAGGAAGTCATCCTCTGTGGGCGGCCGTGGTCTCCAAGAAGCACGTTGGACTCGGGAGAGCAGCGGGAGGTACATGGACCGAGCCTGCTAAGTAATGCATTCCATTTTTTTTTAATGTAATGCAGTTAGGGCTTTTTTTTAAAGCCGCCTCGAAAATCCCCCAAAATCAGGCTAGGTCTTATTTTCAGGGAAAGCCGGTACATAGGAATGCATCCAACAGGGCAGATTTGCCACAGATTTTTCATGTAGATTTTCCGCGCAGATAATCTGCAGCAAAGTACACAACAAATCTGCTAAAGAAGCCATGGATTTACCCACGACAAACCCAACCCCTGTGGGAATACACCCTAAATTGTAGTTATGTAGCCTTGGAATGAGAATTTTTGAAAACTTTCATTTAGCTGCTACTGTAAATGTAACAGATTTTCCGTACTGAGGGTCTGCAAAGCAAACCTGCCGCAATTCGACCCTGTTACCATCTGTGTTTTCATTCAGCCCCATCACTGAAACTCTTCGTCCGCCCACTCCTTGCGCGGATCATTTTCCTTTATCATAGAGTTCCCAGACGAAGAGCGTGCTGAAATGATACAATAAGAAAGAATTCATTAATGGGACTCACACAGTGACTTCTGTAGCGGGATGTATCTACAGATGCTGTAGCGGATTCTGGGGGATCTCTTTGCTGTTACATCTTTGAAGTCCCATAATTCTTGTATTCATTTATTTTCACTCGATGCCTTTTTTTCTATTGGTTTTGTCTTATTCGACTTCTTCTCCGTCTCATTTTAATGTTGTTTTTTTTATTCAATTCTCCCCTATTTTAGGGATTTTCAAAAGATATTAAGGTCCCCAAGAGTCGTTACCTGGGTTACATCAAGGATTATGAAGGAGCCACCTTGATGGAGTGCGAACTTAATCCTCGCATCCCTTATACCGAGCTCTCTCATATTATCAAGAAGCAAAAAGAGGTTTGTACACGATCAGCGTCTTGTAATTGCTGGCTGATGGCTCTCGTATAAATGCAATCACAGAAAATGGCCGTTACTTACTGAGGTGAGGAGTGTATATAGATGCATCCTCCTCCTCTCACCATGCAGGTGGCTGACTACCAAATGGAGGAGCCAATAACACCTGTGCAGGACACCGATGAGACAGCCACTCACACTGCCTCCTGATAATGAGGGGGGTGGATGCTTGGTGTACACTCCCACACATAGTGGATACAGGGGGCCAGACCATTCTGATATATGTAGTTCACCATGCAGACCAGCAACCTATTAATGATGCCATGATAATTCGGCGGGTTGCCCTGCATTTCCATCAGCAAACCACATTGGTACTGCCACCCTGTGCTCCCCCTGGAGTCTTAATGCCACACTGCATGTGAATGATAGATAATAAATGCAAGGCATTTGTTGGATGTTGGCCAAGATACATGAGCCCACTAACCACTTCACGGTTCCTTGCGTTGTAGTGGGTCCCTACACTAATATAATGGGTCCCTCCCACTATGTGTGGGAGTATACGCCAAGCAGCCACCCCCCTCATTATCAGGAGGCAGTGTGAGTGGTTGTCTTATCGGTGTCCTGCACAGGTGTAATTCGCTCCCTCATTTGGTAGTCAGCTACCTGCACTCCTCACCCAGTAAGTAACGGCCATTTTCTGTGATTGTTTTTAAGATTTTATTTCCCCATCTGTGATGCTTTCTTATAAATGGTGCTACTTCTCCAACAGTCACATGAAATTTGGAAAAACCCTCCCAAACATGTTAATTTTTTTTTTTAATGGTTGATTTTGAATTTGTCTCATGTTAAGTAATTTTAATGTAGAACTCTGTCGTCTTAAGTGCATTTTTCGACACCCCCCCCCCCCCCCCCCCCCCGCAATAACACAAACTGGTTCTTCCAGTTAAAAGTAATTCTCATTTACCCTTTTGTGCTCCGGCGGTCATGGCACTTATGTTTTGTCCGTGTAGCTGTCTGACATCTTTTTTGGGACAAGTTTTTTTTTTTTTTGCTGCAGAGAGAAAAAAAATTGCTATTTCGCCATGTTTTTTTTAAGAGTTTTATCTTTAAAAGGCATTCGCCTATGGGTGTGGTATAAATCTTATGAGCACTTTATTCTACGGGTCATTACAATTATGACAACATCAAGTTTATAGAGGTTTTAAAACCGAACTTTTTTTTTTTTCCCCTTAGACTTATGTGGCACCCCATTTCAGGGCCTGATCACTTTTAATTTTCTGTTGACAGAGCTATAGAAGGCTTGTCTTTTTGCAAGACAGCTTTTAGTTTTTAGTACCATTTTTAAGGGAAATATGCCTTTTTTTTTATTCTGGTTTGGCTAACGAGATGCACAGAAAACTGCTATTTTGGCTTTTATTTTCCTAGTTTTATATATTTGCTTTTCTCTTAACTTGAGCGAAATTTACTGTGCAGGATAAATAAAAATTATTTTTCTCCTCACACAAGGCTGTAAATGTCGAAAGAAAAGATAAAATTAAAAACCATAATCCTACACATTAGTATCGCCACATAACCTGTACTAGAAAATGTTATTTTCTCTGTAAATACACTTGGATGTTGCCGTCAGCAATGATTTCAGCATCTGCAGGGTTAAATAGTGTACAAGAATAATGAGATAAGAGATCTTTTCACACCTCTTCTGGGAAAAAGACCCCCATATGTGACAATCAGAGAGCAAATATGCTCACTGGTGATGTCATGAGTGAAAATTCATATCGCCCATTCCCTGGGACAGGTAGAGACTGAAGAATCACAGATCTCTGCTGCCACTGGCCTCCCCTTTCCCTCTGCTCTACACATCCACTAAAAGGCGACTGCTGTAGATTCAGTATTCCAGACCTCTATTCAAAAAGCAGTAGCTCCAGTTCTGTAAGTGCTACCAGCATGCTTTAAAATGACACCAATGCCATGTGGATAGCAGTGATAGAACGGGAGCTACAGCTGTTTGAAGTAGAGCGAGCTCTGTTCGGCCAAAGCTGTAATGTCCTTTCAACCTGTGCTTATAACGGGCGTCAAATAGAGCCATCTGATAGGATCCTAAATAATTTTGTAGGCAGGAGGGATATACCGGCATTCCAGCAAAGTGATCACCAAAAATTTGGGCATTGTGAGGTGCGAAGATGAACCCCATTCTTTTGATAGGACATGCAGCGATTGAATTCAATGGGACCTTTAAATGCAGCACATAACTTTCGCATGCTGTGCGATGTTCATGCGACGCTTCCTGTTGAAATTAATGGGAAACTTTCCTAAGCCTCTAATGTACGTAACGATCGGAGTTGCACAGATGCATGGTGGTTTCCCTAAAAATCGCCTCACATCCGCGGGTAAATAGTACGCTCAAGAAAGTGCGATCTGCCCTATAAAGTGCTCTCCCATGTGTAGGTAACCTTATACTGGGACTTGTGTATAGAGATGGTTGTTACCATGTCACGTGGGCCATGTAAAGGCATAAAGTAAATCGGGAACAGGTGGAAAGTAGAGATGAGCGAACGTGCTCTGCCCCTCCCCTTTTTCGCCCGAATACCGCGATTTACGAGTATTTCACTACTCGGGTGAAAAGTTCTCGGGTGCGCCGGGGGGCGGGGAGAGGCGTGGCGGCATGGGGGGGAACAGGGGGGAGCCCTCTCTCTCTCCCTCTCCCCCCCCCCCCCCCCCCCCCCCACTCCCCGCTGCAACCCCCCGCGCCGCCACGGCGACCCCCGAATTTTTTCGCCCGAGTACTGAAGTACTCGAAAATCGCGGTATTCGGGCGAAAAAGGGGCGTGGCCGAGCACGTTCGCTCATCTCTAGTGGAAAGTAATACCAGATGTCTGCATATCTTGTGATATAGAGTTTGTGTTCTTTTCAATGACTCATTTCTTAATGATGTAATGTATCCTCCAAGGTAATCTAGTTTCCCCCTATAAGTGTTCATGTTTCTATCTGACTACAGATCATCAAGAAACTGATTGAACGCAGACAAGCTCAGATCCGTAAAGTGTATCCCGGACTCACGTGCTTCAAAGAAGGCGTGCGACAGATTCCAGTGGAATGTATACCGGGCATACGTAAGTTTAAGTAGTTATAGCGGTCTGTTTGACAGTATTTTGATGATGTGCAGAACTGATGTTTGCTCTTGTTTTTAGGAGAAACGGGGTGGAAACCATCTTGTAAGGAAAAAGGGTGAGTAAAAGGTCTAATGTTGCTTGTGCCCAACTAACCAGCACCAATCCCCAGCATGCAGGTATAGGTGCACATCCGCGTTCAAAGAGCGATTTTCGGCAATAGTCGTCTCATGTACCTACAGCCGCTAAAAGGGTACTGAGCAAGAAATCGCACATTAGTTGCTGGTCTCTTTATTTCAGCTCACTGAAGCAAAGCGACTAGCGAGTGACCTCCTCGCTCAGTGTAAACAGGAATGATTCAGCCGTTGAGCGACTGCCTGTTCAGTGAATGGAGGGATCTGGCGCACTTCACCTCCATTTACTGAATGACTGCCGATCCTACGTGGAAGCACAGAAGCGATAAGCTGTTCGGGACTATTCAGTACATGGAAAGCCTGTTAATTTCATTGCCCTCCCCTTCACCTTGTTCATATCTGTTATCAGAGTGTTTTTTTTTTTCTTTTTTCACAGGAAGGAAATTAAAGATCCCGACCAGCTGTACAATGTCCTGAAGAACCTGCTAGCACAGATCAAGGTGGTTAATGCTTGGGATTTGCATTTTTGGGAAGTGTATTGTATAAAGTTTTTGTCCGGTGTTAGAAAAACATTTCTAGTTCCTTCTGGTTTTTGCTTTCCACAAGAGGGGTGATTAAAAATTTTGACCAGTGGAGATATCACCGCTGAGACTCTACCGATCCCAAGAACTGGGGTCCCGTGTCCCCTCTCCTCCTCACTGCACCCGGTCCCACTCTGAGGATGAGATTGAATGGAGCCGCATAGCACCTTCTCATCCACTGCTTCATCCAATCTCCATGTCACTGCGGGGGGTGCAGTGAGCCTGCAGTGAAGAGGAGAGGGGATCTGAGACACCTATTCTTGGTATCTTGATCAATTCCTAATAGATTTTGCTCCACCCTCTCCTTTCCTTCCTTGGATAATTACATATGAAACCTGAAGCAAATTAATTGGACTTTCCATTTTATTTTCAGACACACCCAAGTGCTTGGCCTTTCATGGAACCCGTAAAGAAATCTGAAGCTCCAGATTACTATGAAGTAATCCGGTTTCCCATTGGTAAGGTCCCTATACTCCAGATGAAAGTAATAGTACTTAGTTTAGTAGTTTGTAACCTAAAATTACAACTCCCATCATGCCCTGAGAGCTGAAGAAAAGTTTGTGATTAGGGGAGTTTAGATGTTTTGGCTCTGCCTGGGGAGCAGCTTGCTTCTGCACAAATCTACCCCCACTGTAACAGAGACCAAGCAAGTTGGGCTCCACTTCAAGAAATAATCCAGAGAAGTGGCAGCGTGAGTGGTGCAAAAATTGTAATTTCCTTTTTATTCCTCCATTAAATGGTGCAACGTTTTGACCTATGTGCTCAGCTTGATAACGACCACATAGGTCGTAACGTCGCTTCGTTTAATGGAGGAATAAAAGGCAAATTACAATTTTTGCATGACACATTCTGCCACTTCTCTGGATTATTTCTTGAATTGCTGTTTTGGAGTCACTGGCTCTGGCTTCCTGGTGGCTTGGCCATTAACACTTTATCACCTTCATTTGCATGTAAATGGGCCTTCAGGAGCTGTTTGCAGAGCCCAGCTTGTGAACAGCTGCATTGTTCTTGTCCCAGCTGCTGGGAACTTACAAGGTTTACTGCCCACTCCCTACGGAGATAACAGCCTGTGGTCTTCTGACAGACAAAGCAAACTGCTTTATCTCCGGTAGCCAAACAATGGATTTTAAGTTCACCTTAAAATCATCGCTCAAACGAAAAGTGCCCGATGCCCGCGTTTACATGTATTGATTATCTCTCATATTTGGTCATTTGAACGAATTTTGAGCGTTAAACGTTGCATGTAAATGGGCCTGAAGTCTATCTACGTCCCTCATTTTTGTATTTCAAACCTCACTGTAGACCTGAAGACAATGACAGAAAGGCTGAAGAACAGATATTACGTGACCAAGAAGATCTTCATTGCTGACCTGCAGAGAATAATCACCAATTGTCGAGAGTACAACCCACCGGACAGCGATTATTGCAAGTGTGCCAACACTCTGGAGAAGTTCTTCTACTTCAAGCTGAAGGAAGGAGGCCTGATAGATAAATAGTTGTCCTGGGAATTGCAACTTGACATTAACTCTTCCATTCCAACTTCATGAACTTTGACTTGCCGAAAACCTTAGTGGCAAGATTGCCTTACAAAGTACGCAAAACTGTCTGTGTTCGTGTAAGTTTACCACCCTCCACCAAAGGTGAGAGCTCCTACACCAAGAAGGGAAAATGCCACTGACACCTAAGCGTGTGGCGGTCCTCCCCTGCAAGGATGAGGTGTCAGAGCCTTCTATCTTAAAGCTCTCTGCACTTTTGGGGGCTGTGTCACTTTATTTTTTCTTTGCCACAAACGGCAGAACTGCAACTGTTTACAGGACTACCGGAGCGTCCATTCATTCTAGAAGATCCTTAAGAACATGCTGAAATCGTGAAGAATAATTTATTAGGGAACACGCATACTAAAAGGACAAGGCATGTCTGATTTTTATTTCCTGCATTGTGAATGTTACGTCGTTCTCAAATGGAACTCCTAAAGGCATAAAGCGACAGTAACGCTGTATAGTTTACAGTGCGCCAGAAGTCGCATGCAGGCAGAAGTTTGTAAAGGTGCTGTATCAGAACGGGTGGAGGAGTATTATATCTGACTGCTGAAGGCAAAGTAGAAAATGCCTATTTCTAGAGGTTGCCTGGTTAGTAATGCCTTACATTGCCATATTGAACTGAAAGCTTGGCCTAGGATCCTTCATGGGATCAAACTTTGTCACAGCAGGGGGGCCTCACCATCAGCTGGTCCCCAAATCACAACTACACACTAATAGTAGCTGTACGCCCATGTTGCTCAAGATATCCGATCATGGATGTGTAAATTTATTAGGGTTATGGGTTTCTGTTAACAAGCAGCGCTGCTTATTTTAAGCGGTAAGGCTGTTAATTACCATTGGATAATTTGGAGCAGTTGATTAAGTGAGTCGATTAGGTTTCTCCTCCATTGACGTGCATGCTTGGAGTGACAGTTCTAGCAGCAGCTTATTTCCTGGGATAAAAGGCCTTTTACATAGACGTATGTTCTGCCTTTTAACGAGCGCTTATCAGCCATATAGCATATCGATCAGCGCTCGTTACTGTTTAAGGGCAGCAGAGGAACGATATTGTGAGGATGAACGATTGTTAATGTGGTCGCTTATCCCCATACAGGTTTGCATTTGTCGGCAGCACATGCCCATTTATATGGCGAGGGAGCATTTACAACTACATGAAGGATCTGATCAGCTGACAAACAAGTTTCTTCTCATTTGTCAGCTGATGGGGACTTATTCACATGGCCTGATGATCAGGCAGCAAATGTTCTTACAAACGTTTGTGTTCGATCATCGGTCCGTGTAGAGTGCCTTTACAAAGGATCAGGGATGTTTAGATTTATGCCACAGACTTACTCCAGCCACATTTATGCATCCATAATATGGGTGGGTGTCCTGGCCTGAACTCTTGGGATTCGTAGGAACCTATAGTTTGGGTCAGGAGACCTGCAGTCAGGCTGGGACGTCTGATTGTGTTACAGATGCCTACACAGGTCTGGAATACTCTCGTCTGTCACCGGCCTTACTTGGGATCTCCTCATACACTTTAGATCAGGGGTCCCCAACTCCAGTCCTCAGGGACCACCAACAGGTCATGTTTTCAGGATATCCTATAGTAAGAACCCCTGTGGCAATGTCTGAGGCACCAACAATAATTACATCACCTGTGCAACACTGAGGAAATCCAGAAAACATGACCTGTTGGCGGTCCCTGAGGACTGGAGTTGGGGAACACTGCTTTAGATCATCTGATCCTGCCAAAGTCAGAAAGCTTGGCTGATGATCTAATGTGTATGGCCAGCTTAAAACGGGCAACTTCATGACTTGTAGCTGCGGTGATGACACTGACAAGTTTAGCCACAATTATCTCTGGCTGCTTCATTTCAAGGTCCCTAAAAGATAACCCATCATCAACTATAAGCATCGTAAAATAAGGGCCCATTTACACTAAAAGATGATCGCTGATATCTTTGCATTAACTCTTAAGTAGCTAATTAGCTACTTAGGAGTTAAATGCAGGTGTGGGGCAGGGTACCCCGACAGCTCCAAGAACAGCAGCTGCTTTGTATATGCAAACAGCTGCTTTGTTCTCAGAGCTTTCAGCTGGAATACCCCGTGGAGGTCAGCATGCGCACAACAGCTTGACTCTTGTTATCAGGCTGTGCGCACTATAACTTAGCTTATAGTTGATGACCGGTTTCCTTTAAAGGAGCAGTTTGCATTTGACTGTAGTCCAAGACTAAACTTCATGGTCACCCAAAGAGAAAAACCTGACATGTCTGTAACTACCCTGAGGCTAGAACATTGTGGAAAGTTTCACTTCTGCAAAGCTGTTTGTTCCCCTAACAAGGAACCTAAATCACTCCTGCAGTACCATCTATGTGCGTTGCAGTGTAATGCCGGCGCCTCATTTGCAGCTGACTTGGGACATGTCTGAAGATGACCATTTAGGAGACAATTTGGCAGAAGGACTGAAGTGAACCATCCCTTCAGCCGTCAGGTTTCCTAGAAGATACAAGATGTCGTTCTGTAGAAGTCTATAAGCTGTGCTATGTTGGGCATACACGTTTTTAGGACAGTTGGGGACCATTGACTGTAGTTTGTCTATTTATTACAGTATTCTTGGTCTTGGGTGTTCCATAAAGCAATTAGCCAGGTTTGTGTGTATAACTGCACTACCTTCCATGCATAACATTGTATTTTTTGTTTTACAGCTTATACTTTACAGTATTACAGGTCAGAACTAATGAAATGGAGATGCAGAATCTTGGCTTCTTTAATATTTACAGTTTGATCATGTGGGGTTTGTTAATTGCAGTTTTTCGTTATTAAAGGGGTTTTGCTGCAGGAAGCAGACAGCTCCGTACATTGCACAGTGGTCCAGGTTGGTATTACAGGCTGAGTCCCATTCGCCTCAATAGGACTCGGTCTGCAGTGCCAACACTGATCAATGTATTATAGAGCGGTCTGCTTCCTGCAGCGAACAGCTAGAAGGGGGAACAACCCCTTTATTAGGATAGGGGAGGAGAATGATACCTGTGTAAATTACAACTGATATACTACATGTGAATGAGCTCTAAAACTGCACCAATGCAAAAATCCCATCTTATTGCACAACCCCTAAGAAGATGTCCGCATGTACTGTAATACCTTGTATATTTTCCACATACCAATCTGCAGTGGAAAATACACTATATATGCTGCAAGTGAACATGCCTGCTAAAGAGTATCTCTAGCAAGCACATTAAGGGTGTGTTCACACACAGCAGATTTGGTGTGCATGTACCACAGTGGAAAATTTGCCCCAAAATCCATGTCCAATTCCGCACCAGTGGTGCAGATTTTGATACCGATCTGCAGCAGACGTCACCCCTTCAATTAAAAGGGTTAAATCTGCTGGGGATCCTTGCCAAACTCTGCACCAAATGGTATGGATTTTGGTGTAGATCCGCAGCGCAACATCCACCACATGTGAAGGCACCCTAGAAGGGTTGTACCATAATGAACTATCCATTGAGTGGGTGATAAAAGTTCAGGGGTCCCGTGCCGCCTCTTCTCCTCCTGACTGCGGGGTGTGCTGCGAGCCCGTAGTGATGAGATTGAATGGAGCGGCGGTCATGCATGCGTGATGTTACTGCATTCATTTTCAATGGGACTACCGGAAATAGCCGAGCTATTTTCGGCAGCCCCACTTCAATGAATGGCGCAGAGAACTTGTATGTAGGACCGCCACTCCATTCAGTCTCCTCCTCGCTGCATGGGGTCGCAGCAAGCTCGCAGTAATGCGAAGAGGGGAAGGACACGTGACCCCTGTTCTTGGCCACGGTGGTGGCCTCTGCGGTGAGACCTGCACTCATCCGACTTTTATGAAATTTCCTATGGGTTGGTGATTGTAGTACAACCCCTGTATGATGAGGCCATCCGTGTGAAGCCCTGAGGGGCCCATTCACACAGGCGCATCTTGGATTAAATTGGTGTATTCAGACATGTAGATTTTTAGCATGTAAAGAACAAAAAAAAAATCGCAGCATGTTCCATGTTACACGCATATTCACTGCTTTTTTTCACGCATGGAGGCGGCGGAAAAATGACATCAATTGGCTTTTTTTTGCTTGTGTGAAATACAGTAAATGTGCAGCACAGATTTTTTTAAAAAAAAGCGCCCAGGCATCAAAAAATGCACATATACTTGCCGTAAAAAGGGTGCGTTTTTTACGAACCAAAATTGCATACTAGTGTGCGAATAACAACTATTAAACCAGTGAGGATCCATTAAATGGCCTCAACCACCTGAAGGGACCAACAGGGGTATTGAAAAGGGTAAATAATTAGCTGAAAATGATCATGTGATGCACAATATAACTCCAAGCCATAAAGCGACCTGCCCATGGTTTGGAGTCAATACCTGACACAGCCCATGGATAAGAGTGGCACTGTTTCTGGAAAGGAAAACCTATTTTTTTAAAAAAAAAATCCTTTTAAAGCTAAAATACAAATCCATGGTTACAAGAATCATGTCTGCTAAAATTAAATGTGTGTAGGGGCGATGACGGGAAAGAGGCACTGGAGTCACGTTTGTGGCTCAGCCCATTGGAGGTATTAGAAGTAAGCTGTACAAATTCAGCTGATGACTGAGGTGCCAGCTGAAAATGTATATGGCTGACATCACTTAGACGCTTTAGAACGTCACAGTGCCACGACCCGATCAGGATGGGCTAGAGGATGTGATATACGCAGGGCTATAGTGGAGGGTTACTATAGTTTGTGTGTTTATAAGGAAAGGTGGGACCAGATCCCAGAGGGGGGATTGGATAGACTCCTACTCTCTCCGGGACCCTTTCCTGATGTACAAAAACAGCATCTAATAGGCATTGTGTTAACCTGTCCATATAGGCACCGCTCCATTAATCTATATTCTTACTTTTCTCAGTTGTAATGACTGCTCAGTGTTTGTCGCCTCTGCTGTTTGCACTTTTGTACACTTGGTCAGACCGCGCCATTTACACTGCGTATTCCAGGGAACGTCCGTGCATTTGGTTGCCTGTTCAGTATTTTGCCTTGCACTCATTGGCATCGATGTCTTTGTTTCAATGTATCCTTGCTCACGAACTGTGAGTACTTATGAATGCCATGCTGTCCATACTGTTCAATAAAGATCGGTGTAAAACCTGTTACACAAAAGTACTATTGATGCGGTACATGTCTTTTACTGCGGTTTATAGTATTTATGGCATATCCACAGGATTTGTTGTAAAAGACTGATAAACGGTGTTTTTCCTCCTTCCTGCATTACAAGGTTCTCTGGTCCCTATCCTGTATGCAAAGGTGCTGGAAGTGGGTGCATGCAGGGGGAGACAGAATTGATAAGTGGCTGCACATGTACACTACCTTCTCCATTATGATTCATGGGGATATTTATAAAGGCATCCAATCATTTTTGCTTAGTTGTCTTCATAAGTCTCATTTACTTTAGTGGAGAGAGAGCTACCCAAACATGTATAGCATATCGCTCAGTCACTCGTGGTGTTGTCTCATGCAGCCAATCTATGAAGAGAAGGAGGGGAGAGGGAAGATTAGAAGCTTGCAGATGTGCTGCTACAGCAAATAGGGTTTACTGTCCTTCAGCTATTGAAATCACATCTGTACTGCTGTATAATCTCCTCCACGATGCTGCTTATAGTTGAGTGATAAGAGAGATTATGCTCTTCTGTATGTACAGTGTATGGAGAAACAGCAGCCAGTCTACACCCACTAGTTCAGGGAAGCTTGAGAATTGGGCTATGCAACACCGACAGAGGAAGCAGACATGCATTAGTATTAGCATGATCTATACACAGGAATAGGACATGCCCGCACTAAATTTTTTTGTCACGCAGACTATTGGTTCGCATGCAAAAAAATCAATCTGCACAGCGCCATAGGGTTAACACGAACAGCACACAGCCTCAAATACTCTAGCGGTTGGAGGCCTTAGAGATGGAACCTGCAAAGGGGAAAACTGGTGGTAAAGGCAGGATACAAGCCATATAATAGCCAGAAAGTGCTATTCCTTATGGATATATACAGCAGCATGTTATAAAAAGTCATCTGAAATGGCAGGTGTGCTTTAAGAAGTAGAAATGTTGCTTTAACAGACTCTGTAGGACAGATTTTCGGGGTGGTAGATGACAGTCGGTTTTAACTATATTGATGAGCTATGTATGTAGATATATGCATAAAATAAATGTGTACGCAAAGATGTATGCTAGGGCACATTCTAGGAGTCCTTTTGAACCTAATTAGTATCTATCGGATTTTAGTGTGAAGAAGGAAACCAGAGAACCTATCAACTCCATGCAGGGGTTAAAGGGTTTTTTCAGCTAAAACATTGGTCTATCTTCAGGTTAGGTCATCAATTGCTAATCTGTACGACTCCTCTGCTCTGAACCACTGCCGATTAGTTGTTAGTGGAGCCAGCTGTCCCTGTAAGAAGCGGGGAGCAGATAACACTGTACATTGTGCAGTGGGCCAGCATGTTGCATGCACAGCTCTCTTCACTCCAATGAGAGCTGTGCCTGCAATACCAAGCTGCACCACTACACAATTTACATCGGAACAGTAGCCCCGGTAAACCGCTGATCGGCTGCAGATGACCTTCTGTAGGTCATCAATTTAATCTGTAGGGCACATTCATATTTGCAATTATCCCTTCACGTGGGATGGTACCAAGGAGAGAGAAGAATCCCTTCCAAGAACCGGAAACCTGCAGATAAAAAGGTGGAGTCTCTCCAGCGCATCAGTGATTTCCTTTCCTTGGAGGGAGACTTGCATTTCCTATGCTGACTGTGTAGGAAAGACCTATTTTTAGTTTTGCTCCTTACCCAAAGGTTGTCAGGTGGCTCCTTGCTGGCATCATATTGGGGCATCCTGGTCTAGGCGCATCGTTTCATGCTCCAAGTCTGGAGGCAGTAGAGAGGTACAGAAGCACATGCCAGTATTATGCATTTCTGGGAGTAAATGAAGGTGGCATGTGGTGCCCTAGAAGTGGTTTCATGGCTAATTCCCGCTCCTCCATGGTAATTCACACGCTTTCATCCCGGAGGGGAGGGCTTTCCGTCTCAGGCAGTGTCAATTCCGCCACTAGGCTTCCACGTGGGCGGACGTTGTTGACATAGTACACACTATGGACGCGGCAACGTCAGAGGAATTGCTAGAGCACACGGATTTCTGGCGTGGATCGACTGTTGGAAGGTCTGGTAGCTGCTCCTGACTATCGTAATGGACGAACCTTCCCAGGACACTCGAGACAGCTTGGACCTTGCTCCATTGCTGGTAGTTTTTGGATGAGAATGGGGTTAATAATAAGGGTTGTTAATCCTGCTCTAATATATGGTTTATAGGTTGTTTCCCCATGACATCATGACAGCATACGCTGGAGGTTGCTCACCTGCTGACCTGAAGGGACAGGAAGAGGCAGAGTATAAAAAGCACCTCCCCTCCACCAACACCAGTGTTTTTCCTGTCCCTTCAGGACAGCAACGGCAGAGCTCCAGCAACGCTGTCCCATGCCGGAGGAGGACTTACCGGCGAAGCGGCGGCGTGGATTTTTCGGGCAGCCCCGGCAAACCCAGTGGGAAGGACCCCATCTGGGAGCTTTCCGGGGACTGCGTGGGCCGGGGCCCAAGTACGGGTTGCCGGCACCACTGCGGCCGTCATTTCGGGCGGCGGCCGCCATCTCCGGTGGGCCGGGGTCCAAGTACGGGCTGCCGGCACCACTGCGGCCGTCATTGCGGCGGCCATCTCCGGGTCCAGGGCCGACAGGAGCGCTCCAGGGGGCGTGGTTTCAGCGGATACAGCGCGGTGACGTCTGACGCTCCGCAAAGGGGGCGTGGCCTGGCGCGGCCGGCGCCAAATTCAAAAATCTGCTGCCCCTGCATCAGCTGGTGGTGTTTCTCCACGCTAAGGAACGATCCTAAGCACAGGAAGCGTTCCTGCAAGGCGCAAGATGTCGGCCAGAGAGGACCCAGAGACCCTCCAAACTGTAAGTGGTCCAGTGGACCAACCTACACCTGCACTACATACACTTCCCGACTAACAGAGTTTCCCTTGTCTTACAGGACAGGGATACTCAAAAACCGAGGGAGGCTAGACGAAGGAGTAAAAAATGTCCAGTATGTCTAACCAAACTCGATGACTCCTGCACAAAAACGTTATGCGCTACCTGCTCCGCAAAAGTTTTGCAGGAGGAAAAAACTTCCCTTATGGCCGAAATTCGGTCAGTCGTCCGAGAAGAAGTGCAGTCCTCCCTCTCGGACCTCCAACCTGGGCCTTCCGGGGTTACACGCAGGTCGGTTCCGGCGGTGTCTGAGTCTGACTCCGACATAGCGGAAAATGTGGATTTTGACGGGGAAGTGACGCAGGAGGACAAGAAATATCTTTTCTCTACCTCAGACATGGATCAACTGCTAAAAGCGGTACGCAGGACCATGCAGGTGGAGGAAGACGTGCAGCAACCCCGCACAGTCCAGGAGGATATGTTCGCGGGGTTACTCCCGCAACAAAAATCTTCATTCCCCGTAAACGCCACACTCAAGCAGCTGATTCTAAATGAGTGGGAGAGCGTGGATCAGGCTCCGCTAATCCCCAGGGAATTTAAAGAACGCCTGTTATTTCCGGGAGATGAAGTGTCCTTTTTGGACGAGATACCTAAAGTCGATGCTGCAATTGCCATGGTATCCAGAAAGTCCGGATTGCCCTTTGAGGATACGTCCCACTTAAAGGACCCGTTGGACCATAAGGTGGACACAACCATGCGTAAAGCCTGGTCTACCTCCGGTCTCATCACGAAATCTAACATCGCGGCCACTTCCGTGGCTCGTTCCATGGCAATCTGGTTGGACCAATTCGCAGCCCTAGTCGACCAAAAAGCCCCTAGGGAGGAGTTCGCAAGTGGCATCTCTCTGCTGCAAATGGCAACAGGGTTCCTGGCGGATGCTTCAATGGAAACAGTCCGCCTCGGAGCCCGCATGGCAGCACTATCGAACACCGCTAGAAGGGCAGTGTGGGTGAAAGAGTGGTCAGGGGACGCAGCGTCCAAAAATAGGCTATGTACCCTACCGTTCCGGGGCGGGCGTATATTCGGACCAGACCTGGATCGTCTGCTGGAGAAAGCAGCTGACAAGAGTCACGGACTGCCTGCCACCAGACCACCCAAGAGACCCTTCACTCCTCATCCCTCGTCTACGTACGCCTGGAAGGGGAAGACCGGAAGATGGTCTTATCCAAAGGGCGGAAGGGGTAAGACTTTAACTTTTGTCCCTCAGCCCATACTTTCGGGCCCGGTAGGGGGTAGACTGGCTCGCTGTTCCAATAGCTGGCGTAGTATTACAACTAATGAGTGGGTAGTGCACCTAGTGGCGGAGGGGTACAGGATCGAGCTACTATCCCGCCCCCCGGACAGGTTTATGATAACCCCAACCCAGTCTCCAGGCCTAGAACAGACTCTGTTGGAGGGCGTACGGAACCTGCAGGGTCTCGGCGCGGTTATCCCGGTCCCTAAGAAGGAACAGGGAAAAGGTTTCTATTCCCCCCTCTTTCTGGTTCCCAAACCAGATGGCTCCCACCGCACCATTATCAATCTAAAACAACTGAATAAATTCATTGAATATAGGAGATTCAAAATGGAAACCATTAGAACTGCAACTCCTCTAATTGCCAGGGATAACGTAATGGCTACAATAGACCTTAAGGATGCCTATTTTCATATCCCTATTTACGCCAACTCACAAAAGTTCCTGAGGTTTGCGCTGAGGATGGAAGGGGAAATCTGCCACTTTCAGTTCGTCTGCCTACCCTTTGGAATCTCCTCCGGCTCCGCGAATTTTTTCCAAGGTCGTGATGGAAATGGTGGCCTTCTTACGAAATCAGGGTGTCATGATCATCCCCTACTTAGACGACTTCCTGTTGGTGGCAGATTCCCCGTCTACCCTGAGATCACACTTGGAGTCCACATTGCAATTATTTAAGGAGCTTGGCTGGATTGTTAACGAGTCAAAATCCAACATGGAGCCAGAAACCAGGAAGAAATTCCTGGGTGTCATCCTGGATTCCAGTCTACAAAATTCGTCCCTTCCTCCCCTAAGAAAACATCTTATCATAGAGGAATGTTCCAACCTCTATAAAAAACATAGGGTAACGATAAGAGACGCAATGCGGATCCTGGGACTAATGACTTCGTGCATCGGCGTGGTCCCCTGGGCCCAGTTCCACAGTCGCGGACTCCAGTCACTAATTCTCCAGAATTGGGACAAGTTGCAGGCTTCGCTTGATCAGACAATCCCTATTCCTGCGGAAGCCAGAGCTTCACTCCGTTGGTGGGTGTCGTCGGACAACCTGTCTCAGGCATCCGATTGGAATTTGGACCCGGCTGTAATAATCACGACCGATGCCAGCGCCAAAGGGTGGGGGGCCCACTTTGAAGGCGGTTATGTACAGGGGGCCTGGGACGTTCACGAGAAAGCTAGCTCATCGAACTTTAGGGAGCTTAAAGCTGTATGGAAATCCCTGCGTAGCCTGCAAACACGGTTAGTGGCGAAACATGTGAGGATCTTCTCAGACAATATGACAACAGTATCACTCATTCGCCACCAGGGTACCACCAGGAATCCTCCACTGCAACGACTGGCGGGGCGGATCCTTCAATGGGCGGAAGGCACAACAAAGTCCCTATCGGCCTTTCATATAAGAGGAACCGAGAACTCAGCCGCGGACTTTTTAAGCAGAAGGAAAGTGGACCCAGGAGAGTGGGAACTCCATCCAGAGGTGTTCAGCCTTCTTGTGGAGAAGTGGGGGGTACCAGAAGTAGACCTCTTTGCGTCAAGCGCAAACACCAAATGCCGGCTTTTCTTTTCCAGAAGCGCAGAGAAACAGGCCTTGGGCACGGACGCTCTCTCTCACCCCTGGGATTGGGACCTAGCGTATGCCTTTCCCCCTCTACCACTAATCCCACTTCTGCTAAGGAAATTACTGCAGTCAACCCTAACAGTAATTTTTGTAGCACCATATTGGCCCAAAAGACCGTGGTTCCCCCTCCTGAGATCCCTGTCAGTGGGAGAGCCCTTCCACCTTCCAACAAGACCGGACCTACTGTCGCAGGGCCCTCTTCTTTACCCGGAAGTTCACAAGTTCAGGCTTACGGCCTGGAGCTTGAGCGGGTAAAGTTCCTAGGGAAGGGTCTTTCCCCTAAGGTTATTTCCACCATTAGCGAGAGCCTTAAACCCTCGACACACAAAATCTACTCCAAAGTCTGGAAAAAATTTTCGGAGTGGTCAGGCCAGGACATCCAGCAGCTGGATTAGCCAGACGTCCGTAAAATCTTAGATTTTCTCCAGGCGGGCCTGGATAAAGGTTTGAGTCCGAATACGCTCAAAGTCCAAATTGCGGCCTTGGGGGCATTCTTCGATCTCGCGCTGGCGGAGCACAGGTGGATTAGGAGATTTCTTAGAGGGGCGAGCAGATTACATCCATTCTCACGGCCCACGGCACCACCCTGGGATCTAACCATAGTCCTTCAGGCCTTATGCGACCCCCCCCCCCCCCCCCATTCGAACCGATTGCGGATCTATCCATCGCCTGGCTGACATACAAGGTAGCCCTGCTTGTGGCAGTTACGTCGGCCAGACGCGTGGGGGAAATCCAGGCCCTCTCACGAAGGGCCCCATATATGACTATCCACCTGGACAAAATAGTTTTTTCTTTAGACCCATCCTTCCAGCCTAAAGTATTGTCAGATTTCCACAGGGGCCAACCAATACTTATTCCAGCCTTTTGCCAAAATTTCAAAAATGCAAAAGAACAAAAGCTCCATAATATAGACGTCAAAAGAGCGGTACTAGCGTACCTTGAGGCAACGGAAAGTTTCAGGAAGTCTGACAAACTTTTCGTTCAATTTCAGGGGCAGGCCAAAGGAAAGGCCGCTTCTAAAGATGCGATCGCCAGGTGGCTCAGGAGAGCCATCCAGGAGGCTTACAAGGCCAAGGGCATCCCTCCTCCAGAAGGATTGAAGGCCCACTCAACGAGAGCGGTGGCATCCTCTTGGGCGGAGAGAGCGCACGCGTCGATTGAGCAAATCTGTAACGCAGCCACATGGACTTCAGGCCATACTTTCATCAAACATTATAGGCTGGACTTTAAATATAGTCAGGACGCATCCTTCGGTAGGAAGGTGCTCCAAGCCGTAATCCCTCCCTAAAAAGCCCATGCCACTTATTTGGTATTCCTCCAGCGTATGCTGTCATGATGTCATGGGGAAAACGGGAATTTTTTCTTACCGATAATTCCCTTTCTGGAAGACATCATGACAGCATACGGGCTTTTTTCCCCCCCCTTACCAACATGGTTACCCTAGTTTGTCCAACACATGAGGTAATGTGTATGCTTTGACTTTGTTTTCTGAGGTGTGTGATGTCAATAAAAACACACCTTCTGGTTAAATAGCTGGTCACTGTGGTCATTTGGAACGCACTGGTGTTGGTGGAGGGGAGGTGCTTTTTATACTCTGCCTCTTCCTGTCCCTTCAGGTCAGCAGGTGAGCAACCTCCAGCGTATGCTGTCATGATGTCTTCCAGAAAGGGAATTATCGGTAAGAAAAAATTCCCGTTTTTTTTGTGGTAGGAAAGACCAAGGAAGGCTATGGAACATCTTAAAAATAAGACGTGCGATTTTTGTAAAACAAGTTTTTTTGTTTTTTTTTTGTTTAGTGCCTGTAATAAGAAGATTTGTAGAAAATGTACACAGGAGACTGTTTCCGAAGAATTGCTCTCTTTTAAGGATATTGAAATATTAAGTCTGAGATTCAATGCACTTCAAGAGGTAGAAAACGTGTTTTGTAGGGCCCTAGTACCTCAGAGGGGAAGAAGGCTTTCTACCCAGCTTCAGATTCTGAGAAATCTTTATTGAACCTGGTGAAACTTCCTCGGATGTTTTCATCCTCCTCTTCTTCGGATGGTTCTGAGGGAGGCCGTCTTGCTTCCCTCCTGAAGATGCAGGAAGGTCCCGAAGGCTATTAGAGCCACCATGAAAATAGAGGAATCAAGAGTCTTGATTCATCCAAGACGATTTGAGAGATTAGAAAATCGCAAACATAGAACCTTCTCAGTGTATAAGAATGTTCCTAATTTAAAAAGAAAATGGAAAAAAACAGACAAAAAAAAGTATGCCAAAAGTGGTAAAACGGAAGCAGGTTTTTGCTAGTGTGGATAAGGCCCCTGAGAATTGACGTAGCTGTTTCATGGCCCGGGACTCCTTAAGGACCCTTTAGATGGAAAGGCAGAAAGTTTTCTTAACTGCGCTTAGGAGTCATCGGCAGCCTCCTTTAAGCCTAATCTATTTGCTACTTATACTGCAAGATCTCTAATTTGGTTGCTGCAGTTGGAGTTTCAGCTAAGGGACAGAACTCCAAGAGTGCAGTTACTCTCCTCTTTGCCTATTATCCTGTGGCACAGCTCTTTTTCCTGGCTGATGCTCCCGCAGATGCTGTGAGTCTATAAGCCAGAACATCATCCGTGGCACTGAGCAAAGAAAATGCCCCTCCTACCAGCTATACTTACCTTGCAGGCACTGAAGTAATCCATTTTAGCTTAGTGCCCATAGGAGGCAGACCTCCTACTCTGCAGGTCTTTTGTGGTTTCTTATTTTAGTCAATTGTTTTTCCCCTTTAGCTGGGCATCAGGAATGAGCTAACCTCCCTGATGGTCCCCAAGTGAGGAGGGTTAACAGTGCTGCATCACATGCACTGTTACCCTCTTCTCTAAGAAGGCAAAGCGGAACAGAGCAGCGCTAACCACTCTGTTACCTGCCAGCCATAGGTTCACATCAGGTTCCTACCTGCTTCCCTTGCCCCCCCCCCCCCCTTCCAATTCCATGATTTGTCACCACCAAGTCGCAGTCGCTGAAGTGCTGACCCACTTCGGCTCTCCTAGGTACCTAGGCAGTTATAGTAGTCATTACAATAACTGCTATTGGGCTGCCATCTTATCACCTTTTAAAGGAGATGTATAATGACCATACCCTGCATTTATACAGTGCGTTGTAGTGTTAAAGCAGCCTCATTACTCCCCTCCTTAGGTGTGACTGTCTTGTTGCTAGACATGGGCCGACAGTCCATTTAAATGACTACATGAGTGCCAAAGTTTCACCTGAGTTTCACCATACATTCACCTGAGCGTGTATCTTGTGCGTTGCGAATCACGGAAATATGAACTCCACTCTTTTGAATGGAGTCCTACACATCAGCGATTTCCCCCCCCCCCCCCCTATTTATTTTTTGTTCACTTTACAGCAACGCTACAAGGTAAAAAAAAAAAAAGTCACTGCATGTTCTATTTTTTTTTTCTCTTTTGCATCCACGGGAAAAACATTGCCCAATGTTTACAATGGGAAGGTCACACACATCACGTGTTGTGTGAGGTGCATAGGAGTGCAATGTGAGGTTTTCCTATTGAAATCAATAAGAAATACATGTCGAATCTCTGATGCGCATGAAACAAGCATAGGAGGATCAGAATTGATTAGAAGTGATGAAAGGCCTTTTTGCATGAAAATGGCCTTGCATCCGCAGGTAAAACGCACATTCACAAGTGCAATATCTGACCGGGTTACTCGGCCCGATATGCTCGACCATGTGAAGGTAGTGTAAGGAGATTCCAGCCATCCCTTCTACCGTTCAATTTCCATGAGAATCCTGCCTTCAGATCATCATCTAGGTTCTTCTATCCTTAAAGCACTAGACCTACTTCATTTGTTTTTTGCTGTATGCCACTCGCACAATACTGCACTGATTGCCTGCCTAGCTATTTGCACTAGCCTCTCTTATCAGCCGCTGGTGAGCCTGTCCCTTTCTAGCGTCCACTGGAGACAGAATGATCACAAAACCCCCTTTGGATTTAGCTCTAGAATGTCCCAAGGACTACTGTCACAACGTAAAAGGGGCAGCTATACTCCTCTTCAGGCACTGAAGTAATCCATCTTAGCTTAGTGCCCATAGGAGGCAGACCTCCTACTCTGCAGGTCTTTGTGGTTTCTTATTTTAGTCAATTGTTTTTCCCCTTTAGCTGTGCATCAGGAATGAGCTAACCTCCCTGATGGTCCCCAAGTGAGGAGGGTGAACAGCGCCTTCATATTGATATTTTAGATTTCATAAAGAATAACTCCTAAATAGGAGAGGAAGGACTTACCTGGTGCTATGCGGAGGGTCCCTGGGTATGATGGAACCCACCTGCTTGTACCTGGAGTCCTGGCGAGCTCAAATATTACTTGATTGTCTTTGCATCCTGCTGAGCATTCAAATTAATGGAGAGAAGCATGAGGAAAGACCCAGGTTTTACATACAAAAATCGGTAAAGACAAATGGTGAAAAATAATCCTCTGTGCTCGTGTGGGACCAAAAATCTTGAGGACGTAACTCACATAAATAAGGGGTTTCTTAGGCAGCCATCAAGAAACCCCTTCCCTTAAATCAAAAGATCCACTAGTTCAGTGAAGTTATTTCACTTTTATTGTATCAATAGGGAATAGTGCATCGTGTTTTGGCACTCTAAGGGCTCATGTCCACGGGCAAAATATGATTTAGGATCCGCAGCGGATTACCTGCACGCGGATCCGCACCCCATAGGGATGCATTAACCACCCGCGGGTAGATAAATACCCGCGGATCGTCAATAAAATGGATTTTAAAAAAAATGGAGCATGAAAAAATCTGGACCATGCTCCATTTTCGTGCGGGTCTCCCGCGGGGACGGCTCCCGCGGGCTTCTATTGAAGCCTATGGAAGCCGTCCGGATCCGCGGGAGACCTAAAATAGGAATTTAAAGCATTTACTCACCCGCAGCGGGCCGGGAAGCTCTTCTCTTCCTCACGGCCGCATCTCCCTTGCTTCGGCTCGGCGGATGTGCCCGGCGCATGCGCGCGGCACGTCGGCGACGTGCCGGCGACGTGCCGCCGGCGTCAGGAATTCATCCGCCGGCCGAAAAAGAAGATCCGGCCGTGAGGAAGAGCAGAGCTTCGCCGCCCGCTACGGATAGGTAAATTCTTATTTATTTGTATTTTCAGCCCTCACGACCGCGGGGCAGGAGGGACCCGCTGCAGATTCTACATGTAGAATCCGTAGCGGGCCCGATTTTCCCCGTGGACATGAGGCCTAAGGCCGGGCACATCCGCCGAGCCGAAGCAAGGGAGATGCGGCCGTGAGGAAGAGAAGAGCTTCGCGGCCCGCTGCGGGTGAGTAAATCCTTGAAATTCCTATTTTAGGTCTCCCGCGGATCCGGACGGCTTCCATAGGCTTCAATAGAAGCCCGCGGGAGCCGTCCCCGCGGGAGACCCGCACGAAAATGGAGCATGGTCCAGATTTTTTCATGCTCCATTTTTTTTAAAATCCCTTTTATTAACGATCCGCGGGTATTTATCTACCCGTGGGTGGTCAATGCATCCCTATGGGGTGCGGATCCGCGCGCGGGAGATCCGCTGCGGATTTTAAATCTCATTTTGCCCGTGGACATGAGCCCTAAGTCTGTTCTTCATGTTCTGCTTCGAAAAAGGTAGAATTGGGAGTTCAAGAAAAACACGAACTGTTCCAGTGATGCAGCAGGTTTTTTAGGGATACTGCTGAATCCTTGCCTAATATCACGCTCGCCAACACTGTGGTGGAGGATCATGGAGTTTCTCCTATTGTTTTCAATGGGGGAAACTTCGCATCGCACCACATGTACCTAGCACGTGGCTGGGTGCTGCCGCCGGCCCCTTTGAAAACAATGGGAGATACGATGCAAGAGCATATAGAAGGCAGGACATGTGTATGACCAAAGAATCGGGGTTCCTATTTGTGTGCCTCGCAACGCACAAATGTTGCATGATTTTCTCAGCCGTGTGCAGCTGGCCTAAAAGTCACTTTTTTTTCCCCCCTTCAAAACAGAATGTTTGAAGCCACCCTTAAGACTGGATTGACACGAGCGTATTTGCGCCATATTTTTGTGGAATGAGCATTATGTATTTATGCGTGCCTGTATTACTGTACTTTTTTTGCGAGCGAGAATCGTGCGCATTTGTGTGCACAAATATAACGCAACACCGGTCCCAGCCATTGAATGGCCAATTAGTGTAATTAGTTTCATATGTTCTATTTCCCTGTGCAAATGCGCAGGAAAATAAAACATGCACCCTTTTTTTCACGGCCGGAATGCGCACGCTTAATATGCACATGTGTATGAACCCATTGAAATCAATGAGTTCTGTTTTCTGCATATGTGCGTCCAAATATGCTCATGTGAATCCGGTTTGAGGTGTGTCCTCACATGGCAGATTTTGGTGCTGATCCACACCAAAATCTGCACCATTTGATGCAGATTTCACCTGCTCAATCACTGGTGTAACTATAGGGGATGCAGTTGCACCCCGCCTTTCCCCCTTCCTTCCTGGAGCCTTAGGGGACCCATAAGGCCTCTCTTCCCCATATTGGGAGCCCAGTACTATGAATAAAGCATTATAGTTGGGGGCCCTGTTACAGGTTTGCATTGGGGCCCAGAAGCTTCAAGTTACGCCTCTGTTTCAATTCAAGGAGTGAAGCCGGCTGCAGTTCCATGTCAAAATCGGCACCAATGTTGTGGAACTAGACGTGGATTTTAGTGATTTTTTTTTTGTATGGAGAATACCGCTGAGCTGTTCTGTTCCAGTGTACAAGCTTTCGATTTACTGAACTCTCGGAGTTTCCTTCTAATGACTCTCAATAAAACAAATAATATTTCTCTCCTAAGTTTCAGTTTCGGTTCTTGTCTGTGACCATCCTGGCAGGGGAACGCTAGGTGGAGTCCTTTGCTTGGGTTTTGTGTCATCGACAGACAAAACAGCAATGTGTTTGTACTAGAGCTGTGAAGAGGTTGTATATCACAGAATTTATTCTATCACCGAAAGGAACCACTGATTAAAATATAACTTTTATTCAAACTAATATCAAATGCGTGATGAACCTTGTATGTTCCGCACCTCTTTTGGAGTAGCACCAGATTTTATCAATGTTTCCTCTGAATTCTATCTATCTATCCTGCTACTGCTTATGTTTCTGATATATTTATTAATACATTCAACAATATGTTCTGTTTCTTCTTCTAGCCCTCTAACTTATTCCCTGGTGTATGACTTTATTCACCGTTTTCTTTGTTTATTGGTGAATATTAATATCTCAATAGACAACCAGCAGGTTCTCTGTTACTGCAGCTCTGTATACTGAGCAGCATACACTATGAATGGATTACAGAATCTTTATACTATAGTGCAATGTACTGACTGAGGAGTGCATATAGATGCATCCTCCTCTCACCATGCAGGTAGCTGACTACCAAATGGAGGCACCAATAACACCTGTGCAGGACACCGATAAGACAGCCACTCACACTGCCGCCTGATAATGAGGGGGGTGGATGCTTGGTGTATACTCCCACACATAGTGGATACAGGGTGCCAGACCATTCTGATATATGTAGTTCACCATGCAGACCAGCAACCTATTAATGACCCCATGATAATTCGGCGGGTTGCCCTGAATTTCCTTCAGTGAACCACATTGGTACTGCCACCCTGGGCTCCCCCTGGAGTCTTAATGCCACACTGCATGTGAATGATAGATAATAAATGCAAGGCATTGGTTGGATGTTGGCCAAGATACATCAGCCCACTAACCACGTCACACATTTATTATCTATCATTCACATGCAGTGTGGCTTTAAGACTCCAGGGGGAGCCCAGGGTGGCAGTACCAATGTGGTTCACTGATGGATATGCAGGGTAACCCGCCGAATTATCATGGTGTCATTAATAGGTTGCTGGTCTGCATGGTGAACTACATATATCAGAATGGTCTGGCACCCTGTATCCACTATGTGTGGGAGTGTACGCCAAGCAGCCACCCCCCTCATTATCAAGAGGCAGTGTGAGTGGCTGTCTCATCGGTGTCCTGCACAGGTGTTATTGGCTACTCCATTTGGTAGTCAGCTACCTGCATGGTGAGAGGAGGATGCATCTATATGCACTCCTCACTCAGTAAGTAACGGCCATTTTCTGTGATTGTTTTTAATTCTTGATTTCCCCTTCTGTGATGCATAGTGCAATGTACCATGCACTTCGTATCATCATATGGTCCAATTCCATTCAACTATGCAGGCGTTTATATCGCCATCTACTTTAATAGGGCTAGTATGTATCAGGTTCCTTATTTATTCAACAGGACTCTTAATAGAGGAACATATTATCAGGGTAAAAATTCTAAGTACAGCACCCATCAGGCCCACCCCACTTGCCCCGCTGCCGGCCGTAAGAATAGACACCACACAGGGATCTGGTATCATTCCTCACACGGGACATGGCTCTCAGCTGTGCCAACGTCGTTTTATTACAGATTACATGAGATCTTATACCCTTTTTCCCATCCCCACCAGGGGGTGATGGGCTCATAACCATATATGGGAAGTCCGGATTTTCAGCCTAAGACAGTGAAAATTATGTACATGGTTGAACATCTTGATATCTTGTTTCTGGGAAAATGGCCAAGTACACGCGTCCTTCATGTCTGGTTCTTCTTCTCTGAATTTCTAGAACATCTCTCTCAGCCTTCTAAAGCCTTGGAATATCTGATGTAAGGCGACATATAAGTTTTTTTCATTTGGAATTGAATAAAACTTGCATATAGGTATAAAACATAAAAAAAACATATGGCAATATATATATATACCCTCACAATATATGTCAAAATCCAGCACTCTAGTTTGGGCTGAATATGCGTATATCTTGCTCTCATTCTGTATCAAATGACCGCCATTTTTTATTCTAAGCGGCTTCACCAGTGGGTTTATGAAGCCACAACGATTTATATTAGCATCTGATGTGACTCCTATTCACCCCTTTCTCTTATTTTTATCACCATCTCAAACGGAAGAGTTTATTTCTCTTCTTTTAGAGCCGGATAGACATATTCCCATCTATCAAGGCTCCTTGTTAACCCCTTCTATTTAATTTCTATCACCATGGACGCGTTTCTGCAGCTCCAGATAATATGGCTGTGTCATCAGGATGGTATGTATAAAGGATAGATGTGAACAGCCCGAATGGCTGTGAATGAATGAGCAGAGATGGTCAGTTAGCATTTCCTCAAGGCTTAAATAGCTCAAGCCATGCCTCCCTACACTAGGGGCCCGTCACTACTGCCCCAATGAGCTTTCCATGCCGGCTTCGTTCCCCTGCCGAAATCTCGCGATGGAACGGCGATCCCACGCATGCGCAGTGCTGTCCGTGGTCCGCGACGCCAACCATTGCCATCCAGCGGCACAGGGCCGTCTTGATAACGTGGCGGCGTCCGGATACCATGGTAACAGTGCGCTGAGGGAGGTAGGTCGTAGCGGTCTTATGGGAACAGGATATCAATTGCCCCAGATAGGATGATATTAACGTTTGCATGGTGTTTGTCCGTATCTAAACTTGCGCATTCTCATATCATCTTGCATCTATGCATTATGACTTCATAGATCTTACTATGTATCAAATTCAGTTCATCCATACCCACTTTATACTTTCTTATTGAAAATTATGTTTTATCCCAGACCGTTGTTTATATAAATGCAGTAAATGATAGACTCTCATTTAGACCTTTCAGGGCACAACAGTCAAGTCTGTGGATCCATCGGGTTTCTTTTTGCAGTAGTTTTTTATCCACATTTCCTTTTCTTCCATTCTCCCTGATTATCTCTATACCCTGAAATCTTATTACCTCCGGGTCATTGTTGTGTTTTTCTCGCACATGTATCGCCAAACTGGTGGTGTCCCCTCGGTTAATGTTACCAACATGTTCCAGCACTCGTCTCCGCAGTTGCCGGGTTGTCTTACCGACATAGTCGAGGGGACAGGGGCATGTGGCTTTACAGATGACTCCATTTGACCTACAATTGATAAAGTCCTGTATTTGATACATCCTTCCTGTTGATGAACTGGTAAAGGTCGCCCCACGTTTTATAAACTTGCAGGCTTTACATCCAACACATCGATATGTACCCTTGGGTCGTTCTGACCCTAGCCAGGTTTTCGCCGATGGTTGTGGTGTAAAATGGCTGTGTACCAGTCGATCCCGCATGTTTCTTTCACGCTTGTATGTGATCAAGGGTCTCATAAGGAGATGTTTTGCAAGGTCCGTGTCTCTCTGGAGGATGTCCCAGTATTTGTTCAAGATGTTTCTTATTTCCTTTGGTTGATCATCGTATGTGCCTATTATTCGGATCGTTCCATCTCCATTTGTCCTTTGTTTCGTTTTCAGGAATTCCTCTCTTCTACAATTTTTCGCATAATCATTAGCTTTTCCTACCACTTCATCAGGATATCCTCTGCTTTTGAATCTCTGCATCATCTCCTGCGATTTCGCTGAGAAATCGCCATCAGAGGAACAATTTCGTCTTGTACGGATGAATTGACCCTTCGGAATTCCTCGTTTAAGGGATATAGGATGGTGACTATCCCAGTGCAAAAGCGTATTTGTGGCAGTCAATTTGCGGAAAATAGATGTTTGCAGGGAATCATCTTCCAATTTGGATATATGTAGATCCAAAAATGCGATACTCATAGGATCGATTTCTGCTGTAAAGTATAGACCTAGATTGTTGTCATTCAAATGGTCTACAAATTTGAAGAAGTCTTCTGCTTCTCCTGTCCACAATATCAGCACATCATCTATGAATCGGATCCAAAGATCCACAGATGTGGTCCATATTTCATTTTTCTCACAGAACACTGATGTCTCCTCCCACCAGCCCAGGTACAGGTTGGCATAACTGGGGGCACATGGGCTCCCCATTGCTGTACCCCATAGCTGGTGGAAGTGCTTCCCCTCAAAGAGGACGTAATTTCTTGTGAGAACAAATGATAGGAATCTGAGTAGCATGTTGTTATGCTCTTTGAGATGTGTGCCTCTTTGGTTCAGGTAAAATTCTACGGCTTTCCGGCCTCCGGTATGTGGTATAGAGCTATATAATGCCTCCACATCTAAACTAGCCAGTTTAGTATTAGGAGACAAAACTACCCCCTCAAGTTGTTTGAGCACATCCGTAGTATCTTTAATATACGCCGGAAGAGCTTCTACAAAAGGTCTTAATAGAATATCCAAGTACTTACTGATCCCCTGAGTGAGGCTGTCATTCCCTGAAACTATTGGATGGCCTTTTAGAGGTCTTAATCCTTTATGGATTTTTGGCAATCCATAAAATGTCACCACCTGTGGCGTTGGCGAGTATAGATATCGAAATTCTTTGTCATCAATTAATAACTCCTCTTTGGCTGTCAAAAGAATGTTCTTCAATTCACTGGAATAAAATATCTGTGCGATCCTGTGCAAGAACCTCATAATTGGACTTATCCTCCAACATACGAAGACACATCTCACGGTATGTGTCCCGCTTCATTATTACTATGTTGCCCCCCTTGTCGGAGGGTCTACACATTTGGGGAGAGACTCTCCCAGCTTAGACCAGCACTTGTGTCTGATCTGGTCGATGATGTGTGCACACTATACAATTGTTTTCAAAGGGGGAAACTTCGCATCGCCCCACATGTACCTAGCACGTGGTCGGGTGCTGCTGCCGGCCCCTTTGAAAACAATGGGAGATACGATGCAAGAGCATATAGAAGGCAGGACATGTGTAGGACAAAAGAATCGGGGTTCATATTTGTGCGCCTCACAACGCACAAATGTCGCATGATTTTCTCAGCCGTGTGCAGCTGGCCTAAAAGTCACTTTTTTTCCCCCTTCAAAACACCATGTTTGAAGCCACCCTTAAGACTGGATTGACACGAGCGTATGCGTATTTGCGCCATATTTTTGTGCAATGAGCATTATGTATTTACACATGCCTGTATTACTGTACTTTTTTTGCAAGCGAAAATCGTGCGCATTTGTGTGCACAAATAAAACACAACACCGGTCCCAGCCATTGAATGACCAATTAGTGTAATTAGTTTCATATGTTCTATTTCCCTGTGCAAATGCGCAGGAAAATAAAACATGCACCCTTTTTTTTACGGCCGGAATGCACATGCTTGATATGCACATGTGTGCGAACCTATTGAAATCAATGAGTTCCATTTTCTGCATACAGTATGTGCGTCCAAATATGCTCATGTGAATCCGGTTTTGGGGTGTGTGCTGCTCACATGGCAGATTTTGGTGCTGATCCACACCAAAATCTGCACCATTGGAGGCAGATTTCACCTGTTCAATCACTGGTGTAACTATAGGGGATGCAGTTGCACCCCCCCCCCCCTCCCCCCTTCCTTCCCGGAGCCTTAGGCCTCATGTCCACGGGGAAAATCAGATCCGCTGCAGATTCTCCATGAACAATCTGCAGCGGGTCCCTCCTGCCCCGCGGACATGAGCGCCGAAAATAACAATAAATCAGAATTAACTCACCTCCCATCCGCTCCGTTTCTTCTCTTCACCGCGGCGTCATCTTCTCTGCCTCGCGGCCGGATCTTCTTTCTTTGGCTCGGCGGAAGCGCATGATGACGTCGGTGACGTGCCCCGCGCATGCGCCGTCCCGAAGCAAAATGATCCGGCCGCGGCTGAGGGTCAATGCATCCCTATGGGGTGCGGATCCGCGCGCGGGAGAAGAGTTAAAATCCGCTGCGGATTTTAATTCTTATTTTGCTCGTGGACATGAGCCCTTAGGGGGTCTGTAAGGCTTCTCTTCTCCATATAGGGAGCCCAGTACTATGAATAAAGCATTATAGTTGGGGGCCCTGTTACAGGTTTTGCATTGGGGCCCAGAAGCTTCAAGTTACGCCTCTGTTTCAATTCAAGGAGTGAAGCCGGCTGAAGTTCCATGTGAAAATCGGCACCAATGTTGTGGAATTAGACATAGATTTTAGTGATTTTTTTTTGTATGGAGAATACCGCTGAGCTGTTCTGTTCCAGTGTACAAGCTTTCGATTTACTGAACTCTCGGAGTTTCCTTCTAATTGCTCTTAATAAAACAAATAATATTTCTCTCCTAAGTTTCAGTTTCGGTTCTTGTCTGTGACCATCCTGGCAGGGGAACGCTGGGTGGAGTCCTTTGCTTGGGTTTTGTGCCATCGACAGACAAAACAGCAATGTGTTTGTACTAGAGCTGTGAAGAGGTTGTACATCACAGAATCCCTAAAGGACCCCCTTTGCTTTGCTTTCTGTTTTGCTAGAAGGAAACTAAACCAAACCTCCTGGTATAAAAGCAGGAAGGAGCAGGAGGTGAGATCAGAGCCTTCTGGAGGATCGGAGATAACCAGGAGTACTTGCTGTGGCCAGACCAACTACAGGTAAGTTACACAACATATAAAAGTCCCTGATGGGCAATTATATGCCGAAATAACAGAGCTCTCCGACTATTGCTAGACGACATGAGGAAATTGGTTTGTAACGTCTGGGGAGCTAAAGTTTACAGAGCGCTTCTTTGTAGCAGGAAGCAATCGCTACATTCACCAGTTAGGCTCTGTTCACATTTGCACTGGGCTTTCTATTTTTCAGTTCGTTTGTGAGAGCAGTAAAACTGAATGCCAGATCAATAAAATGTGAGAGAAACCAAGTAATCTTGTAGATATGATACCTTTTAATGGCTAACAAAAATACATGATATTAAAATGAGCTTTCAAACCTCTCAGGGTCCTTCCTCAGGCCTAATAATAAATATGCATGTATTTTTGTTAGCCATTAAAAGGTATCATATCTACAAGATTACTTGGTTTCTCTTGCTGGATCAATCACATTTTGCTCTACTGGCTAACACCGTACCAAGCTTTTTTCATTAGATTGATTAATAGACATGAATGTTGCTGAACGGTTCTCACTAACTACAGTGGGGTCCTTCCAGCCTTCCTTCCGTCATGCCCTTCAGTATTTTCCTGGATGAAGCGGCACAGCATGCTATGCTATTTTGTCCAACAATTATGTACTAAAACCTCTGGCCAAGCAGCAACCTCAAACCATTGTGCATTAAACTCACTCTGTAGCTCCGATCCGGCCGCCAATTTCTATAATCAATGACTCTGATCTGTTTCCTTCACAACCCCTGACATCTGCATGGCATACAGGACATGCAGGAACGCAGATGCTGGGGGGGGGCGGGGGGGGGGGGGGGGAGAGGGAGAGTTTAAGGATCACAATCATTCACTATAGGAATTGGCGGCTGGACCGGAGCTACAGAGTAAAATGCATGATAATGTGGGTTTGCTGCCTAGCTGGATGGCAGCTGACTAGTGATGAGCGAGCATACTCGCTAAGGGCAATTGCTTGAGCGAGCATTGCCCTTAGCGAGTACCTGCCCGCTCGAGAGACAAGGTTCGAGTATGCTCGCTCATCTCTACAGCTGACAACTATATTTTTATCAGCCATTAATATGGCTGTAAATATTGAATATCGGCACAGACTTTGCACTTAATTACTGGCCTGGTGCCACCTTGATCATGGATTGCTCCAGCATCTGGGGACCTGACAATAGCTTCCAGGCCTGCCAGGTATGCTAGTCTATTAGGCTCTGGTGAATACAATGACACAAAGACAAATTAATTTGTAAAAAAAAAAAAAAAGGTCAAAAGTAAAAGAATTAAAAATAACTGTTAATTTGTTATTGCTGCAATTGTAACGACCCCCTGAATAAAGTTATCGTGCCATTTATGGTGAATGTAGTAAAAACTAAACAATAGTGAAATTGTTTTTTTTTTGTTTTTTTTTCCTACCTCCCACTAAAAAAAAAATTAACAAAAATTATATGGTGTATTATATGTGTACCAAAATATTGACAGTAAAAAAAATACAACCCATCCTGCAAAGAAAAGCCCTCGTGGGTATGTAAAAGTCAAAATGAAAAGTTATAGCTTTCAGAAGACTGAGATGAGCAAGCAAAAAAAATTGCTGTGTCATTAAGTATCAAACTAAGGCCATTTTACATGGAGAGCATTCGCTTGATGAGGGGTGCGCTGCTGTCATTTTTTATGTAAAGTATGCATAAACCGAACAAGAGCAGTAAACGGGTAAATGGGTACAAATGTCTGAAAGATAGTAAAGCCTATGTTTGCCTAATCTAACATGCACATTATAAGCTATATTGCACTGGACCTGAAGTTTGCATCGTGTTTTACAGGATGGAGCTGCGGGATTACCAGTGGGAAGTCATTGGCCCAGCGTTGGAAGGCAAAAACATTATAGTCTGGCTTCCAACAGGGACAGGTAAAACCAGGGCGGCTTTGTACGTGGCAATGCGGCACCTGGAGATGAAGCGTAATGCCAAGGTTGCCATGATTGTGAACAAGGTATGTGCTATTTTGCTGTCTGCAGTCGTGGCGGTCACTCCTCTTGCTATACTGTAGTTAACCATAGCAAGTAATTCTGCAATACTTGGGCAGGTCTTAGATTTTTTTCTTAATACCGCAATAAAGTCAATTTGTATCATAACTGGCAGACAAGCACCTCTTGAAGTGACCCTCCAGTCAGGAGCTTAAAATCGATATGCAACTCCGTTCCTATGGTGTATGATTCCCTCTATTTAGTTTATTCAGCTCTACCTACTTGGCTACTTTGTAGCTCGGCTGTATTAGGATAGAGCTGTGATCGTTGATAGAGCTGTGATCCTATAGTTTAGCTACAGTGCCTAAATTGAAGTAGTCTGGGACACACCCCATTTCTGCCTGCTGGGCAGTCTGAACCAGTCATAAGACAGTGGGTGTGTCCCAGTCTACTTTAGTAACATACATAGTAACATAGTTTGTAAGGCCGAATGAAGACAATGTCCATCTAGTCCAGCCTGTTTATCCTCCTGTGTTGTTGATCCAGAGGAAGGCAAAAAACCCCAAGGGCAGGAGCCAATGAGCCCTTTTGGGGGATTTAGATTGTTTTTAGTCATTGATGACCCTCGGCGAACCTAAAGGCCCCCTTCCTCCATGTTTTTCAGTTTGGCACTGCTTCTTTCAGTTGTGTGATATCCGGTATCCGCTCTGACAGTATCAGCCATCGTGTTCTTTGGTGACCGGGTCTTCTTTTGCCACTGATCTGTCCAAGCATTATAGATTTTTCTAGCGACTCTGCCCGCATTGCATGGCCAGAATATGTGAGTCTAAGTCTGGCTATCTTGCCAGCTAATAAAAACTGAGCTAAATAGTGGGAGGTAGAGTTGAGGTTACTAAATAGCAGGTGATCATCACCTGTAGGTAATGGCTTGCATTACAATTTTGAGCACCTGAAGGAGAGTCACTTTGATCTGTTTCTTCCTGGGCTCCACTAGCAAAAGATGTCTGGACCTCATCAGTCCACATCAAAATTACGTGTATTGTTCAATTTTAGGGTGCATTCACACAAACGTATATAGGCTCGGTTTTCACGGTTTTAACGTCGTCCTCATGTGCAGGGAGAAGAGGATGGAAGAGCCAGGAGCAGGAACTGAGCTCCCGCCCCCTCTCTGCCTTCTGCCCACCCCTCTGCACTATTTGCAATGGGGAGAGGCGGGACGGGGCTAATTCTCGGAACTTAGCCCCGCCCCTGCCAACCTCTACGCACCACAGAATGTTGACTGACGCTTTCTACTTTTTTATAAGATAGTTTTATTTTTTAACAATTGTGTATATATATAAAAAAAACGAATAAATTTTGTATTGTGATTGTACTCACCCACAGAATAAAGTGATCATGTTATTTTTCCATTTATCCATTTAATTGAGCCTCATGTGGTCCAGAGTGTTAAGACAGCAGAAATGCAGTCCTAAGCTCTCGCTCACGACCTGAAGGTTGTGGGTTCAATCACTGTTTGGTTCAGCTAGCCGGCTCAAGGTTGACTCAGCCTTCCATCCTTCCCGAGGTTGATAAGATGAGTACCCAGCCTGCTGGGGGTTAAGGATGACTGGGGAAGGCAATAGCAAACCACCCTGCAAAAACAGTTGCCAAGAAAAGGTCACAATGTGAGGTCACCCTAGGAGTCCATCACGACTCTGTGCTTGTACAAGGAGACTTTTCCTTTTTACTCCACTTAGAAATGTTTACGTTTTTCAGTACATTATTTGATACATTAAATAGTACCATTGAAAAATCCAAGTCGTCCTACAAAAAAACAAGCCCTCGGTCAGCTTCATCAATGTAAAAATAAGTTGTGAGAAGAAACCAAATATTGAAAAAAAGAAATGGGCCAAACCCTTAAGGAATTAATGAAATGTGTTTCCCGCCTTACTTTCTAACCTGTTTTGACATAAATTCAAGCAAGTGATGACGTGAACCAGTTATATTGGCTAATGTCCTGAATTTCTAGATGGTAAATTTCAGATGTCTAAGGTTCTTCTTCAATCCGGCAGGTGCATCTGGTAGATCAGCACTACAGCAAGGAGTTTCACCCACTTCTGAAAGACAAATTCAAGATCATTCCCATAAGTGGGGATACAGAGGAAAAAAGTTTTTTTGCTAAATTTGTGAAGAATAATGATGTTGTTATTTGCACGGCTGAAATCCTGCACAACGCGCTCCAAAGTGACAGTGAAGAGAAGCACGTGGAGTTGACGGGTAAGGATTTCTTGTTCTAAAACCGTTGCGAGAAGAACCTTTGCTCGATAACATGACTGCACAACTGATCTGTAACCAACCTTAATTCCTGTAAATGGGGAATCGCCATAATGAATGTGTTTGATCCTTTGACCAACTGTTGACAGATGCCAAGCACTGGTATTTATATCCACCTTCTTACTCAGCTTTGATGTTTCTGGTTAAAAGGAAGATAGGAAGAGGTCCATAAAACGTCTTCTAAAACCCATACTGGAAAGTTGACCAGTTTTACTAGCGCACACACAATTGCATAATTAAGTGCAAGGGGGTGATGCAAACGCATGGGCCAATGTTTATTTGCCAATGTGAATGTTTAGTTGCCTGTACGAACATTCGCACAAATATTCATGCTCTCTAGCAAAGCCCCATCCCTCTCACAAGACTTACTAGCGGCCATATTAGGGATAAAAGGCAAGTAAAGCTGTGCCATCAGGCAATAGAGAAGACACAGCCAGTGAATGAGCAGCCAGATCCAGTGTGAGAGAGCCTAGCAGCAGCCAGTGGAGTTAAATGGCGACTGCCAATGGTCAAAAGCGGCAAGAGTGGCCATCTCCTCATATTGGGGAGCGGCCAGGAAGCAGCCCTATGTGGCCTGGGACGAAGAGCGTTGAAATCCACGTGTGTATCTGGTTCCCCTTACAGGGAAAACCGTCAGGTCTGTTGCAGGTTTGAGTTGTGAAGGTGTCTGGTACAAGAGCCTGATGACCGGAGTCTGTATTATGTGTGAAGAAAGGGTCCTGATGACTGGAGACCAAAAGGGAAAGGCCTGGGTTGTGATGGCCTACAAAAGAGCGAGTTCAGAGCAGTGTTTCAAAGGTGGTGGAGGACCAGGCCATCAGAGGACTATAGACATGCTGCAGTGTCAGGATGTAAGTGAGGCTTGGCCTCGGTTCGGTGTGCACATCTTAGGACTCTTAAGTTAATGCACAGGCCTGCAACAAGGGAAAATGGGTTTATTAGTGGTTATATGTACTGCCTTTACCTCCGTCTGTCACCGCTGTGGCATAACAACACCATCACCCTGCTTTCATAAGGACGATAGCAACCTGACACTAGTCATTTTTCTGGCATTGTTTTATTAATAAAGAAGACATTTTGTAGACCTCTTCCATTTTTTTTACCAATATGAGACTGGTGAAATAATAGGGCAATACCGCTCCATTTGACCATTTTTACAGGCTGTAGAACAATACAAATATTTGTCTCCTATAGATTTTAGTCTACTGATTATAGATGAGTGTCACCACACCCACAAAGATGGCGTTTATAACAAAGTGATGGAGCTATATCTTGAGAAAAAGCTGAGTGGACAAAGGAAGCTGCCACAGATTCTGGGACTGACCGCTTCCCCAGGGACCGGTAGAGCTAGCACATTTGAAGATGCTGTAGACCACATTTTAAAGGTGAGACTTCATATCCTTGCCTATGTTGGTAATTAACTTTGCAACATGATTTTGTATCTGAACAACCTATATATGTTCCAGATCTGTGCAAATCTTGACACATGGAGGATTATGTCACCCCAGACGTCAATCAGGGACCTTGAAGCCAAGGCTAAGCAGCCCATTAAACAATACGACTTGGTTCCAGGAAGGAATGAGGTAATACATTATCACTATGACCTATACAGACTTAAGAGTTGTGGAGAAAAAAATGTCTACTTATTTTCCATAAACAGTTTCACTTTTCACAGCATTTCTACTTTTTACAGTATCTTGAAATTTATGACCATGATTCATTGTGGTTTTATCGACATCAACCTGCTCTTAGCATGGGCAGCTAGTCTTCTAAGGTTGCGACCTTAGAAGGATCTACCCAACGTTCACGATCGTGAAACTATGATGTCATTTATACTACTTAGGGTATTTAGGCAGAATGTCACTTTTAGTTTTGGTCTATATGGCAATTTAAGGGCTTATTCAGACGGGCGAATATCAGTCAGGTTTTCACGCCCGGCCGATATACGCTGCCCCTCTCTGCAATGAATCACAGAGACGGGAAAGTCTATATGTAATTCCCAAACAGCAAGCCCTTCACAGATATAGACTAAAATTATATATCTTAATTTTAAACTCTCTAAAAACATATATGGGCTGACGGACACAAACAATTAGACGAGGGGTACAACTGTACATTTGCTAGATATTATTGTGTACACTAATTAGTTGGATAAGTTAAATAGAGATGGATAGATAGCACAAGTCAGTTTTAGTAAAGCGTGAGATGTTCGTGACATGTTCATACAGTTAGCGTCTTATGACAGGTAATATGTCACAAGATTCGCAGATCAAAAAAGCTCAGAGGCTCGGCTCAACGCGTTTCCCCACTCCGTAACGAGTGGTTCATCAGGAGCTGAGGTATATAACTGACTGATTAGGTATAGATTCAAAGATGTTTACTAATGCCCCTAATGGTCATAAGACCAGATCATTTTAAAGTGGTGGTTGGCTGAATGTAATACCTCCCATAAGTTTCAGAGGTAGGAGTCTGGTCTTGGGTCGCATACGATAAGAGACCACGATAGACCAATTCTGTTAGGACAGGGGGTTCACTAAATCTAAACTAGTTGCCCTATATCCCTAGCTACCCAAATAGTGCTTAGCAGGGATTTGGCTTATAGTAAATTCTTGAAAGGACTCTGGTAGATAGCTTAGTCACACAGAAGCAGATTGTCCTAGACCCCTAGTACTAAATAGACTAGCCAACACCAAAAGACAAAGAGATAAAGAAATAAAATGGTAGAGCCTGTGGCTCGGATGGTGAACCACAGGCAATGATTTGTGTGTCAGCGACAGTACAAGATATACCTCTTCTTGGACCTCCCCTTGGGAGGGGATAGATCCAACAGCCAATTGGAATGAATGAGAGGAGGAGATGGACGACTAGACCCAGTAAGATGTAAAAGCTGGAACCATACTCCATAGGAAATCACCCCACCGATAGATATATGTTCTAAGTGCCTTTGACAGACTAAACGCCAGGTTGGATCACTTATTCTTGCAGCCGATTACCTCTATGCAGTCACCGTATACATAGTCCGGCCACAGAGCTTAAGCGGCCCGAATGCGCAGGCGCGCGTGCCGTGATGGCGTCATTACGTCCGTCATGTGATCTCGTGGGCGATGACGTGGCTGCTTACTATCAAGCAGGGCACGTCATTCAACATCCATCAATAGAAGCCTGCGGGAGACCCGCACTAAAATGGAGCATGGCCGGATTTTTTCCCGCACGCGGATCCGCGCCTGAAAGGAAAAATGACATCCGCAGGTATTTAACTACCTGTGGGTGTCTAATGCATCCCTATGGGGCGCGGATCCGTGTGCGGGAAAAACGCTGCGGATTTTAACCCCGTGGACATGAGGCCTAATACCGACCCATTCCTTACTGAGCTAGTTGATGATTTTTTTTCTTAAATACTTCCTAAATGCTGTGCAGTGATCTGAGCGGTCTGTGTGTCTTACAAATACTAATCAATGTTTTTCACTGGTCTAGGATCCTTTTGGTAATAAGCTGAAGCAGCTCATGATGGCCATACATCAATATCTTGGTGACTTTGAATTAAGCACAGATTTTGGCACCCAAATGTATGAGCAGCAAGTAGTAGAGCTGGAAAAAAATGGTGAGTTTAGTGTACTGGGCCCATAACCATAATACGTTTTCATATATATTATATTCAGTGGAACGGATGATGTTAGGATGATACAGGTATTAATAAGTGACTATATTATCAACACTAATATGGTATAAAATACTGGTGGAATATATAAAAAAAATAATAAAATGTGACATAATTAAAAGACATAATGATATATTGATAATGACTGTAAAAAAGAAGTAAATATAAATGCATTGCTAACAGTATACATGGTAAATACCTATATACTGCATACTATCATGGGATTTAGGTTGAGATACAAATTTTTGCTTCAAGTCATTGTAATAATAAAAACTAGTGATCACCGACTGCTGACGTGGATATGTGTGGCCATGAAAACCCTTATACAGAATAATTATATGATGGACATGGGTGCATTAACATGGATGTCTGGGGAAAAAAAACAAACCCAAAACTTGTATAAAAAACATAAATAAAAAATTAATAAAGAATTTAAAAAAAAGAAATACACATATACACAACAGTGGTAGGAAAGGTGTGGGGCATAATGAATGCAAGTAATACTTACCGCTCCAGTAGTGGGGAAGAGCCTCGCTGTGTGCAGGGCTGAGAATAACCTTGTATGGATGTATTTTGGGGATTTAAATGCCCTAATTCGGCGGGCAAGTAGGTGCGCATGCGCGATCTCGGGCATATGCGGCTTCTTAGTGCGGTGCACTGCACTCGGTGGAAAGAATGAATTGGAAATCTGATGGGGGAAACTGAGAAGATGGCTGGGCAGTGAAATACATGGGGAAGGGGGGTGACCTAAGGGGTGTGACTGTAAAATTAATTGTGATTCATAATGGTAACTGTTTTTTTGGGACATTCTATGCTGCAAGGGACAGAATACTTCTATGGGGAATACAGGGAGGAGTGGGATGGTTACAAGAGTGAACTATATACGTTCCCCAAATTGAAAGGGCTAAGCGTATCATTGATAAATTAGATGATTTGTACTGGAATAAAGATTTTTCGCATGTGTAGCACACACATACAGTAGTGCACACAACACAAAACCACAGCAAATACATATGTTGATACCATAAAAATAAATATATAATTTAAAAGTAAATTAGTTAAGTGAAGAGATTTTTTTGCTATGTGTTATATTGGTCTATTTCAGGGGCTGAGACTTCTGATAGAAGAAAACGAACATGTGCAGTACACCTTCGCAAATACAATGATGCGCTCTTCCTCCATGACACCGTAAGAATGAAGGATGCTTATGACTTCCTTGATGAATTCTACATAGATGAGAAATACATAAAACAGTCCACAGATGCAACGAATGTCTTTCTCTGCAGGTTATTCATTGGTATGTAGTCTATGATATCAATTACACCCTCTCAATCATAAGACACACATATATATTAGAAGGATTAGTAGGCGCCAGAGATTTCTAGAACAAACTTTATATACTTTGAAGTTTTAAAGGACCCCAAAACATTAATTGCTAATTTAGGGTGTACTGAGAAACACTGAGGGGTAAAATAAAGTAAGGATTAACTCCGATGAAGAAAAAAGTGTAACAGCAAGGCTAATTTATGCTCCCCACTGCTCCTTAAAGGGAACCTGGCACTGGTTTGCAGCAGGTTAAATCAAGGGTTGAAGTAGAGAGCATTCCATATCTTTTCTTATTACTACACCTAATTACGACATGTCTTAAAAATAACTTTTCAATAATTCCTGCATTGTATGCTAATAAGGCCCATTTACACACAACGATTATCACTCAAAAGCCATTGTTTGAGCGATAATCGTTGTGTGTAAATACTCACATCTTTCACTCTTTGGCTGAACGATAATCTTTAGGTGTTTATAAAATCCGTTGCTCAGTCAGAGAGAAGATAACACAGACCACATGCTGTGTTTTCTGTCCATGGTGCTGTATTCTCCACGGGAGTACTGATTACATTGTATTTAGCTTGTAGTCCTGAGGCAGAACAAAGGAAATGAATGCAGAGAACAGGCCACCTGCTGTTCTCTGCATACAGGTCCTGGAGACTCATTTAAATGCAAATTAAGGTGATAAGCTGCTAATGGACATTAGTGTCCATTAGCAGTTTATGCAAAACAATCGCTAAAAACCTATCTTTTGGACAATTATTCTTGCGTGTAAATGGGCCTTTAAGGCAGCAGAAATGCAGTCCTAAACTCTTGCTCACAAGCTGAAAGTTTAGAGTTTAATCCCCGCATGGATTAGGTAGCCAGCTCAAAATTGACTCAGCCTTCCATCCTTCCAAAATCAGTAAAATGAGTACCCAGCTTGGTGGGGGGTAATAAATAAATTACCTGAAAGCGCTGCGGAATAAGTTGGCGCTATACAAATAACCAGATTTATTTATTATTTATTTTAACAGTCCATTGACTGGTCCTGGATCATCTCTGCCACCTTCAGTGTGCCCTGTAAACCGGCCCCATTGTCGATGAGTATGATGGATGACATCCTCTATGTTATCCACATTCCCAGCCAAATCCCACAGGTGCACCACACAACCTGGGATCAAACTGGTGACAGGTTCCTTTTAAACTTACATAAGCAAGTTGTTATTACTTGGAGCATAGAGTGCAAAATATTAGTGGTAAAAGGCCATTGTAAGTGATGTCCATTTCATGTCAACTTTTGAATAGTCTTCGACAAGGCACAAATCCCATTCTTGTTTCTTGTTAACTACTCCCAGACCAGATGACATAATTGCCAACATCATTAGCTATCGGGAAGACCATCATGTCTTAAAATGGATTTTAATAGAGTGGAAATACTCTTTTGAAAGCTTTCAATATTATTATGCAATCCCAACTGGACTCCAACTGTCCAGCAATGCTATTTGCTATCAGCTATGCCTTCCTAAAGTCTATAGTACTTCAAGCATTATCCTCAATGTAAAAAATGTTCCTTATTCATACCTCCATCTGTTTTGTTCACGCAGAGAACGGTAAAACACTTTTAGAATTGAGTGGAAACCTCAGGTATGAAAACCCTAAGCTGATTAAGCTAGAAGAGATTTTGAAGGAACACTTCCAGGACTCCTCCAATTCCCATGGGATCATCTTCACCCGTACACGACAAAGTACTCACTCTCTGCTCGAGTGGATCAACAGCAAGGCTTCTCTTCAAGGTCTCAACATCAAGGCTGCAGCTCTGACAGGAGCAGGGTTCAGCAATCAAAGCAAACACATGACTCAGGTGAGAAATCTAACTGCATGTTGAGAACAACTCATGAAAGCATATAGTGTCCAGCAGGCATTTTATAGTTGCTAACCTGTTGGACACCCATCAGCCAGAAGACACCATGTTCAGGAGATCATTGGTGTCTATGAAGGGTATACTGTAATGTATACTCAATCCACACATTTAACATTGGGCACTGAAGAACCTGGGTGCCTTCACAAATTCTCCACTGCATGCCGGGTCCTTCTAGTCCTATGCATGAATCCACTCTGTAAAGCTAATGGGATAATGGGAATATATTAAATTCTCTATAAAAAAAACAAACCAATCCATCGACTCCCACTCATAAACAGTAGGACTCTGAAAGGGGAAACCCTATAATTCGGAGACTTATTGAACCCTACTTTAGACTCTACACACACAGCTATTTTGAGGTCGCTGACTCATATCAAGACATAATGATGTGCTCCAAGAGATAGAATTTTAGCTGGTCTCTCATATCAGAAGACCCCCCCCCCCCCTCTGCTGCAATCACCATAAATGTAGTAATACGGTAAAATTAATTTTTTTGGACAATTTCAAATAGTGTTGCACATATCCTTAAAGGTGTGGTCCCACTTAAAAAAAATTAAAATGCTAGCCATGACTTAAAACAATAAAAGCAGCAATACTGAGCAACACAACGTCACCTGTGGCCCTCCTGGCTGCAGTGTCGCCATCCATTCTCCTGGCATCACTGCTTCCTTCATGGGTGCCATGATGCCAAGAATTTGAGACAGTGATGCTGTGGCCTGTGATTGGCTGTAGCAGGCATCTAACTTCCGCTGTAAACACAGACCGGGAGGACTGTGGGTGCCGTTACGCTGCCTATCAGGGAAAGAAGTGGTTTAATAAAGTTTTTTCAAAGTGGGACAATCCCTTTAACATTTGGTGGATGTTAAATTGTAATTATCATTTCCATCTTACATTCTTAGAATGAACAGAAGGAAGTAATTCAGAAGTTTCGTCAAGGCATTAAGAATCTGCTTATCGCAACCAGTGTAGCTGAGGAGGGCTTAGATATCCCACAATGCAACATCGTTGTTCGGTATGGCCTGATGACCAATGAGATATCCATGATGCAGGTAAGACTTTAATCTTTTTGCCTAGCTGTACATTCAGCAAACTGTTTTCATACACAACCACATTATGTTGACACTAACCCTTCTCCTCGGGGGCGGTCCTTAGGCCAGAGGCAGAGCCAGGGCTGAAGATAGCTGTTACTCTTTTTTGGGCAAATCTGGAGGAAGAGAGAGTAAAAGAGAAAGGACCAATGAGTCTTTGGAGGAACTAATGAACAAAGCCATAAAACATGTGCAAGATATGCCAGAGAGAGAATATGAGGAAAAGGTGGGTAACACTTACATTCTGCTAATTTACAATGCCTCATTGTCTTTTCTGTTAACGTTATGCGTTTCTGATACAGATTAAAGATCTGCAACAGGAATCTCTCATTGAGCGTGTAATGAAGCGAGCCAAAATGGAGAGCAGAAAAAAGTTTTCAGCCGCAGACGTTCGGTTGGATTGTCGGAACTGCTCTGCTGCTGTTGCCTTTGGTGATCATTTGCGTTTGGTGGGCAACCATTATGTGAATGTCAACCCGAGCTTTGAGTAAGTCTATATTATGGAACTCTACTGCTAAATCCATTAGCATTGTCTTATAAGGCCGGTGGTATGAGTGAACTGTGCCTACAACACATCGCATGAACTCAGTATATGCTATCATTTCTTCCCATTATAGACAAACCCTATAACTACCGGTCAGTGTAGTATTAGATTTATTTATCGGTGACCCATCTAATGGGTTGATGGGTGCCATAGAAATTACTTGGCCTACAATAGCCATAGTTGCCTAACTATATAGAGGTAGCAATTATATCAAGGCCCTGCAGGCTTAGGGGCCTAAAGGTCTATCTGCTGCATATAAAACATCCTGTCAGGGTAAAATTCTAAGTACAGCACCAATCAGGCCCACCCCACTTGCCCCGCTGCCGGCGGTAAGAAGAGACACCACACGGAGGTCTGGTATAGTTTCTCACACGGGACATGGCTCTGCTTTGCCGTGCTTTATTACAGATTACATGAGATCTTATACCCTTTGTCTCATCACCAGCAAGGGGTGATGGGCTCATAACCATATATGGGAAGTCCGGATTTCCGGCCTGAGACAGTGAAAACAGTCGTTATCTTGCTACGGCGCCTCTGGCTTATGTACAGAAAATCACGTATTCAATTAACTCCAGTGCAAAGAATCACCCACTCAATTCTAAGAAATCGGCCAAGCATGCATTCTCCATATATGGGAAGTCCGGATTTCCGGCATGAGACCCTGAAAATCATATAACAGTCATTATCTTGATACTGGCGCCTCCGGGAAAACACCCAAGTACACGTGGCCTTCGTGTCTGGTTCGGTATCATCTCTGAATTTCTAGAAACATCTCTCTCAGCCTTGCAAAGCCTTGGAATATCTGATGTTAAGGCGACAGATTAAGTTTTTTCTTATTTGGAATTGAATAGAACTTGCATATAGGTATAAGGCATAAAAAACATATGGCAATATATACATATACCCTCACAATCCGTCACCTAAATGGGCAGTATAGAGATGTGATGTTATGTCATGATAACTTGTAATAGACACAACTATCTGTCCCAGTTGGTATTATAGTTTCCTTATAACTTTATTAGCTTTTTATTGTATTTTTACTCCTTTTGCTTTGCGTATTAGCTCTGCATTACCATATAGCAGATTATCCTATGGCTCTTTAGGGTATGTCCAGATGGCAGTATTCAATGCTGATGTTTCCGCATCGGTTCTGTCTCTAAAGACCGCTGCAGAAATCCACAGCCGAGCTGCAAATTTCTGACATGACTTTGCAAATGCATGTCATTGGCTCTACATGTGGATTTAGCCCTTTTTAATAGGAAGATCCATGTGCGGAATTCCCGAAAATAAATTTGCACCAAAAAGTGAAATGATGTTTTGGTTTTTTTTTTTATAAAGCAACACAGATTTGAATTCAGTTAAGGAAAAGTTTGTGTGCTGAACATAGTATTGGAGTGCCCCATTCAAATGTATGAGATGTGTGTTCTTAGTAGATTTTCGCACAAATTCTGTACCAAGATCCACACCAAAATTTGCTGTTTCCGTCTCTATAAGCCATTGCAGATTTCTACTACGGCTATGCAAATGTTGGGACACGGATCCGCAGGCCTTTTACGTCATTTTCAATTGGCAAATCTGTGTACAGAATTTAAATCGGCATACAGAAAAAATCAGCGCCGTATAGACTTCAGCACAGATTCTCATCGAATTGAATAGGATGCAGATTTGCTATAGAATTTGATGTGGAATCACTGCAGATTCCACGGCCAATTCCGCAGCAAAATTCCACCTTGTGAACGTACCTTTCATGGTTCCTATAGCTCTTTAACTTGTTGTTGATTTGATTTTTCCCTAATAGTGTGTACTATGAAGAATATACAGGACCCATTGACCTTGGAAAGAAGATGGAGGATTGGGTTCCTGGAAGTGCAATCAGATGCCGTTTTTGCAGGGTGAGAAATCAACAAAACATAAAAATGTAATACTAACTAGAGATGAGCGAGCACCAAAATGCTCGGGTGCTCGTTACTCGGGACGAAATTTTCGCGATGCTCGTGGATTCGTTTCGAGTAACGAACCCCATTGAAGTCAATGGGCGACCCGAGCATTTTTGTATATCGCCGATGCTCGCTAAGGTTTCCATTTGTGAAAATCTGGGCAATTCAAGAAAGTGATGGGAACGACACAGAAACGGATAGGGCAGGCGAGGGGCTACATGTTGGGCTGCATCTCAAGTTCCCAGGTCCCACTATTAAGCCACAATAGCGGAAAGAGTGGGCCCCCCCCCCTCCCAACAATTTTTACTTCTGAAAAGCCCTCATTAGCAATGCATACCTTAGCTAAGCACCACACTACCTCCAACAAAGCACAATCACTGCCTGCATGACACTCCGCTGCCACTTCTCCTGGGTTACATGCTGCCCAACCCCCCCCCCCCTGCACGACCCAGTGTCCACAGCGCACACCAAATTGTCCCTGCGCAGCCTTCAGCTGCCCTCATGCCACACCACCCTCATGTCTATTTATAAGTGCATCTGCCATGAGGAGGAACCGCAGGCACACACTGCAGAGGGTTGGCACAGCTAGGCAGCGACCCTTTTTAAAAGGGGCGGGGCGATAGCCCACAATGCTGTATAGAAGCAATGAGAAATCCAATCCTGTGCCACCTCCATCTGGAGCTGCACACGTGGGCATAGCAATGGGGAACCTATGTGCCACACACTATTCATTCTGTCAAGGTGTCTGCATGCCCCAGTCAGACCGCGGTTTTTTATAAAAAGTCACAGGCAGGTACAACTCCGCAATGGGAATTCCGTGTGCACCCACAGCATGGGTGGCTCCCTGGAACCCACCGGCTGTACATAAATGTATCCCATTGCAGTGCCCTGGACAGCAGAGCTAACGTCAGATTAAATGCAGGTGGGCTTCGGCCCACACTGCATGCCCCAGTCAGACTAGGGTTCTTTATAAGTAGACACATACAGTTACAACTCCGTGTGGACCGACAGCATGGGCGGCTCCCTGGAACCCACCGGCGGTACATAAATATATCCCATTGCAGTGCCCAGCACAGCTGAGGTAATGTCATGTTAAATCCAGGTGGGCTTCGGCCCACACTGCATGCCCCAGTCAGACTGGGGTTCTTTAGAAGTGGACACATGCAGTTACAACTCCGTGTGGACCGACAGCATGGGTGGCTCCCTGGAACCCACCGGCGGTACATAAATATATCCCATTGCAGTGCCCAGCACAGCTGATGTAACGTCAGCTTTAATGCAGGTGGGCAAAAAATTAATTGGATTACACTGTAGGCGAGGGCCCAAAAAAATTGGTGTACCAACAGTACTAATGTACCTAAGAAAAATTGCCCATGCCCAATCAAGAGGGCAGGTGAAACCCATTAATCGCTTTGGTTAATGTGGCTTAATTTGTAACTAGGCATGGAGGCAGCCTAGTTAAGATAAAAATTGGTTCAGGCGCAAGTTTCAACGCTTTAATGAGCATTGAAACGTATAAAAATTGTTTAGAAAAATTATATGACTGAGCCTTGTGGGCCTAAGAAAAATTGCCCGTTCAGCGTGATTACGTGAGGTTTCAGGAGGAGGAGCAGGAGGAGGAGGATGAATATAATACACAGATTGATGAAGCTAAAAGGTCCCTGTTTTTGATGGTGATAGAGAACGATGCTTCCATCCGCGGGTGCAGCCTACGTATTGTTTAGGTATCGCTGCTGTCCGCTGGTGGAGAAGAAAAGTCTGGGGAAATCCAGGCTTTGTTCATCTTTATGAGTGTAAGCCTGTCGGCACTGTCGGTTGACAGGCGGGTACGCTTATCCGTGATGATTCCCCCAGCCGCACTAAACACCCTCTCTGACAAGACGCTAGCCGCAGGACAAGCAAGCACCTCCAGGGCATACAGCGCGAGTTCAGGCCACGTGTCCAGCTTCGACACCCAGTAGTTGTAGGGGGCAGAGGCGTCACGGAGGACGGTCGCGCGATCGGCTACGTACTCCCTCACCATCCTTTTACAGTGCTTCCGCCGACTCAGCCTTGACTGGGGAGCGGTGACACAGTCTTGCTGGGGAGCCAGAAAGCTGTCAAAGGCCTTAGAGAATGTTCCCCTGCCTGTGCTGTACATGCTGCCTGATCTCCACGCCTCCCCTGCTACCTGGCCCTCGGAACTGCGCCTTCTGCCACTAGCGCTGTCGGATGGGAATTTTACCATCAGCTTGTCCGCCAGGGTCCTGTGGTATAGCATCACTCTCGAACCCCTTTCCTCTTCGGGTATGAGAGTGGAAAGGTTCTCCTTATACCGTGGGTCGAGCAGTGTGTACACCCAGTAATCCGTAGTGGCCAGAATGCGTGTAACGTGAGGGTCACGAGAAAGGCATCCTAACATGAAGTCAGCCATGTGTGCCAGGGTACCTGTACGCAACACATGGCTGTCCTCACTAGGAAGATCACTTTCAGGATCCTCCTCCTCAGGCCATACACGCTGAAAGGATGACAGGCAAGCAGCATGGGTACCCTCAGCAGTGGGCCAAGCTGTCTCTTCCCCCTCCTCCTCATGCTCCTCCACCTCCTCCTCCTCCACAACGCGCTGAGATATAGACAGGAGGGTGCTCTGACTATCCAGCGACATACTGTCTTCCCCCGCCTCCGTTTCCAAGCGCAAAGCGTCTGCCTTTATGCTTTGCAGGGAACTTCTCAAGAGGCATAGCAGAGGAATGGTGACGCTAATGATTGCAGCATCGCCGCTCACCATCTGGGTAGACTCCTCAAAGTTTCCAAGGGCCTGGCAGATGTCTGCCAACCAGGCCCACTCTTCTGTAAAGAATTGAGGAGGCTGACTCCCACTGCGCCGCCCATGTTGGAGTTGGTATTCCACTATAGCTCTACGCTGTTCATAGAGCCTGGCCAACATGTGGAGCGTAGAGTTCCACCGCATGGGCACGTCGCACAGCAGTCGGTGCACTGGCAGATGAAACCGATGTTGCAGGGTGGCAGCGTCCGTGTGGGACTTGCGGAAATGTGCGCTGAGCCAGCGCACCTTTCCGAGCAGGTCTGACAAGCGTGGGTAGCTTTTCAGAAAGCGCTGAACCACCAAATTAAAGACGTGGGCCAGGCATGGCACGTGCGTGAGGCTGCCGAGCTGCAGAGGCGCCACCAGGTTACGGCCGTTTTCACACACGACCATGCCCGGTTGGAGGCTCAACGGCGCAAGCCAGCGGTCGGTCTGCTCTGTCAGACCCTGCAGCAGTTCGTGGGCCGTGTGCCTCTTCTCTCCTAAGCTGAGTAGTTTCAGCACGGCCTGCTGACGCTTGCCCACTGCTGTGCTGCCACGCCGCGCGACACCGACTGCTGGCGACGTGCTGCTGCTGACACATCTTGATTGCGAGACAGAGGTTGCGTAGGAGGAGGAGGGTGGTTTAGTGGAGGAAGCGTACACCGCCGCAGATACCACCACCGAGCTGGGGCCCGCAATTCTGGGGGTGGGTAGGACGTGAGCGGTCCCAGGCTCTGACTCTGTCCCAGCCTCCACTAAATTCACCCAATGTGCCATCAGGGAGATATAGTGGCCCTGCCCGCCTGTGCTTGTCCACGTGTCCGTTGTTAAGTGGACCTTGGCAGTAACCGCGTTGATGAGGGCGCGTACAATGTTGCGGGAGACGTGGTCGTGCAGGGCTGAGACGGCACATCGGGAAAAGTAGTGGCGACTGGGAACCGAGTAGCGCGGGGCCGCCGCCATCATGCTTTTGAAAGCCTCCGTTTCCACAAGCCTCTACGGCAGCATCTCCAGACTGATCAATTTGGCTATGTGCACGTTTAATGCTTGAGCGTGCGGGTGCGTGGCGGCGTACTTGCGCTTGCGCTCAAACACTTGCGCTAGCGACGGCTGGACGGTGCGCTGAGAGACATTGGTGGATGGGGCCGAGGACAGCGGAGGTGAGGGTGTGGGTGCAGGCCAGGAGACGGTAGTGCCTGTGTCCTGAGAGGGGGGGTTGGATCTCAGTGGCAGGTTGGGGCACAGGGGGAGAGACAGTGGTGCAAACCGGAGGTGGTGAACGGCCTTCGTCCCACCTTGTGGGGTGCTTGGCCATCATATGTCTGCGCATGCTGGTGGTGGTGAGGCTGGTGGTGGTGGCTCCCCGGCTGATCTTGGCGCGACAAAGGTTGCACACCACTGTTCGTCGGTCGTCTGCACTCTCAGTGAAAAACTGCCAGACCTTTGAGCACCTTGGCCTCTGCAGGGTGGCATGGCGCGAGGGGGCGCTTTGGGAAACAGTTGGTGGATTATTCGGTCTGGCTTTGCCTCTACCCCTGGCCACCGCACTGCCTCTTCCAACCTGCCCTGCTGCTGCACTTGCCTCCCCCTCTGAAGACCTGTCCTCAGTCACCTCATCGTCCTGCTGCTCTTCCTCCGAATCCTCTGTGCGCTCCTCCCTCGGACTTACTCCAATTACTACTACCTGAGTGATAGACAACTGTTTCTCATCGTCCTTCTCACCCACTGAAAACTCTTGAGACAGTTGCCGGAAGTCCCCAGCCTCATCCCCCGGACCCCAGGAACTTTCCAATGGTTGGGCATCGGTCACGACAAACTCCTCCGGTGGGAAAGGAACCATTGCTGCCCATTCTGGGCAGGGGCCCGGGAACAGTTCCTGGGAGTCTGTCTGCTCCTCAGAATGTGTCATTGTAATGGAGTGAGGAGGCTGGGAGGAAGGAGGAGCAGCAGCCAGAGGATTCAGAGTTGCAGCAGTGGACGGCACAGAACTCTGGGTGGTCGATAGATTGCTGGATGCACTTTCTGCCATCCACGAACAGGACCTGCTCACGCTGCTCATTTTCTAATAAAGGTCTCCCGCGTGGACCCATTAATTGTGAGATGAATGTGGGGACGCCAGAAACGTGCCTTTCTCCTAATCTCGCAGCAGTCGGCTGCGATACACCTGGATCAGGAGCTCGGCCTGTGCCCACACCCTGGACTTGGGCATCCGCGTCCTCGCCCGCGTCCACGTCCTCTAGGCCTACCCCTACCCCTACCCCTCAGCATGGTTTATTACCAGTAGTGCAGAAACAGAACGCTGTAATTAAATGTGCCTCTTATTGGCCTGTGGTTGGAGGCTGACTTTGCTTACGGAACGCACAGCAGAGCCAGGAAAGAATTTTGCGCAAGCCCGCTGTAACACTTAGCTGGCTACGTATTAATTAGGACTACTACCCCCAGCAGAGACGCAGTACAGTCAGGACGGTCACAGGCAGCCCAAATATTTTTTTTTTTCCCAAATTTTTTTGGAAAAGCCCACTGCCTATATAGACAGTATGTCTTTCACCTTTTTCACTGTCCCTGCCTCAGCACTACTGGCCCTATACTATGTAAAATTACTGCAGACTAAGGACGCAATGCTCTGCACGGCCGATATACAAAAAAAAAAGGTGCAACACTGCAAAAAGCAGCCTCAACAGTACTGCACACGGTCAGATGTGGCCCTAAGAAGGACCGTTGGGGTTCTTGAAGCCTAAAATCACTCCTAACACTCTCCCTATAGCAGCTCCAGCATCAGCAGCACTTTCCCTGAGCTATGTCAAAATGCATCTGTGGTGAGCCGCGGGAGGGGCCGATTTATATACTCGGGTGACACCTGATCTCGCCAGCCACTCACTGCAGGGGGGTGGTATAGGGCTTGAACGTCGCAGGGGGAAGTTGTAATGCCTTCCCTGTCTTTCTATTGGCCAGAAAAGCGCGCTAACGTCTCAGAGATGAAAGTGAAAGTAACTCGAACATCGCGTGGTGCTCGTTTCTAGTAACGAGCATCTCGAACACGCTAATACTCGAACGAGTATCAAGCTTGGACGAGTACGTTCGCTCATCTCTACTACTAACCAATCCAAGATTCTCAGGCTTATAGGCAGAAAACACCGGCTACGACAAAAGCAAACACAAAGATCTGCCGGTTTATGAGCATATTCTGGGACCTCTAGGGTAGACAGTACCTTCATTTACTTCAGCTTGGACTGCTGAGCGTTGACTACAGTCATTGTAGTAAAGCAGAATCTGGCATGTCTGTAAATTGTGTAGAGAGAAACAAATGGCGGAGCGCTCCTTTACAGGGTGGATGGATGGGCCAGAAATTATGGTAAGCTCGTTGATATGATACGGAGACCAGAGAAAATTCAGAGCTTATCTTCTGCTAGACCAACCGGAGGATTCATTGGTCATCTAGTGACCTTAGCCTAAGCATACATGGAAACAGCAAACGTCTCTGGACACAGAGTTGTAGATCCAAAAGTAGGAATGCCGGATTGACCAACACTCTTCACAGTCAACCTAGGCATGCCTGTGGTCAACTCTCAATACTGTAGTCCGGATGAGGTGCCTTTTACACAGATTGAGTATGAACATTCATTTGCCCAATCATTGGTCTATGTGACTATGCCCCAGTCAGACTATGAATGAGCAAATAGGTAGTTTATGTGACATAAAATGCTTGCAGATTGACAGCACATCTCATGTTAATCTATTGCTTCATGTGAATGGCACTAATGAACACATGCTATATTGGGCATTGGCGCTCGTTATAATTAGGCAGTAATTTGGACCTAATAGCAGGACCCTAAAGCTGGTACCAGTGCTTCAGATCGTACGCCTTACTGCTGTCAACAGATATATGCGTGATTCACATACAATGTCATGGAAAGAGGTTTTCCTATTATAGGTCAATTATCATTATGTAACAATTTGACTTCCTTCCTACAGGCACAGTGGGGCATGATAATGATGTACCAAGGAGCGACGCGTCTCCCCATTCTCAGCGTCAAGCACTTTGTGCTACAAACTCCCGAAAGGAGTTACACTTGCAAAAAATGGAAGGATGTGCCGTTCCTGGTGGAGCAGTTTAACTATAATGAATACTATAGGAACAACTTTTCAGATTCAGAGGATGAATGATCGTTCTACTCCAGAAATGGACAATTTGCTGCAAAGAACATCATGACACTGGAGATTGTGACACAAAATATGTTATTCCTGCATAACTCTAAATTACAATGCTATATCTTTCTATGATCTCAAAGCTCTGAAGCTATAAACTTGGCACTGGTGGCCCTTCAGTGTCTTACGATCCTTCCTTAGACTGCAAGGATAATAGCTGTAAAATATGTATTAAACATGTTTCACGGCTGAGTCATCCTACAATGACAGTGTTGGGTCTCATAATACATGAGGGTTCTCATCAGATCTGAGGAACATCTACTGGAAGATTCTTATGGATAAATGAAGACAACTTAGTTTCTCCGCTCTCTTGGGAAGAAGAAACCTCAATCTGTGTCCAAATGAAATATGGGAGTCGATGCTCGGTCTGAGGGATGCCTCTTGCTCACCAAGTGTTTTTGTTCAGGCCATCCCAAAAAACTTATTTCTAAGTAAAAAGTCCTTTTGAACATAACACTTATAAATTAAGTATTGATGAATTCTTCACAGCCGGGCCAACTACTACGGTATTTTTACCATGTAGATGAAGAATTGTCTTCACCGATGCCTGTTCTGGTTTTCTAATATGGTCATTATTGTATCTTCTTTGTTTAAAGTTTGAAGTTGATAAGAAACATAGGCAGTCATTGCATCTCCATTTAGGGGTTAATAGAATAATGGTCATGTTTCCACAAAGCCTTCCCTTCTCTGGAACGTTTTGCAGTCATCCCCTGACAACTCTGTAAGCCTGGTGTGTATTGGTGTCCGGCAAAGACAACAAGAGCTCTCGTTTAGCCTTAGAACATACAGGCTACAATTGATGTCAGTAGTTCAAGGGTGATGTAGCAGATGGGAGGGAGTTATGTTGTCTCCTCTAAGCTATACTTTGCCTGGGAAAAATACCTCTACAGCGCCATCTATTGGATGGCAACAATCCTTCAAATCAAAGTGACTTTATAACAAGTCTTATCAATGATTGGGATTAATAAGACTTGTTATAAAGTCATTTTGATTTGAAGGAATGCTGCCATCCAATAGATGGCGCTGTAGAGGTATTTTTCCCATCTTTCTTATTTGCATAAATTTCCCAGAGGAGCTAGCATGGCCTCCTAAGTCTTTTACTCCTCTTTTAGGTGTCGCCACACCCATTTTGAGTGCCCTCCTTGGGGAGAGACTATACCATCCCCTGACCCACTCACCCCTAGGTGTGTCCACACACTTTTTAGGCTCTCTCCTTAAGGAGAAACGACACCGCTTCTGACTTTGGCTGGGAGCACACTACTAGTACTACTACGTCAACCTAAACACTGTAGTGTGCTCCAGACCTTTCCGCCATGGACTTCTCATGTCATTATTAATGTCCCTCTTTTAGACTGGCTAGCATGTATGCCATACTAACTATGATGAGCATTATTCTCAATGGAACCCAATTTTTTAGCGCTATATTTATGGACACATCTTCCTTTTAAATTAACTCATTAGTGGTAGTTTCTATCGTAGAATTTATTATTTTTTTTAAATGTAAAAAACTTTGTTAGTTTCTACTCATGAAAGTTACAACTGAAAAATCGAATGCACTTTGTCACATAACTTAATTATTTTGCACAACGCACAGTATAACCTTCCTATTGTATTTTCCTTTGTGGCAGTTCCTGCCTTTTGTAAATGTAAATCAGTCATGCAGTGTCTCTGATCAGTTGTGTATAAATGTGTTTCCTGATATATAATCTGACCCCAGCCTGATGAAGAGGCCCTAAAAGCTTGTATACATAATTTTTGGGTTAACCAATAAAGGTATTCCCTCCATAATACTTTGGTCAGATTTTATAGAAAGAGTATTTATTAAAAAAAACTATTTTCTGGCTAATAGTAGCACACTATTTTGCTCTGCTTCTTGTTTAGCACATAGAGGAAGTTGTTTAGTAATGAAATCACTAATAATTAATTAGGAAACACAATCTGACTTATAACCATTTAATTTTTGTATGGTGGAGGGTCAGTGTCTAACTGGCTGCAGCTTCCATTAGTAAAATAAGTGGTCTATGTTTAGGCAACCCCCTTAACAGAACGGTCTTAGACTATAAAGGCTAGGAGTCCAGTGGGCGGTCCTGTGCATAGAGATAGCTGTCAATCACTAATTAGGACTGCCTACTGGACTTCTAAGCACAGAAAGAGCAGGGATTTCAATGAATAAGATATGTTTACTGAAATGTTTCCCACCGAACTATAGATCAATCTGCTCAGCTACTCCTGCCCAATGATATGCCGTCCACAGATAGGACTGCATACACAATGGGCAAATGTCTATGGTCTCCTTAAAGGGGTTGTCTCGAGGAAGCAGTGAATTTTTTTTTTTTGCCCAGTCCCCCTAATTAAGCATACATTACTAAGCCCCCCTGTAAATGACTTTTCTAGCTGGTTTGTACTTACAGTTCCAGCGTTTCAGCAACTTATAAAAATTTTCCCAAGATGGCCGCCGGCTCTTTTCCCATCGCTTGCTGTAGCCCGACGTGCGCGCTCCCGAGACGCTACCAGCTGTGTCTCCCTGACAACCAGACGCCCCGCAGCCGCCGACCGGACCCCTGGATTGAACACGGCCGACCCCAGCACACAGTCGCCCACCGCCAGGCAGCAGGTAACCGGCGCAGCCCCCCCCCCCCCCGGCCCAGCGGCAGCCCCCCCGGCACAGCGGCAGCCCCCCCGGCCCATCACTTACCTGGGCGGCAGGACGGCGGGACAGCTGGGCGGCTTCTCGGGACAGCTGGGCGGCTCTGCACCTTCCTCTAACAGAAGATGGTACAGAATGGCCGCTCCAGCGCGCTCCCGAGCAGTGACAACTCGTCTGCGCATGTGCAGAAGAGCTGTAGCGGCGAGCACACTGAAGCAGCTCGTGCTGAAAGGAGAAGATCGGACTGCGCAACCGCGTCTAAAAAAAGCAAGCTGCCAGCGAATTTAGACGGAACCATGGAGACGAGGACGCTAGCAACGGAGCAGGTAAGTGAATAACTTCTGTATGGCTCATATTTAATGCACGATGTATATTACAAAGTGCATTAATATGGCCATACAGAAGTGTATGACCCCACTTGATTTCGCGAGACAACCCCTTTAAGCCCTTAGTGATAGCCTCATTGCCTTTTTATGCCCTCGCTTTGTGGGCTTTAATCCTCGGGGACCAGAGGTGTAACTTGAAGCTCCTGAGCCCTAATGCAAAACCTGGAACAGGGCCCCCAACTATAATGTTTTATTCATAGTACTGGGCTTCCTATATGGAGAAGAGAGGCCTTATGGGCCCCCTAAGGCTCCTGGGCCCGGGTGCAACCGCATCCCCTGCACCCTCTATAGTTACGCCGCTGTCGGGGACATAAAAACATGCCTCCCCCTGAAGATTAAAGCCCCGTGGGCTGTGGACGTGACAGCTCCATGCTGTCGGTGCTCAGAGGTAGCCAACAAACTGGTGCTGTCATGGGGGGCCGCGGGACCCCTACCTCCTCCATTCCCCGGTCATGCGATCATCCCAACAGTAGTCCCACGTAAAAGGATCCTAGGTTACAGCCAGACAGCTTTGGCAGCAGTTTATCTTTGGGAGAACTAAAGGTACAGGTACTGGAATTCAGCATCCCTGATCTTTCCTTCACCTGACCTCATCTATAGGGCTAAGTTGAGTTGCACCCCACACACATTAAAGAGCCGTTCAGCTCTGCTGTTACTGGTGGGTTTGAACCACTTAAGTCTAATGTGTATGGTGGCCTTAAGTTAGTTTATATAGTCAGTCAATTTATAGATTTCTTTGTACCAAAAGTAAAAAAATATATATATGCAAATCTTTTGTTTCCTATTTCCGGTGTTGGATATTAGTTGAATATCAATGTTTTGGTTTAGAAGGGAGTAAATCAGAATGTACCCATGGAGGGGCGAAACTACAGATCAATGGATCTCTACACCCCACAGTTGTTGAAAACTTGAGTATTTACCGGCAGTATTAAGAAAGTTATTGCAACATCACAATGTTTGCCAGTAGGGGGCAGTAAAAGACAATTTAAAAAAGGTTAGACTGCTGTAACACAAAATGTTATTACTGAGGAACACAAAGACATTTTCAGGAATACCCAAAGAGCTGTATACAGTTACAAAAGGAGTAAAATAAGAAAAATCTCACCCTTTGTGACATCCGTGCCGAACATTAATGTAAGTGTGTTACACATTTTATTATTATTTATATATAGCCCATTAAATCTCCTAAAACCCCAATATCTCAGATAAATAAGCCCTTTACAATAGGACCTTTTGCAGGGTCAAAGGGATTGCCCTGAACTTTTACTATTGATGATCTATCCACAGGGTAGTACATCAATAGTTGATTGGTGGGATCAGCCTCTCAAGATTCTCGCTAATCAGATGGGACCCGCTGTCAGAGCAGACAATGCTGGAAGGAGACAGCGCTGTCTGTGCTACAAGCATAGCTCCCACTAAAATCAATGGCAGCTGTACCTGTAGTACCAAACCAGGCCAATGCAATGTTGATAGCGCTATCTGCTTGCAGCACTGTCCGCACCTAGGCCGCCTGCAAACGGGCAGATTTGCATTGCAGAATCCGGACTGGGTGTCTGCCTCCGGATTCCGCATCACATACCGCCCATAGCATGCTATGGCAATACATGATTTTCTGTTCGTGGATGAGAAATCACAGCATGCTACAATTTTGTGCGGGCTCTGCATGGATGACTTCCATTAAAGTCAATGGAAGCCGTTCGTCCCGCAGCCCTTACGCAATCATCATTGCAGAAAAGTCGTGGGATCCACGTCATCGCCTAGCAACAGCGCGGCCTATTCTGTACTGCGCATGTGCGCCGGCCGGCACATCTGCAAAACGAAATAGAAGACACCGGGCAGGTACGCTGGGGTCACCGGACAGACACAGGGTTGGATTCCTCATGTGGGATCCAAATCGCCCGTTTGCAGGCGGCCTTACAGCGGGTCTAGTGATTAGCTGATTGGTGGGGAGCACAAGTGGGAAACCCCGCTGATCAACTACTGATGGCCCATCCTGAGGATAGATCAATAGTAAAAGTCCAGGACAACCTCCTTAAAGGGGTTGTCCCGTGCCGAAACGTTTTTTTGGTTTTTTTCAATAGCCCCCCCGTTCGGCGCAAGACAAACCCGATGCATGTGTTGAAAAAAAAAACCCGGGTAGTACTTACCCGAATCCCCGCGCTCCGGTGACTTCTTACTTACCTTGCGAAGATGGCCGCCGGGATCTGTGCGGTCCATTGCCGATTCCAGCCTCCTGATTGGCTGGAATCGGCACACGTGACGGGGCAGAGCTACGAGGAGCAGCTCTCCGGCACGAGCGGCCCCATTCAGAAAAGAAGAAGACCGGACTGCGCAAGCGCGTCTAATCCGGCGATTAGACGCTGAAGATTAGACGGCACCATGGAGACGAGGACGCTAGCAACGGAACAGGTAAGTGAATAACTTCTGTATGGCTCATAATTAATGCACAATGTACATTACAAAGTGCATTAATATGGCCATACAGAAGTGTATACCCCCACTTTGTTTCGCGGGACAACCCCTTTAAGGGATTTTAGTGTTTTATATGAAGATGTTGCTTTTTTGGTTTTTTACTTAAAGGAGCTGTACGATGTAAGTAAAAAATAGTGGCCCATGTCTGGTAATATGTAATGAGCCACAGTGGGAGGCTAATGTCACAGTGGCTTACGAGTTATGTAATTAACCCATAAGAAGTACATAGTATCTGTGTGTCAATGGGGTTAAGTATTAGAGATGAGCGAACGTACTCGTTTCGAGTAATTACTCGATCGAGCACCGCGATTTTCGAGTACTTCAGTACTCGGGTGAAAAGATTCGGGGGGCGCCGGGGGGTGGGGGGAGGCGTGGCGGAGCGGGGGGTAGCAGCGGGGAACAGGGGGGAGCCCTCTTTCTCTCCCTCTCCCCCCTCCCCCACTCCCCGCTGCAACCCCCCCACTCACCCACGGCGCCCCCCCGAATCTTTTCGCCCGAGTACGGAAGTACTCGAAAATTGCGGCGCTCGGGCGAAAAAGGGGCATGGCCGAGTAGGTTCGCTCATCTCTATTAAGTATATATGATTTTTGCAGTTTATATAATATATGGTATCATGTTTATTCTTTATTGTGGCATGTGAGGTTTGTAACTATTCTATATGGATCCCTGTACGGCTGAAACTTTTTGTGGCACTTCATCTCTTTTACTGTTCTAAATTTTTCAATGTATATATTTTGTAAATTTGTCATTTTTTGCACAGTTTTTCTTTTGGTGTTCTCTGCTATAGTGCTGCAATTCATATATAAGGCGTTATGGGGCCTGGTATTACTATGGTTATGTATATATGATGTGTTGGTTCCCCTCCGCTGTGTGGTTGGGTAAGGCTGCAGATTATTTTCCCCTGACCAACTGTCTGCACTTGTTGCTACACCTCATGTGTTCTCCTTCCTGATGCTTTTATACCCATGACCCACCTCTTTGACTCGGTGCTTCGTTCCGAGTCAAAGTGTGTTTTTTTCCGAATGCCGAAGTGTTTCAGGATAACACATACAGGGGGGCACTGGGCATATTGGTCCTGGGTTCATGATGATGTCGGTGGTTCGGGCAGCATGAACCCAGTGACACAATCCCCTTTAGGTTGGGTTTACATCCTTACAACATAGTTGGCATTACACCTGGCATTAGGTTTGCCCCCAGGTTTTCCAAAACTCTCCACCCACCTTTCTAAGAAACAGTCTTGACAGAAGAGGACCGTGGACCATCTTGTGTTCCAATATATATTCTGCTGACTTTCTTAGCCATTATCCAGCCCAATGAATGTATTTTTCGTTATCTGTGGTTAGTGCTCTTATTATTACACCCTGGAATCTATGCATATAGCGTTTATATTATTGCCCAGGTGAACTCCTCTGTGACCTCTGCCGTAGGTTTCTTTAGGTTACGCTCCGTGTCGGTCTGTTTTTTGGATCACCAATTACAGGAGTGTATTGGAAATATATGCAGTTTGCAGTAAAAGTGGCATTTCGTATCGTGAGGGTTATTCTCTCCTTCTTCTGCTAACAAAACCAACTCCCCTCAGGCTTCCCCGCTGACAGCTCAGCTGAGAAGGCAATCAAGAAACTGTCTCCGGCCCAGGCAAAAATTCACAGCTTTGCCGCTGATTTTTGTGCCATTCGATTTCAGATTACCACAGTCTATTTTCAGATGCTTATAAAGCGCCTCTGCCAAGAACAGCAAAATTGAGCTGACGGCTAATCCCGGGTCACCTTTACGATTCGGGACTTACGCTCGGAAACGTGCGCTGATTTACAGTCTGATGCAAGTCGATGAGCTTTGGGGAGGGAGAGCAATAATCTGAATGCAATGCTCATCCAGCCGGGCATTTAACGGGTTAATTATGCCTATCAATATGTAATATGTAGCTCTGGCGTTCTCCAGAGGTTTATTTCAAAGTCACTGCGACCCCCCCCCCCCCCATCTATGTCACCAACCGATCCACCATCGGCTAGAGAATGACCTATAACCACTGGTTTGCATGCACTGACTTCATCAAGGGACACTGCAGAAATGGGGGACCAGGGGTATGAAGAGAGGCACCCCGGACTCCACGTCACCTAAACTATAACTTAGTTTATGGTGATTGTAGTTGATCAGTTCCATTTAACTAATTGACAGAAGATAAAAAAAGGTGAGAAATACAATTAAATAAGTCATTAATTTCTATGGAAGGAATAAACCACTGAAAGAGATGTCTGAGGAAGACAGTGATGTGAACAGCAGCCTAAGGCCCATTTACACGCGATGATTATTGCTTAAAATTCATTCAAACGGCCGAAAATTAGTGATAATCATTAAACGAAACGCCGGCATTGTGCAGTTTTCAGTTATACGATGATTTTAAGATTAAATTAAAATCCATTGTTCAGCCACTGAGAGATGAAGCAATTATTTCTCAAAAGACTGCATGCTGTTCTCTTCAAGCAAGTTTATACTAGCCGGGAAAGAACAATGCAATCTGCCAGCAGCCGTGAGGAGAACAATGCAGCTGTTTGCACAGCTGGGCGTGTGATTAAACACACTCTGGGCTCTGCAAACAGCTCATGCAGGCCCTTTTACATGCAAATAATGATGATAAAGTGTTAATGGCCATCAAAACTTTATGCAAATAGATAGCTAAATCTTTCAGTTGTTTGAAAGATCTTTGCGTGTAAAGGGGCCCTTAGAGTCCTAACTTTGTTAAGGCCCATTTACACAGGATAAATGTCAGGCAAACAATGCCCGACACTTGTCGCTGTGTGTCCTCGCTCTGTGCTGTTGCACGGGAGCTAGAAGCGCTGGCTCGCTCACAGAGCGGCCAGCAGGGGTGTGGGGAGGCTGCAGGAGATTTCTCTCCTCGCACTCCCCTGCCTCTCTCCATTGACATAACATATGCTGCATAAACGATGGACGATGAGCAGATCGCTGATCGCTCAGTGTAAATGGCAACCGTTCAATATTGAACTGCCGCTTATTATGTCAATGGAAAGGGATGAGGGTGCGTGAGGAGAGAAATCTCCTCCTGTCGCCCTGCTGTGCGTCAGCAATACTAGCTCACAGTAAATGGGCCTTTACTGTCCAGCAGAATTATATAGCTTTAGGTGTGAATTGATAATGTACACTGAATGACTACTTGATTAGAGACACTGGCCCTTTAACATTAGGTATGGAAATTAGGCAAGTGACCCTCCAATGCAGCATAACGTCAAGTGACAAGTTTGCCATGGATCGGTTTCAGAGTGAATCACATTAGATGGGAAAATTCAGTGATCTGAGCAACTTCCAACAAGGTTTGGTCAACGGTGTTAGAGTAGTCGGGTCCAGGATCTCATACAATGCCAACCTTGAGGGGTTTTCTCATGCAACGTGCGGAGATAATACAGAGAATAATGTGAGTGAGCAAAAACATTCCGTGAAAGGGAATCCTTTGGATATGAACAATTCACAGACGAAAGGGGTCAGAGGAGGAAGTCAAGAATTGTTCTGAAAGTGTATAATCAAGCAAATGGTTACTGAATACAACGCTGGTGCTCCTTCTAGCACGTCTGAACACAACAAAACTTGTCATCTCTTAGACTTCAGAATGGCCTACTGCGCAGGCACATCCGTGCTATCGAGATGGTGCAGATAGCGTGTGTGAAGTCACATGATATACGTAAACTTAGCACATGCATGGTGATCTATTACGCATGTGCGTTAACAGCTTTACCGTTGTATGCTGCTGCCGTTATACTAGGCTATCATGTAATTGGGTTTTGATGCTGATCTGTGCCCTTTCCTCATCTAATTCAATGGCACCTTCCCTCTATAAGGTAGGTTGGAGCGGATAGGATTAGCTAACATGGAAGGCGGGGAGGTGGTGAGGGGTGGGAGGAGCACGGTCTGTGATTTAAAAGTCTGTCCTTTGGTGGTATTCAGGCATGTCTGTCATCTAGATGTCACCCCTCTTTAGGGAGGTGTGCATAGTATCTAGTTTATCACTTCTATCTTATTAGCACTTTATACCCCCGATGAGGCCTCTTATCCACTGAAATAAAATGCATCGAGCAGTTTTTTTTTATTAAGGTCGGGTTCATACGGTCGAATCTCGCAGTGTGCCGGTTGCGAGATATACGCGTGCGGCATGCAGCCAGTATACAATGACATTGCGTACTGGCTGCATGTGCCGCCAATCACTATGTACTATCTTGGCGTGTATGCGCACATAATAAGTGCTATGACTGAAAATGCTGTGAATTTTTTTGTACGCATATTTTGTACAATTCATGTGGGCAGTAACATGGCTGCCCATGGAGGATTGGTACAGCATATTCCACGTGCAAAACAAATACGCTATACCCACACGGTCGTGTGAGCCTGGCCTTAATATGGTATGATAGGGTATATTAGGTTTTTTTATAATCTTAAGTAGATATGAGCGAGTATACTCGTTAAAGCACATTACTCGAGCGAGTTGTGCCTTAGCCGAGTATCTCCCCGCTCGTCTCTAAAGATTCGGGGGGCGGCGCAGGTGACAGGTGAGTTGCGGAGGGGAGAGAGGGAGAGAGAGATCTCCCCTCCGTTCCTCCCCGCTCTCCCCCGCCGCCGGCAGCCGAATCTTTAGAGACGAGCGGGGAGATACTCTGCTAAGGCACTACTCGCTCGAGTAATGTGCCTTAGCGAGTATACTCGCTCATCTCTAATCTTAAGCCATTGGTGAGTGGGATTACCCTTGTCAGGGCAATCACACCGCAGTTAGGCAGGTATAACATCAGGGTTATTATAGGGATATGTCTGTTTATATTTTCCTCCTCTTTATGTGACAGTCCACCGATGAAGAAAGTAGCCTATTTATCAGGGTGTAACTGTAAGTGGAATCACATTTGAGCTGCTTTCTATATCCTCCCTATTAATATTTTGCTACGATTGTATACATTTTGTTTTAAATATTTAGATGTTTGGGCGTTTTAAATAATAAAGTTTATTTTTATGGGGGTATTTTTTCTGCAGTGATTGGTAGCATGGATGAGCTAGAACACCAGATGACCAGCTTGAGCACCAAGAGAAACAGAAAGATGAGTGAGCCAAAAAAGCACCAAAACTGAAACCCTGAGAACCAGGCATTCTCCTACTTTATCCACCTTGCAAGGCTAGCTGGGATCTCCCACACCCTCCTGACAGATGACTCTCTCTCATGCATCTTGCAAACACATAAGCACGATCCCATGACATACAACATGATACATTTTTCAGACATAACTCAGACAATAACCCATTCAGTGCTGCAGAGGTGCAATACACGTCAAATTCATACAACACAAAGGCACTGACAATACAGGAAGCACGAGACAAATAAATTCATACTGATGGAGGGGCCCCACTAACTCTGGGCCACTACACCCGTATCACATCTTGCATCCAAGTTAGAGGCAACAGGGTACTAGAGCCTCCCCTCAAGGGGTCAGTTTTCACAGTAAATTATCCTTTTGCTCTGATATTGTAATCACTTACTTACTTCAGTGTTACAAAGTTTTAATCGATTCTGATAATTCCTTCTAGTGGAGGGATTTTCTTTTTAAAAGCGGGTATATTGTTTGCTGGAATACTTGTTTTTGTCAAACGATTAAAATGTAAAAATAAGATGTACACCGAGATACGGTATAAGGAGGAACATGTATGCCGTTTGTGCGTGTCTTTCCCATGAATGAACGAGGCTCTGTCTACTTAAATACATCCAGTCAATAACGGCAGATTGCTATAGCTGAGGGCTTTATCTGCCTGAATATATGATTGTGTAGGGCTCGGCTGTGTCCTAATGAGGGACTGTCTATCCTCCCAGCCTCTGTTTATCCCCAACACAGAACAAATCCCTCTGTGCAATTGGCGTGAGCCTCTTTTAGATTTTATTCGTGGTAAGATTTGTTAACCCTTCGTGTGACACTATAGAAAACTAGACCATATTTACTGGACTACCAGAACTCAGGTGAGGAGGAACTTATGTTAAAGAGTTCTAAATCCACGACTATGCTAAAAAAAATAACAATTGAGACTCCGGTCACAGAAGTAGTATCACAAGTGTATTTTTGCACCCATTTATGGCAGCAAATCCTAGGCCGATTGCAGATTTATTGACCCAGACTAACAGCGTCATAGATCCCATGATCTTGTTAGAAAGGGTCATTAGACCCAAGGTCAGGACAGGATTTGCAGCCATAATACGGGCACAAACATGTGGGCATATTAAGCTCATGGGAAATCATCCTTGACAGTCACGCACGGCCACCTTTTAGAGGAAACTATCAACGTATTGGTTTCCATAACTCTCATTTATATCGGTGACTACATGTGAAGAGTGCACAGCCAATGCTAGACCAAGAACGGACAAGGAAATTAATCCGCATTTGTGATCTTATGTGGAAATAGTAAGTCCATATTATACAGAGAAATGACCGTAGAACGCACATTACTGCATTATTTATGGCCATTGTAACATTTTACAGCTCGTCCATAACAGTAAACATGCATTTTCACTTGACAGGTAAAGGAGTATAAATGTGACGAGTGAGAGGATGGAGAACCTTTAGATTACGGTTAAGTAGAATGGGATGATGCGTTGGAAGGGGGCCAGCGGTGAAGATCATGGTTGCTTTCACTTACCTGGGGAGGGGCAAAGCATGGCGCACTATGGGCATCACAACAAGTCAATTGATGAACACTGTTGTTAGACTCAATGGCAGGGTTGGTTTTGGGGTCCTGGTTACATGTAATCCCAGTCACTGCAATAGATAACCCCAACTATATGGACTATGTAAAGGAGGGATGCACAGCCATCTGTACACAGAAAAGCTTGTCTGGATGTGGTGTTCACATCTAGTTTCCATGTCCGAGAGGATGAGTGGTGCACAGCTCAGGAGCAGAGAAGGGCAAGTAATAACGGTGCACTGTGTGGGCATTTATAGATCCCTGTATATCAAGAAGTGACCCCTGTTTAGAACTCTAGTAAGACATATGAGTTAGAGGTGCCTGTCTATGCATGTGACTCTCTTCATTGTACTTTACGGGAGATGTGAAATACAAGGCGGTTATCTCGACACCCATCGTCTACAATGGAGAAAGTCGCATAGGTAGAATAGGGGTTCCCTTCTTCCTCAATCAGTGGTAGTCCCGGAACCTGCACCTATTAGACATTTATGGCTTATACTTTGATATTCCATAAAAGACTCAGATAGTAGTACCATTTTAAGTTTTATTGTGGCCCCAGAGAATGGTTCATTATGACAATGTGGCACTCGGACCAAAAAAGGTTTTGCACCCTGATGTAGAGCTAATAGACGGGGCTTGCAAAGTGGTTCTCCTAAACTTTATTGTTGGCTTATTCTTAGAGGGAACTTGACAACAGGTACATGCTGCCCGAATCGAGGGCAGTATAAACCCAGGATTGGTATGCTAATTCTGTCCATGTATCTTTAATCAAGGAGGAGAGCCACGCCGGCCTCTCCCTACTGTCACCATGAAGACTGACAGCTCTCAACATGTAAAGTGGGAGAGCAGCTGTCAGTCTTGATGACGCAGGTGGTGATGGCCCGACATGGCCGGTCTGTTCGATTGGAGATCTCCAAAAGTTAAGCTCCGAGACAAACTTCCAAGTCTTTTTCTGAAATGCTGCAGCATTTCAGAAGAAAACATGCATGGGCCAAATGGAAATATCTGTCCCTCAAATCACATGCAGCATGAACCCGGTGAAGGGTTCCCTTTAAGTTCGCAGTGCCTGGTAGAGCAATCCTATTCACTTGTAAGTACGTTTTATTGTGCGGATCAGTGGAATCACACAGGATGGACTCCCACCAAACTAACAGTGAAATCTTGGAAAACTCCTTTAACCTTAAGGGACTGTAAATACTGGATGGAATGGACAAGGCGAATTATCTATATATAAAACTATTTTTTTCATAAAATGCTAGTAAAACGGGAATATATATTTATATAATATGTATGTATATGTATTTTCTACATACAAAGTTGATTAACTCTGTAAAAATGTGACATTATCTTGCACTGGTCCTGCTGAATAGCATATTGTATTATATACAAGAGCTGCATTCATAATTCTACTACTTTTCACGGAAAACACAATTTTGTTAACACACAACCCTAGCAGCTTATCTGAGCTTCTATAATGCAGTGGTACAGTTATGGTTTCATTACTGTGCAGTGACTATACTTCACATAATGTACAGACGTAGCAAGCCTTAGCTTGCCTGTTCTAGAGAGCCTATGCAGCCTGGCAGTCAATAGAAGACAATGGGCTTCACAAATGCCATAAGGCACGGAATAAGCATTTGGCGTGTTAATCAAACAGCCATGTCGCTTGATGCTCATTTGGTGACCAACAACTTGTAAATCAGCAGACATCTCTGTGCAAATGCTGAGTCTGCCAGGAATATTGGGTATTTAAAGTAATCCTCTGCTTTCGGTATAAAATTCTGTTGAAGGACCATAAGGCAGAGGTGGTATATTACTACACTTCATCTTCTCCTCCATTCCTCAGTTGCATCTGTTCTGCGGAATATGGCCGTTGCTATTTTCTAACTAGACTATGCACTGTTCTCTGATAGCCAATGCTGATCATGTGAGCAGCATCGGCCAATCCCTTAACAGATACAGTGCATTGGTAGTCTAACACTACCAATGCACTGTGGATATTAGGTAGTCTAGAGAGGGCAGAGGCCACCTTGGCTTCACGAAAATGGGACCAGAAGCGACACAAGGGAGAGACGAAGAAAAAATAATTGAGTGCAAGCTCCACTCTGCAGTCCCGGGACAGAATTTTGTCCTGAAACTGAAGGGTCACTTTAAGCTCTGAAGCTATAAATGCAGCTATGAACTAGAATACAGACTGTAATTATTAAATTGATTTGATTGTCTTGCTATACGTGCACTTGGTAATAGTGACTTAACCCAGCAGTCTCTGCTTTATGGTTCACCACCGTCTAGTAAGGTGCAGACTAAAGTCCTTGTAGTGCTGGTAGACACTATATCATCTTCTCCTTGATTTGCAATCATAATCTATTCGCACTGCTCAAATAAGACTCTCCAACCTGATTGAAAGAGGAATTAAAGTGTTTCTGGGAAGTGTCTGTCATTTACAGCTACGCGTTATCTCTGTGTCAGGGGAGTAGGAGACAGTTGATGGTGTCTGCTCTACATATGGGTCCATGGCATCAGCCAGTGTCTGCTCCACTTCCTTTTGTCCACCATGACTGCCTTTGTAGTACTTCTAGTGAAGCTCACCACGGGTGTTTTATCAATATTAAAGCTCATTATTTGAAGATTCATCCAAATTGTTCAAATTGAAATCGATGGGAAAAAAAAGCGGAAATCTTTCATTCAGTTTTTCTGTTACAAAAATGGAACAGACAAATAGAAAGCCATAAAGCAGATGTGAGGAAGCCGTTATATGTTCCTGATGTGTTAACAGAGAAAAAAGGGAACAATAAAACCCAACTGTAAAACTTTTTAACTTAAAGGGGTTGTCTCGAGGAAGCCGTGACATTTTTTTTTGCCCAGTCCCCCTAATTAAGCACACATTACTAAGCCCCCCTGTAAATAACTTTTCTAGCTGGTTTGTACTTACAGTTCCAGCGTTTCAGCAACTTATAAAAAGTTTCCCCAAGATGGCCGCCGGCTCTTTTCCCGTCGCTTGCTGTAGCCCGACGTGCGCGCTCCCGAGACGCTACCAGCTGTGTCTCCCTGACAACCAGACGCCCCGCAGCCGCCGACCGGACCCCGGGATTGAACGCGGCCGACCAGTCACCCACCGCCAGGCAGCAGGTAACCGGCGCTAGCCCCTGGCTCCCCCACGCTAGCCCCTGGCTCCCCCGCGCTAGCCCCTGGCTCCCCCGCGCTAGCCCCTGGCTCCCCCGCGCTAGCCCCGGCTTCCCAGTGGTAGGCCCCGGCTCCCCAGCGGTAGGCCCCGGCTCCCCAGCGGTAGGCTCCGGGGCCACAGCGGCAGTCAGTCACGCATCACCCCCGTCAGTCCGTCACCCATCACTTACCTGGGCGGCTGGGCTGGGCGGCTGGGCTGGGCTTCCTCTAAGAGAGGATGGTAGCAGAATGGCCGCTCCAGCGCGCTCCCGAGAAGATACAGCTCGTCTGCGCATGCGCAGAAGAGCTGTAGCGGCGAGCACACTGAAGCGGCTCGTGCTCAGAGCAGAAGACTGGACTGCGCAAGCGCGTCTAAAAAAGCAAGCCGCCAGCGAATTTAGATGGAACCATGGAGACGAGGACGCTAGCAACGGAGCAGGTAAGTGAATAACTTCTGTATGGCTCATATTTAATGCACGATGTACATTACAAAGTGCATTAATATGGCCATACAGAAGTGTATACCCCCACTTGATTTCGCGAGACAACCCCTTTAAGGTATAAACTTCTTGATTTCTTATCTCTGGTATGAACAGAAAGCGGAAGAATGCAAAAAACTTGCCGAGCAAGGGACACCGCTTGTGTGAAAGAGCCCTAAAGCACAGTATATAGCATATTGCTGCGGCATTGAAGGATATATATTTTAGGTGGCTTAGCGCTCCCAGCTTTGCTAGGCAGGGGGTTGTAATTTTAATTCCTATGCCTCTTAGTATTTTAATTCAGTTCAATAAAAGTTAGATTTTAATGATGGTACGCAGCCCGGGTGTTTCTTGCCCTTTGGCCAACTTTGGTGTTTATTATTGTTTTCTCAATGGGACCCAATGGTAAAATGATTGCCGGTGAACATCAGCATCGCAGAGCTCTTGGGTCTTAGCAGACTCTGGCCGGGTTCCGACTAATGTCAATATAAGAGGATGTTTTTCCCTTGTAACTAGGGCCCTATGGATGTCCCAGTTTCAGTGGAAAGTTGTGAAATATGATAAGATCTATGACAGCGTGGGGGACATAGTTGTTTAAAAAAAAAAAGTGTTACAACAATAAGGGAAAAACATTTTTAGAGAATAAAATGTATATATGTGTGTATATATGTGTGTGTGTGTATATATAAACACTTCCTGCAGCAGCCTAAGCCGTTGACATAGATGTTCTGTAATCTGAGACTGTACAAATTATTTATCAAAATGTCTGCAACAAATGTGCTATACTTTATTTTAACATACATATACTAATTTTAAAAATAAAGAACCATATGTGTAAAAAAATTAAAAAAAATAAAAAATCGCTTTTTTGTAACACTTAGTAAAACAAAGAAAGAGAAAAAAATTAATGAAAAGGGATATTAAAAAACAGCCTTGTAGGTCACGAGAAAAAAAGAGCACAGCAAAAATAGTTTTGGCAGCACAAGCCCCAAAAAATAGGGTCTTAAAACCACCAAAAAAAAAAAAAAAAACACTAAAAAAAAATGTCGGGTCCTTTAGGGCCCAAAAACTCCGGTTTTAAGGGTTTGAAAAATATGTCTAACATAAAAAGATATTTATATAATAAGTAATTAATTTTTGCTGACGCATTTCCTTTAAGATACACGTCCACCTTTGATTATCATTTTTTGAATCATACTTCCGCACCTATGAATTGTATGTCTTTACGCGTGTTGCATTCAAGGCGATGTAATGCCAAACACAGTCCTTGAAGAAGAGTTCTTTTTCGAATTCCGCACAACCCCTTTAACACTCCCAGTACCTTTTCGCTGTCAACCAAATGCTTTTTGTTGCAGTGCGCACATCGCGGCTGTCCTGACACTGGTGCACACGCCATCTACACATCAGACCTTAACGATGGTCAGTAGTTAATTTTAATAGACTCATAATTTGTTTTCACATTTTCTCATGTCATCAGGGTTCAGGCTCTCCGCAGAAGCCGGGAGCTCAGTCCTGGGGCTGAGACAGATCAGAATGTTAATATGTTTCAGAGCCACTGAAATGAAAAAGAGATTTGATTGCAAGAAGTAATTTAAAAGAGTTTCAAATCAATCTTAATCGGGTAGTCATGTAGATTCTGTTCCCGCTTCTTCCATAACCACTCTGGAGATAATACTACGGCAGTGCCCATCTCTGCATTCCTATTAATCAGCACAGAATGTACAATGTAAGGTCTCGCAGTGCCGTTATAGTGAAACTAGAGGCTTGACTGATCTAGAAAACCTATTTTCAAATACCCGATAAGGAAATTCAGAGTTAAATGGGTATTTCGGAAACTTACTACTCATGACTTATCTTCAGGATAGGGCATCCATAGTTGATCGGCAGGGGGTTGCCGTTCGGGATGCCCGCTGATCAGCAGGTCAGAAGTGTAACAGATGGCTTATATTCCCATTCAAATCAATGGATGCACTGCACTTCTGGCTATTTATTGCAATCAGAGCCAGAAGTGTAATAAAAAGGTGTTGATCCCATTGATTCCTCAGGGAGTGAAGTTCTCTTATACACTTTCAGGCCTGACTACAAATGCGGACATCCAGCCCCATTGCACTGACAAGTAGGCCAGAGGATCAGCTGATTAGCGGGGACTGTAAGCCTTGAAAACCCACTGACTATTGATGACCTATCCAAAGGATAGGGGCACGCACGCGGAAGATCCGCAATTCAGGCCGCCCTTAGGGAAACATCCGCAAATGAAATAAAGCATGCAGATTTGATTTGCGGACCTTTTGGTCCAGAAAAGAAATCGCAGCATGCTCCACTTCAGTGCAGATCCTTCAATGGAAGCTGTCAATCCGCTGCCTGTCCACAATTCAATTGCGGACGGGCCGCGGATTCTGGGGGAAAGCAGGAGTTAAAAAAAACCCCTCCTCTGCGCATGTGCGATGGCCAGCGCTTCCATACACATCTGCAGTGAAAAAAATGAACACCCAGACGAGTAAGTAGAAGATCCACCGTGTCCTTAGTCATGACAAGGTCGGATTCTGCTGTGGGCTCCCACATGCGGAATCCCATCCGCCCATGGACATGAGGCCTTACAGTTTTACCATGGATTACAGCTTATCATTTGGGGTGTCAGCAGCAGGACATCATGTGATCACCTTAGGGGACACTTCTGACAAAAGTCATTGTGGACAATCCCTTTAATACATTATTTTTTACCCCCTTTCTGCCCTACTGTAATACTATAACCATTACAGCGAAGTGATGGTGTGGACATCGGTGATGACCGCCACATCTAAGAGGTTAGACCAATGATACTCAACCAATGGCTTGGAGGCCACATGTGGAACAACATGTTGTATGTCTCTCCATGTGAGTCCTGGCTTGTATTACTCCTTTTCATAATAGTCCTGCTATCCTCTAACTTTTCTGTAAATTACATTGTTTGAATTCTGACTCTTGCATTCAACAGAGGAATAATTAAAGTTTTTAAAAAAAAAAACTATATGACGTTTCGTTATTTGATGAACACGGCAAAAAATGTATGACTATTTCACAAAAACGCATGCATTCAAAACTTACAGTAGCTGGACTATTATGAAAATAGGTAGTAACTGTATGCATTGGCAATTTACATTATTACAGACTTGCTTTAACCACCAAACAATTTTGGATGAAGTGTGTGAAAGAAGCCCCCTAGTGAATACTAGTGACACATTTTAAGGGGGATACTGTATGTTTTTACAAATTCACAATTTCTTGTTCCTCTACATTTATATGTTCATCTTCCAAATTTTTGTACCTTATGAGCCACATTAAATTTTAAAATGGAGATCTTTGGGCTAACACAAGGTACCCCCTTCCGCTGTTTATCTCATCTGTAGTGATGGGTTGCTACGGAAGCTGGCAGCCTAGCAATGGTCATATACAAAAGCTTATTAGACGAGGACCAACAATCTGCCTGTAAGTTCTACACTCACAAGCATAATACATTGCAGTACAGAAGTATTACAGTGCATTATCTAAGCAATCAGGACATCTATTGCAAATAATGGCGAGGGGCGGAGAGGGGGCGGGAGCTCAGAGCACTGCTCCCGCCTCTTCCAGCCTCCTCCCCCTGCAGAGAGGGACGCCGTATATCGGCACGGCTGAAAACCCAGCCGATATATGGTCGTCTGAATGCGCCCTAATGGTGATTGGCTAGCTGGGCTGTTCCACCTCCCAAACAACCAATCTGCCCATATGCATGTGGAGAATTGCTCCTGTTGGTGGCCAGAGCCATAATGACAGAGAGCATGCGCTGATGAGTGGGTCACATTGCCCGTGGCTTACGCCACAATGTCTACCCTAGTTCTGTTTCTGAGTTGCACCCAAAGCACTGTGACATTATGACTCTCAAGATGCAGACATGAAAAATACACTGATTTTCCAGCTCTTGAGTTGCAGAAACAGCAAAGCTCACTGTGTTTCTGTAACTCTAATTGACTTCCATGGGAGTTATGGAAACTGCGTAGTGAAGCCTGTTTGGCAGTCTCTATAAGTCTGGCCAGCCCTGCCCACTGCAGATGTGAAAATGCCTTTACCCTTTTCCCATCAGGGGGCATAAATGTATGCCCTAGGTGGGAAGCAGTTCTTGCAGATAAGCGTACATTTACACCCTATGGATGGTGTGGGATCAGAAATAGGAGTTGGCTGTGACTAACAGAGCACTGATCCCCACTATTAACCCCAAAAATGCCACCATCAATATTGATTGCAGCATGTAAAGGGTTCACAGAGAGAAGACGATCTCTCTGTGACGTCATCAGCCCTCTAATGAAGATGAAAAAAAAGAAAAACATATTTGGTAGCATCGTGTCCGTAACGACTGATGCAATCAATTGAACACACTTTTTAGGTTGCATAGCAAACGCTATAAAAAAAGCGCAAAAACTAAGCTAAAATGTTTTTATCATTTTGCCTCCCAAAAAATGCGATAAAAGTGATCAAAAAACCATATATACGCCAAAATGGTACCAATAAAAACTACAGTTCATCATGAAAAAAACAAGTCCTCATAGAGCTGTTTCCATGGAAAAATAAAAAAGTTATGGGACTATGCATGCAGCAATGAAAAAATATATATATTCTACAAAAAAAAAGAGATTTTGTTGTGCAAAAATGGAAAAACGTAAAAAAATTAAGAAAATTCATATGAGACATTGCAGCCATCGTGACAGAAAAATGTTAAAAAAATTGGGCTTTTGAAGAGTGGAGATGAAAACATTCCCCCAAAATCGTTGCATTCTTAGGCTCAAAATAGGTCATGTCACTGAGGCTTCATTCACACGAGCATATATATATACACAGCTATGTAGGCGCGTTTTCACGGCCGGCAGATATGCGTGACCATCTGAGGCGTTGGTTTCCAATGCATTTGTTCACATGGGCGAATTTGCAACACGTAAAAACGTTGCACCGAAAAAATAGAACAAAGGTGACCCAAATCCGTGCCTGCTATTATACCCTGGGTAAAAAGATAGTTCTGGTTCTATTTTTTAACCGATATACGCTGGCGGCTCCCATAGACTCCTATGGGAGCTGGAAAAAAAAAGGGAGGGGGAGACAGTTTAGCAGCGTCCAACGCTCCAAAAAGCCTACAGGTGCCTCTATGTAGGAAGTCAATTCGATGATTTATGCCTGGCAATGGATTTCCAGGCTGCAACGTATTTTTTCGCTAAAAACATTGCATTCAGCCGTGTGAATAGACGAGAAAATGCTAATTAAGCTCGGGACTTGATCAAGGAAAAATCTTCCATTTATGCGAATTCACAGCGCGTCCGAGTGAACATAAAAACGCATAGGCACGTGTGAAGGAGCCTTGAGGAGTTAAGTACATTCTCAATCATAGTCAACCTTAAAATAAAGCCAGTTTAGAATAAGGATAAGGATTTGTCTTCCTCTTAGCTCAGTTTCTATCGCAGGTGGAGCTGCAGTTGTGTGCAGGGAGATCACACCATCCCTATTTATTGAACCAGGTACTGAGAAAATTCCCTCTAAAGCCCTTTATCAGTATTTTGCAAGGTGAAGTTCAAAGATCTGTTTCTTCACCCTCTAGTGCCCAGACCAGTGGCATATTCTACCTTTCTGATGTCCCGCTGACGTCCTAGAGGGTTGTGGTCTCAGATGTCATAAAATCCTACAATTTGTTGTGAAGTTGGCAAATTAAAATGGACCAGAAAATCTGCTATTCAGGACTCCCAAATGTTTTCTGTACTCAACTCATCATGAATGTTTATGTGCATATGTTCATTTCTAATTACAGGGCTCATATAAATTTGTGGGGCGGACGAACGGATTGCAGAATATTCCACCATATGTCTTGCCCTCACAATCCAGTTTTGCAAACTGTTCTCTTCCTAATATCACCTGTTACTTTAATGTCTGAGAACTAGGACTTCCTGTCAGCAATAGGGATGGAGATTAGCATCTGAAAGGGTCAATCACAGCGCAGAAACTGTACTGATTGCAATCACTGCCTAATGAGCCTGGCAATGGGAGGACGCCAGCATCTTGCAGGTGCTCGGGTGCCACTTGACGAGGAGCAGAGTGACCTAATTAGTAACCCTCTTGTACATAAACACGAGAGTTCCTGCAGAAGTTGATGAGTTTAGATGTGGTCCTCTCCATGGGTATTTAAATTACTTTCCAGGCAGCGGATGAATGATATTCTCCAGAAATTGGTACAATAATTGAAAAAACATATACATGTTACAACATAGGAAGTGAAAAAATGTGTTAATCCCTAAACCTATGTTCTCCATCCCTGCCGGGCTGGACCGAGACTAATCTGATCCTCGAGACTGGAACTAGTGATGTCACCACACATGGCGTGGTGACATCAGTTAGCAATGTGAGACTACCGGTGAATATTCTCCGTCCTGCTCACACCTTTAAATAGGGATCCTTGCTGTAACCCATAATGTGTTCCATATAAAGGTGGTTTCATACATAGCGTGTGGCGATTTTTCACACTAATTATAAAAAAATTGAAAATAATAAGCACTGTAGTCAAATCCTTGCAATAAGACAATAGGGAAATACAGATGTAGTATTCTCTATCTTGACTCGTGTGGTGCTATGTAGTGTGCTGTCTGATGTGCTGATCACCATATATTGACATGTGCTATTCTCATCTTAAAATTGGCTAAAAATAGGAAGTGCTGAGATTTTTTTCTTATTCAGACCATCAGTCTGGGTAAAAAATAAAAGCCTGTGTGCATACACTCATTCCAATTTTCTGCACCGAAAACAGCCTGTGTGGAAGTAGCCCTAGGCCCTATACACACACGGCTGGATTTCCATTGCGGCATCCGGAGTGGGTGCCCGCCTCTGGATACCGCAGCAAATACCTGCCATAGTATGCAATGTAAAAGCGGGTTTCCATGCCCATGAGCGGAAATCAATTGTGATTTTCCACTCGCTGGTGGAAAATTGCAGCATGCTCTATTTTGAGCCGGATTCCATGCAGACAGCTTCCATTGAAGTCAATGGAAGCTGTCTGTCCCGCAGCCCTTCTGCAATCATCATTGCAGAAAGGCCGTGGGATCCGCGTCATCGCCTAGCGACGGTGTGGTCACATCTGTACTGCACATAAGCGCTGGCACATCCGCAATGCAGAAGAAATATCATCCAGACAGGCACGCAGGGGTAAGAGGCGGGGCACCGGGTCAGATCCGCTGCGGGATCCTGCGTGCGGAATCCGACCCAGTCGTGTGCATTCAGCCTTACACCGCTCTTACACGGGCATTCCTTTAGGCCTCATGTCCACGGTAAAAAGATTATTTAAAATCCGCAGAGTTTTTCACGCACGCGGATCCGCGCCCCACAGGGATACATTGGGCACCCGCAGGTAGTTAAATACCTGAGGATGTCATTTTACCCTTGAGGCGCGGATTGCGTGTGCAGGGAAAAAAACACGGCATGCTCCATTTTAGTGCTGGTCTCCCGCGGGGACGGCTCCCGCAGGCTTCTATTGAAGCCTATGGAAGCCGTCTGGATCCGCGGAACACCCGTACCTGAATTAAAACGTACCTGTCCGGACGCTGCGGCTCTTCCCTCCGTCGCGGTCGGATCTTCTTTTGTTTTGGCCCGGCGAATGTGCACGGCGCATGTGCACGGCACGCTGCCGAAGTGCCGAGCACATCTGCCGGGCCGAAGAAAGAAGATCCGGCCGCGATGGAGGAAAGAGCCGCAGCGTCCGGACAGGTAAGTTAAATCTTTTTTTTAGCCTCATGTCCCCGGGAAAGGAGGGACCCGCTGCGGGATTTTGCATGGAGAATCCGCATCAGGCCTGATTTTCCCCGTGGACATGAGGCCTGACACAAAGCCTCCATTCATTTCAATGGAGCTTCTCAGACAAGCATTTTAGCGCAGCATTTATAAATTAATGCGATATGTTCTACTTTCTGCGTTGCAGCGCGTTTTTGATGCCCTGAATCGTCCATTGAAATAAATGGGGTACATGAAAAACGGTCTTAAAATTGCTGCTTACTATGCCAATCGGGGGGGGGGGTGTGGTGATGTCATCAGCTTGCATTGCCTGCGTTGTCACTGCTAAAAATATGCAGTAAAGATGCATGCAAGCGCTCACAAAAGCGCTATAAGTCGGTGGATTAAAAAAGTGGCTTTTTATGCTGTGGATTTTGACAGCAGATTTCAGCCTTTAAGTTGCAAATGTTGAAACCCATGGCAAATCCACATCAACATCTGTACCATTAACCCTTTCCAATTCAATTTCCCTGCCACCCACACACTCCCCATTTTTTTGGTTGGGAAAGCACGTAATAAAGCGCACTTCTATTTTAGAAACATGTATCAGACCTCGCCCAACATGGGAGCTACATAGGGAGGTATCAATGTCAGATAAGGTCTTCTGCAGATGGACGTATTTGCACACAATACACAAAGAATAGAACCCATTGATGTGAATGGGTTCGTTCTCGTTAGCAAATTTTTTGTGCACATTTTGTGCGCTCGCAAAAAAATAGAATACGCTATTTTCCTGTGTATTTGCGCACCAAGGTTCCCCGTAATGCACGCGCGATGCGCAAATAGGCTGCACAATTCTATGAAAAAAAGTACACATCTGGACCTCATTAGGCTAAATAGCCTTTTAAATTAGGGCGAGCATGTGTCCCCAGCCCATGTGAACATGCCAGCGTAAATACATGCAGTAAAGTATGCAGGCACGCACGCAAACAAGCCTCATTCACTGCGCAAATACGTTGCATTGAGGCGAATGTACTTACGCATACACTTGTCTGAAGCTGCCCCTTTGGTGCAGATTTGGTTACTATGAATTCGCTGTCTTTTTCCTGCTGACTTTCAGCATGGAAAATCAGCAGCGATATACACCCCATGTGAAGGCACCCTAGGGCTATGTTCACAATTACACTACATATTTCCCTTGTACGGCTTCACAATAGAAAGTGCTGGACCTCCCCCTTAACTGACTTGAACGGTGCCCAACGGACCTCATTGGCTAACATGTGGCCCCTTGGGATTCCATGATGCTAAACAGTATTTTACTGGATAAAACAGAGCGGCTGTGTTATTTAGTCTCTGATTTTGCACTGGATTTGCAACAGAGCCTTCAAATAATGTGTCCATCATAAATGTGAACAGTGCCTAAAGGTGGTCTTTAGTCATAAGACTCATTTACACACAAAGACAATCTTTCAAACAACTGAAAGATTGACAGTTTTAATGATCATTTTGCATAAAGTACTAATGGACACTAATGTCCATTAGTACTTTGTCAGCGTCATTTGCATGCAAATGAGACTCCAGGAACCGCTTGCAGAACTCAGCAGGTGGTCTGAGTTCTGCAATGAGCTCCTTTGTTCTTGCAGGGGCTGTCATGAGCTGACAGCATGAATACAATGTAATTTAGCAGCTCTCCTGCAGAACACAGGTCTGTTTTCTTACATGGGCTGCAGAAAGAATACAATGTTATCTCTAGCTCCCATGGAGAACACAGCGTGCGGTCTGAACTACGGTTTTTAAACTAAAGGTCCATTTGCACGCAACGAATAGCGCTCAACATTCGTTAAACGATGGCATATGAGTGATAATCATTGCATGTAAATGCTACCATCGTGCATTTTCTGTCTGAACAATGATTTTTCATTCAGACGAAAAGTGCATGATGGTAGTATTTACACGCAACAATTATCGCTCATGCCATCGTTTTAACGAGTTTTGAGTGATAATCGTTGCATGTAAATGGGCCTTTAGCTTCAGTTCCTGCAATCAATATGCATCAATCTGTTGAGCTTATTATCTAACATTTAGATTTTAGCCTGATGTGGTGCAATTTGTTATTGAGAAAACTCTGTCTTTATGTATAAGCAATATGTAACTGCATTCATGCCTCAAACTCACTCATCATCACCATAGCATCAACAGGGTGGGCCGCAGAAACTAGACCAGACTGTTATGAAAGCTGTTTAAAAGAAAATCTTTACTGTCCACTACAACCAATCACAGCGCGCACTTATTTTGCCCCGCAGTATGAAAAATGAAAGTTTTTCTGTGGCTCACCCTGTACAACAAACTTCATTGTAATGTTATTTACCCAGAAATATGCTAACCCCTTAGTGACGGCCCCAATGCATTTTTACATCCTAGCTTCGTGGACTTTAATCCTCAGGGACATAAAAACATGCTTCCTCTGGGGATTAAAGCCTTGGAGGCTGAAGACGTGACAGCTCCATGTTGTAGCCGACAACCTGGAGTTGTCATGGGAGGCTGGAATATCCAACCCCCAGTCATGCGATCGGCGCTATTTAGTGGATAGCACCGATTGCATTAAGGTAAATAAAAAGTGAAAGAAGTTAGAGTTTCAGCTCCCCTCACCAGCTGCTCCCTTCGGTTTGGGCTCCGTTATGCATACAGACATAAGATTAGGGCCACAACATACAAATGGCTACTTCTCTCTCAGTACCCAATGTCTCTGAACACAGGTATAAATTCTAATTTTCCTGTGCACTTTAGAAAGTAATGTCTTTAAAATTATATATTTGCAAAAATAGGAAATCGTATTTTTTTCTCCTCTAAATTGAATTAATTCCTGAAAAAAAACTGTGGGGCCAAAATACTCCTGATGCCCCTCAGAGAATACATTATGTGGTGTAGTTTTTAAAATGGGGTCATTTTTTGGGGTATCTATCAGTCTGACACCCATGAGCCTTTGCAACCTTGGCTTGGTGTAGGAAAACAAAGTGTTCCTTAAAATGTTGATAAGTAATGTTAAATTTGTACGTCTCCTAAAGGTTTAAAAAAAAACAAAAAAAAAAAAAAAACTTTTTTAAATGTGCGCCCAGAATAAAATAAACTGATGGAAAGATATATCTTAGCAAAAATTTGTGCAGTATGCTTTCACATATTTGAGATATTACAGTTACAATTGTGGAAAAAAAATAACATTTCTTCCAAAATGTTCCCAATTTTGGCACTTATAATAAATATACACAAATTCTATTGGTCTAATTTTACCACCTAAATAAAGTACAGTATGTGGTGAAAAAACAATGTCAGAATCACTTGGATATGCAAAACCTTTACGGAGTTATTCTATGTTAAAGTGACACGTCAGATTTCCAAAATTTGGCTCTGTCATGAAGGCGCAAACAGGCTCGGTCACTAAGGGGTTAATTAGATACACTAAAAATAACAGAAAAGCTTGTGGAGTCTTTTAAAAATTTCCACCAGTGTCTATAAAAGTGGGCCAGTGGGACAACACACAAAGGGACCTCCACGTGGGTTCGCCTGAGTATTTCGGATATCTGAAATAGCTGACGCCTTTACATTATGACTATTATTCCTAATTCCATCCATTTTATAATTTTCCTGAACATGGATCGATCTATCTATCTATCTATCCATCTATCCATCTATCCCATATCTATCTATCTGTGGCCAGCCTGGGACGGGCTCCCTACTAGTTGCCATGTATGGAACCAGTAAGAAGGAATTCATAAATGTATATGCTATATAAAGCACACATACGACGGTTCCTGTGGACTTTGTGTATCCTTTATATATTAGTCCCACCCAGCTTCACTGAAGAAGGGGTTCTCCCTGAAACATATATCCTATGCTGGTTTTTTTAATATACTTAAAAAATTGCATAATACATCCTATTGTCCCACCATCTTTTCTGCAGAGTTGCGCCAGTCTTTTCTTTCTATCTTCAGGAAGGTCATCAATAGCAGATCAGTGGGGATCAACCACCCAGAACCCCAGGGATCAGCACTTTTCCCAGGCTGGTGTCTTTGTGTACAGAGCTGTATTGTTGCAGGAAGCAGACAGCTCTGTTCATTGTGCAGTGGCCCAGGTTGGTATTGCAGGCTGAAACCTAATGAAGAGAATAGGACTCAGCCTGCAATACCAATCCAAGCCACAGCGCAATGTACAGAGCTGTCTGCTTCCTACAGCAAAACAGCTTAGTATACACAGAGACACTAAACCAGGGGAACAGCTGACCCGCACCAATCTGCTACTGTTGACCTATCCTGAGGATAGGTCATCAATAGCTAGAAGTGGGACAGCCCCTTTAATATACATGGAGTAAAATACAGTGATGGTCTGTAATAATTCCTGCATGCGTTTATATATCTGTAAGTCTTTATGTATATAGCATTGCATCATTGAGCAGGCAGGCATATTTTATGCTGATGTTTGCTTTACAAATTGCAGTGATTTGCATTTGTGTCATTTTTGCAGTAATGTTAAATAGAGCAAGGGCTTGTCAAGGACTTTATACATAGGCCCTACAGCTATGAACCCTCGGTATAGCAGCACAGCATCCTCATCCCCCATGTGTCACGCACCATCTGCATGAGGAAGACGTGTGAGCACATGCAGTGGCATATGTGGGGTAAATTACTATAACACGTTCCTACTAAATAAGAAACATTTCTCTTACAGGAGCTGGAATTGTGTTGTAAAATAGCGTTTAAATAAAATATTCATTTATTAATTGTACTGCAAAGCCACAGGAGCTCCATATGGCGTCATAGAGGCTATGCCAGGTGCAGGAGGCTTCATAGTAACACAGGAAAGATCTTCACAAACACGCTTTCTGCAGATGCCATTTTCAATTACTTGAGCGTTTATATATTGCTATATGTTTTTGCAAATTGGATGATTGCAATTAAAGGGATTCTCCAGTTTCAGAATCGTGTCAGAAAATTACATCTCCACCTGATAGGAGAGACCTAAGTAAAAGTGTCCTGGTACCTGATAAAAGCGTCTACCCCTTGGCTCTGAATAATATGCTTCAGTACCTTCAAAGGACTGCTCACCAATTATCAATGATTTCATTAAAGCAATGGTCGTACCTGATCATACACCGCTTCATCAAAGCTGGCCATGTACATGGGATGACGCTTGTCAAAACTACAGAATAGGCTAAAAAATGTGTATGAGGTCCTTCAGACTGTCCTATGCAGCGTCCGCAGAGCAGACCCTCAGCCGAGCCGACAGCGGGGGTAGAGATGGTCACTTGTCACAGTAGCTCTACCGTTCTCTCCCCAGTTCTGGGTAGCACGGGACCCGTCCATATTGCCACAGGGGGAGGTCAAGGGGAAGACAAAATGGGATTGGTAACTGGGCAAAGTTACCTGAAAGTCTTTAGTTGTCACGGGTGACGCCACCGTTCCTTTCTTTTGATGCGGCTCCTCCTTAGAATAATTAGAGCCCACAAAAAGTAGTACTTTTCTGTACACATCGGGAATGATCGATGATGTCCGCTTTACTGAACATAGTAAATCCAACAGAAATACAATCCAACAATAAAATAGGCCAAGCAGCAGTGGAGGTACACAGGACATACATACAGTATCCACAGTCCCAGTTATCTGTGTCTTGCTTTCTCTTCAAAATCAATGTTCTTAACGCTGGCTTGTGTAGAGTAACTCACTGACCACTTGCATACAAATGGCTACTTCTCTCTCAGTACCCAACATCAGCACTGAGGACGTTTTGCATTTTCCGCGGAGGTAGAACCTCTGGCCATCTCTCAGCCTCCTCCATTTTCTCCACAAACGGACCGATGGTGTCTGTGTGCAGACAGGCTCTCATCTTGCAAACACATATATAAAGCACGATCACGTGACTAACAAATGATACACACAAACTGACACAATTTCCAGACATGCCCAGACAGTTAACCCTTGTGATGCTGCAGATATGAATTACATATGATGCTCATTCATGCTACAAGCAAATCAAGGACATTACAAAAGCACAAGACAGACATAGATAATTCAAACACACTCTGGAAACCTCCATTTACTTCAGGCCACTACATCCTACAGCATCTGCAATAGAGGAAAACAAGGACTGGGCTCGTTAGATTTCAAACCGTCCCATCCTTTTTTAGGAGATAAGTGCTGTCGGGGGTGTCTAGCAGCGATTTATTTCTTCCTACTGTAATAAGCATATAGGATTGGCCATAGAGTACGTGAATATGGGAACATCTGGAGAGATAGCTGTCGGCCAAACAAGCTAATACAAGTGTAGGATTTAGGAATAAATGGGAGTCACGCTAGGACCTCTTTATCTGTGGGACTCCCAGGTTTCAAGCCTTTATCACTGAACCCTAATAATATATCTAAATTATATCAGAACATAATAAAACTGGTAAAAACTCCTGTAAGGCAGATTTCATCTCAGATTTGTCACAAATTCCGCATAGAAGCCACATTGGTTCTGTCTCAAATCTGCAGTGAAATCCATGTCCAAAAGGGCTGCATTGCTTTAAATGGGAATCTGCTCCGTAGTTTGTATGGTATGGATTTTTCCATGCACGGATTCTAAATCCTCAGCTCTGTATGAAAATGCATTGCTGAAATACATGACTCAGTCGTAGATTTCTGCCACGGATCTTAAAGAGGGTTTCCGGTTGCGACATGACAATATCTTATTCACCCCATTTGCACCTCCAGGTAGACTTTCAATATACTTAGTGTTGTGAAAATGCGTTGTTTCCTCATTCCGGCGATCAGTCACATGACTTCTCCTGAATTTCTGTCTTCCGGTAGCATCCAGATCCATTTGGAATATATTCTTGTAAAGGCTGGGAACAGCATGTCATTGCTTACATGAGTGCCAGAGGAGGGCACGATGTCCCATTTAGAACAGATGAGAACTATAGACATGTGCAGATCATCCGTTCTATCGTGTATGCTCCTATGCCAGCATTTGTGGGAGATGTAGGAAATGGGAAGTGACGTAGCTGGAAGTGCACATGTCTGTCACGATCTGGTGCTCACCAAGTTCATTGGAGAAATTAATCCCAAAAAATGTCACAAAAGGTATTTGGCAGTTTTACTGTCTCACATAAGTGATCGTGGGGTGTTTTTTATTTTTGAAAAAGTGATCAGACAACCTATTTAAGGCTAAATTCACTATGAGAACATACCCTGAAAAGGATCTGTCCACTCTCCTGACATGTATGTGTAAGAAAATACTTACGGTTATATCGTTGCCATCCTAAAAGAACAAATACACATTCAATATATAGAGCGGACAAGCAAAAGTCAAAATAGCAAAACTAAAAAGTGGGGTTTAAGTGGAATCTTACCCATACATATTAAAATTAGAAATCCCTACTGAAAAGGAGGAGGGTGATCGCCCTGACAAGGGTGGCTTCATATTTGAAACCTGGAGCAACTTTGGCTGTCCCTAGATGATGACAAGAGGGGGGGGGGTTAAAACTGATAGATGTTATAAATAATTGAAACAACAGTACAAGGCAGCAAATGTAACAAAGCCAAATGCAAAAAATAAAGACTGCAAATTTATCTGACAGTATGTTGGCACAGAAAGATGCAATCTCGACCAGAACTCCACCAGGCAAATGAATAGCCAGTGCCCTTTGAGAGGAGGGGCTGGACTAAATGCACTACAATAATGGTTGACTGCTCAGCCGGGGAAATCACCTCCCTGGCTACCAATCACGGCCAACAACAGCACATATACATGCACACATTGGCACCCAGCACCAAATGACAGGGTGGATGTACAATCACATGGGCAATAGCTGATGTTGTGATGTCACCTCCAGACTCACCTCACGATTGTAGTCGGCACACCTCACCACTTGCATTCCCTAGAATATAGCAATTCGAGAACATCTTTTCTTAGACCTGTGTTGTGGTGTTGCACAGTTATTCCTCCTAAAAGTTTCTGAAAAAAATTTACTACTGAGTGATACCAGTTTGGGGTGTGCTCCTAGACAGTATAAGGATGGTTGTGTCGGAAACCTCTGGATGGAGGTTCCGTCGCAGATCCGGCTGCAAATACAGAAAGAAAAAGCACCATTCCAAAACCAGCAGCTGGGCGCAAAGTGGGCAGACCCCATTGTAGTCAATGGGGTCCACCCGACAATGCTAGGTTCCTTCCAGAGACAGAACTTATCAGCGGCAGGAATTCCCCTTTCCTGCTCCCCAAACGGAGCAGGAAAGCGGAATCCCCAACGCAGGTGTGAAACCACCCTTACATTATCCAATCAGTGCTGCCAATAATGGAGTCTGTAGGGACACACCTCTTTAGTAAGCAGAATGGTAACAGCAGATTTTTAATGTATTCATATATTTATAGGAGGAATAACTGAGGAACAGCAAATTACAGAGTTATAAGAATAGATGCTCCAGAATTATTTACTCAGGAATGGCTGAAAATGCTTATTAGATTAGTCTAATGTTTGTAAATTGAAATATAATCAGATAGTTCAAAACCTTTCATGTCTTGTAGGATAAGGGCTCTTTCCCATGACCGCAGGTGTTTTTACATGTGTCTGCCGATGCCGTAAAAATGTGTGAACGGGCGCACAAATCTAACGTTTGTGTTTCCATTCAGATGGCACAGGCCCCGGCGCATATATGACGAGGTCACAATGCTGTTGCCTCCCCTTCTCTCCCCCTCACCAACTCACCTCCTCTCTCCTTTCCTCCTGCTGTTTACAATGGGAGTGGGTGGGATGGGGGGTGGAGCTAAGCACACGACTGTCCCCGCCCCTTGTCCACAGTTAGCAATGGGAGGGGCGAAGCTTAGCACTGCCCCATCCCGCCCCCTCACATTGCAAACAGCCGAAGGGGAGGAGAAAGGAGGAGAGAAGGGGAAGGGAGTTTAGCAGTCATGCTGCTAAACTCCGTCCCACCTCCCTTCTCCAGCCGCTGTCATGGGCTCCCATAGGAGCCCATGCAGCGGCCGACGTATTCCGGCTGGAAATATAGTTCCAGAACTATCTTTCAGGTCCGGCGTAAAAGCACTCAGCACTATATTGGCCCGGACAGGTGCTTTTACGCTGAGGGAATACAGCCATATGATTTGATGCATTGGAATCCAATGCATCACATCGTAGCGTATATCGGCTGGCCGTGAAAACGGCGGTCGATATACGCTCGTGGAGATAGGACTGCAAATGTGCACACTGATGAAGAGGATGTGTGAAAAGGACTGCAAATGTGCACACTGAGGGCTCATTCACACGGGCGTGAAAATTGAGCACCCTCTAGCTGCACAAAAAAAACTACAACTATAGCTGTGGAAAAATCGTCTGAATGGATGATTTTTCTGCTCTGAAGTTTCTAGCTTCAGCCTTGATCTTTCCACGCTGAACTGGAGGGACTGTCTGGCATGGAATATGTGCTGCTGGAGAGAGAGATGTAGGAAAGACCTGGGGGAACCCCCTTCATCTCTGGCACGGCTTCCTTTCGCTGCTGGAGAGAGAGATTGAGGAAGTCCCCAGGAGAACCCCCTACGTCTCCACAATGGGGCTTTCCTTTATCTCTCTCTCTCTCTCTCTCTCTCTCTCTCTCTGCAGTGAAGGGAAGCCCTGCTGCACAGATGAAGGGGGTTTCCTTGGGGACTCCCTCCATCTTTCTCTGCAGCAGCAAAAAGCCCCACCTCAGAGATGAAGGGGGCTCCTCCAGGGCTTTCATTCATCACCAGGGACTCCCTTCATCTCAGCGAAGATGGAGGGGGTGTAGTACCCCAGAGTTGGGGGGTCCCAAAGCATTACTAGCACTAGGTAATGTAAATAAATAGATGTATAAATGTGTATAATTATGTGTGTTGTGAGTGTAAATGGTTAATAATGGGTTAATTGTTGGTGTTCTCACTACCTAGCACTATATGACTATGCATAATTCACCCTAACCTGCTTTAATACCGGTCATATACCCCTAGCTAGCCTGGGATTGGATAGTCGGTTTTCCTCTAGCTCAGGATTGGTTAGCAGGGAGAGTATAAAAGACAGAGAGTGGGTGGGGTTAGCCAGTCTAGTCCTGGAAAAGAGAACATGATATTCTAAAAAATGTGTTTGTGTGGCTACAATTCCTTTGCCTGAATGTTTTCACAGGAAACTATTGGTTCTAATAGTTGCGTTTTTTTGTGCATTTAAAGGGGTTGTCCCGCGGCAGCAAGTGGGTCTATACACTTCTGTATGGCCATAATAATGCACTTTGTAATGTACATTGTGCATTAATTATGAGCCATACAGAAGTTATAAAAAGTTTTATACTTACCTGCTCCGTTGCTGGCGTCCTCGTTCCCATGGAGCCGACTAATTTTCGGCCTCCGATGGCCAAATTAGCCGCGCTTGCGCAGTCCGGGTCTTCTGCAGTCTTCTATGGGGCCGCTCGTGCAGAATGCCGGCTCCGTGTAGCTCCGCCCCGTCACGTGCCGATTCCAGCCAATCAGGAGGCTGGAATCGGCAATGGACCGCACAGAAGCCCTGCGGTCCACGGAGACAGAGGATCCCGGCGGCCATCTTCAGCAGGTGAGTATGAAGACGCCGGACCGCCGGGATTCAGGTAAGCGCTGTGCGGGTTGTTTTTTTAACCCCTGCATCGGGGTTGTCTCGCGCCGAACGGGGGGGGGGGGGGGGGGTTAAAAAAAAAAAAAAACCCGTTTCGGCGCGGGACAACCCCTTTAAGTTAGGAGTGCAAATTCCCTTGTGTAGGCCTCTCTCACAGAAATGTTTTTTATAGTGTTTAATGCCCTGCTAAAAACGCTGTAAAATGCCTCTCTTAATTTCAATGAGGCTTCTCAGACGAGTGTTTAAGAGCGGCGTTTCTAATGCCACGTTTTTCAAAGGCTGTTTGCTCTATTTTAATGTGCTTCAGCTATATTTAACGCACCACATCATCTATTGCAATGATGGGGTGCATTAAAAATGCTGTCAAACGCGTTTGAAAATGCTGTAAGCGAGATACATAACCCTTGTGTGAGACTAGCCTTATGCAAATGTGCCCCAAAGAGGATTTTCTGAGAGGCTCTGCAGTCATTTCTCGGTGGACTGGGGTGGGGCTTAAAAATGTGTTACGAATTGGCATTCAAATGCTTTGAGGTATGCAAGCCCAGTACTGTATTTAAAGAGGTTTTCCATGACTACACTATTGAGTAGTTGCTCAGCATCCCTGTCAATCAGCTGACTGAAGTGACAGCAGCACTCAGCTGAGTGCTGCTGACACCCCAGTCCATACCAGACACAGCACTGTAAATTGTATTGTGGCTGTGCCTGGTATTGCGGCTCAGTCCCATTCACTTAAATGGGACTGAGCTGCTTTCAGGCCAAGTGACTAATGAGTGTGACTTCTCAGGCTTCTTCAATCAGCTGATCAGCAGGGAACCCAAGATGTGGAGCACTGCCAATCAACTCTTGATGACCTATTCTGAGGATAGGTCCTAAATAGTTTAGTCATGCCAGACACAGCACTGTAAATTGTATTGTGGCTGTGCCTGGTATTGCGGCTCAGTCCCATTCACTTAAATGGGACTGAGCTGCTTTCAGGCCAAGTGACTAATGAGCGTGACTTCTCAGGCTTCTTCAATCAGCTGATCAGCAGGGAACCCAAGCTGTGGATCCCTGCCAATCAACTCTTGATGACCTATTCTGAGGATAGGTCCTAAATAGTTTAGTCATGGAGAACCCCTTTAATAAAGTGTATTCTGGATAGACAGATGTAGATATTTGTTTATATTACTTTTCAGCACTATTTCCTGGTAAAGTGTTAAATGTGTCTATATTGCCCCCAGCTCTGTTACACGACCAGTCGGTACGATCAGCCCGTTCACGCCGTGCGCCTTGTATGTCTCCACATGCAAAAGGTTAGCTGTGCCTTCAGGCATAAGGAAATGTCAAAGGAGAAATCTTGTATAAATAGGACTTCCAGCTTAGAATAAATCTCTGAATCTATATGTACACATCTGTTTTAGAACTGATCGACTTGTTACAGTATGAGGTCGTTTCCAGCACTGATCAGAGGGCGCCAACGCAAATGTGAATCAAGAACAAGATTGTTTTTCGACAATATGTAGTAAAAACAAAATATATAAAGCGGTTTTCATATCTGCATTGGAGGTTCCGTTTTCCTGCTCCATTATGGAAGCAGGAAAGGGGAATCCTCGTGGCCGAACAATCCATTTTATGATAGAACTGAGCAGCGCCGAATGAACCCCAATGACTATAATGGGGTCCGTTTGCTTCACCTGACCACCGCTATCTGCCCGTAGTGGTTGCAATAAGAGACTCCGAACCAGCACCGTTCCATTACAGAATAATCCCGCCCGAAAATGAAGACTATTGTGACTACCTCGAGGAAGCAAATTGCTAAGCTTCAAGAAGTTGGTGCCATTTACCAAGAAAAATGTTCTGAATTGCAAACACTGGTGCTGGATCAACAAAAAGAAGTAACCAATTTACATAATCAACTTCTGGATTTGCACAATTCAGGTTCAGATATTCGCATGCCACTGCCAGCAAAGTTCAGTGGGTATCGTAATCTGTACCGATGTTTCCTTAACCAATGCCGTATTTACTGCCAAATGCAACCTGCTCCTTTTACCAATGACAGAAAAAAGATACTATTTATCACTTACATGGGCATCACCTTATGTGGAAAAGAACTATGATCTCCTCAATTACCTTGATACCCTTATTGCTGCTATGGACCAAGTTTCTCATGACCCAAATCGCTGTGCTACAGTAGAGGGTAAATTGCATAACCTACAACAAATGCTCTGTTGCTGAATATAGAGCAGAACTTTGTCACTGGATGACTGATACCAGATGGAACCTAGCCGCCCAGAGGAGTTGGTTTCGACAAGGACTATCGGAGCTGGTGAAGGATGAGCTTGCTAGAGTTGAGACCCTGATAATTTGGAGGACTTAATTCAATTATGCATCCGAACAGATCAGAGACTTACTGAACGAAGAAAAGAAAAGCTGCAGGTATCTGGAAACAATCCTGCCTATTTCTTCAGTCAATCAGCATTAAATACCCAGTAAAAGACTGAAACTATACCCGAACCAATGCAGATTGAGGTCATCTGCAAACCGCTTTCTATAAGACAAAAGGAGAGGTGCCATATTGAGAATCTGTGTCTCTATTGTGGGGGCTCAGGACATTATGCTATTAACTGTCCCAACAAGTTCCAAAAGACTATCAGTAGAGATGAGCGAGTATACTCGCTAAGGCACATTACTCGAGCGAGTAGTGCCTTAGCCGAGTATCTCCCCGCTCATCTCTAAAGATTCGGGGGCCGGCGGGGAGCGGCGGGGAAGAGCAGAGAGATCTCCCTCTCAACCCTCCCCCCCCCCACTCCAACTCACCTGTCACCCGCGCTGGCCCCCAAATCTTTAGAGACGAGCGGGGAGATACTCGGCTAAGGCACTACTCACTCCAGTAATGTGCCTTAGCGAGTATACTCGCTCATCTCTAACTATCACCTTTATAAGTGCTGACCATAAGCAATTGAGACATTTCTAAACAGTCGGATTCTGTTATGCAAGTAATTCAATCTGTAATTCAAGGTAAAGACAAGATACGTTCTCCATCCTTTCATTTTGTCATTCCTATATAGGTTATAATTGGGAGCCATGAAATACAATGCTATGCTATGTTAGGTTCTAGAGCAGGAGGGAATTTTATGGACTTAAAATACACTGTTGATAACAACATGTTAGGCTGGACCAATCCAATGCTAATTGATATGTAAACTATGGATGGATCACCTTCATCATCTTGGCCAATAACTCATGAGACAATTGAACCTGATCACCATGAAGCTATTAGTTTCTATCTTATTTCTACCAAGTTTCCAGTTATTCTAGGAAATCCTTAGTTCTCTATCCATAATCCTTCTATCGATTGGGGTTCAAGGATTATTACCTTCCCCTCTAAGTACTGTAAGGAAAGTTGTCTGATGACTCTGCCCACCCCCAAGTATATCCAAGTCTCTGAGATTTGTCATCAGAGTTCTAATAAGTTTCCACCTCAGTACCAGCAATTCAGTGACATCTGCAGCAGGAAAAAAAGCTCATCATCGGCCATATGATTGCCCAATAGAATTGCTTCCTGGAACAAGTATTCCTTTCGAGTGAATTTACAATCTTTCCGAACCAGAATTAACCCCTTAAGGACATGGCCTATTTTGGCGTTGAGGACCAAACGATTTTTGGTATTTTTTCATCTCCATTTTTCAAAAGCCATAACTTTTGTATTTTTCCGTCGACGCGGACGTATAAGGGCTTGTTTTTTGCATGGCGAACTGTAGTTTTTATTGGTACCATTTTTGGTTACATAGACTATATTGTAAAACTTTTATTATTTATTTATGATCGTAGGGAGAGAAAACGCATCAATTCTGCCATAGATTTTTATCTTTTTTTTAAAGTGTTAATTATGCAGCACAAATGACACTACATTTTTTTCTGCGGGCCGGTACGGCTACAACGATACCAAAATTCTTATATTTTTTTTAGGTTTTTCCACTTTTCCACAACAAAAACCCTTTCTTTGGAAATAATTTTTTTTTTCTAAATCGCTGCATTCAAAGTCCTGTACCTTTTTTATTTTTCCATGGACAGAGCTCTGTGAGGGGTTATTTTTTGCGAGATGAGCTGTAGTTTTTATTCGTACCATTTTGGGGTCAACACTTTTTTTAAATCACTTTTATTGCGTTTTTTGAGAGGCAAAATGCGTGTTCAATTTATTGTATGCGTCGTTACGGACGCGTCGATACCAAATATGTGAGATTTTTTATTTTTTTGTATGCCAATATGAGAAAAAGCTTAAAAAAGGGTTTTTAAACTTTTTTTTACATTTTTATTTGTTGTACTTTATTTTTCTCCTCTTTTTATACAAGCTGTGTCCCTCTGAGGGACTTACACTGCAGGACTGAAGATCGCTACGATAAGGCATGGCAGGACTTCTCTCCTGTCATGCCTTATCGCTTATTATAGCAATCTTAGGCAATGGCAATACAGGACGCCGGTATCTGGTGTCCTGTTGCCATAGCAATCAGCCAGGCTCTCGCGATGTTATTGCGAGAGCCGGCTGAAGTCACAGGGGGAGTGCGCTCTCTCTGTGAATCCTTTCTCTGCCGCAATCTACTTAGATCGCGGCAGTGAAGGGGTTAGCAGCGGCTGGGCGCATCTAGTGACAGCCGGCTTACACTGTGGGATAGTGCGAGATCTGCTATGATCTCACGCTATCCCTATGACATAAGGGTACATGGCGTAAGGGTACCCTGCTCCCATGACGTACACTTACGTCATGGGGCGGGAAGGGGTTAAAAGTACTCAGAGAATACTTGCATGAAAATTTAAAGAAAGGCTTAATTCAACCTTTATTCTTTGTAGTGAAGAAAGACTCAACCTTGCGGCCATGTATTGATTACAGAGAACTAAATAAAATTACTGTTAAAAATCGCTACTCTCTCCCCTTAATTCCGGAATTACTGGAAAGACTCCGCTCTGCCAAACTTCTTACCAAACTAGATCTAAGGGCTCCCACCCACTTGCCTTTTTTTCACACGTTATAGCTTGCCTTTTTTTCACGCGTTATAGCTTGCCTTTTTTTCACGCGTTATAGCTTGCCTTTTTTTCACGCGTTATAGCTTGCCTTTTTTTTCATGCGATTGTTAATGGGACTTTCTAATGTTAAAACCGCTTTGCAAGTTGGTGCGTTTTTAACATTAGAAAGTCCCATTGACAATCACGTGAGAAAAAAGGCAAGCTATAACGCGTGAAAAAAACTCAAGTGTGCAGGAGCCCATATGGCATGAAAAAAAAGCAAGCTATAACGCGTGAAAAAAAGGCAAGTGGGTGGGAGCCCTTAGAGGTCTTCGCAAAGAGGTTGAAATACGCGGCAGGGTATTTCTGCATCATAGGTAAGTTCTCTGTAGGCTTCTGACAGGTCCATTATTACCGTATACTTTTTAGGAGTTTTTTGAAAGAGGCTTACTGCCAAGATTTGCAATACTTTACCATCATTTGTATATCTATGCACTTGCACTTTGTCAACAGACCGTATATAGCCTTTACCTTCTCTATTTATCTATCCTACACCTTATATGATTAGTGCAATCCCACTTATCAATGGCAGGTGTTTGTTTCATGGGTCTCCTTTATACCTTTGAAATACCCATTGCTGGTATGCAACCACGTTATTACAGGTTTTTCAGAAGTCTATATAAAGAGGTTCATTGCTATGTTTTATAGCATTTTTTGATATTTGTACATTTATACATCCATACTTTGTTTACAGAAATGTTTTCTAAAATATTGCATGTAGCCTCTCTTTTTTTCTACTTTAAATTTTAAATGATTATTGTGATTTCACCAATGATTGATTTTTTAAAGCTATTTTTAAATGTGTTGTTCCTAAATATATGCTTAGAATGTATTGTGTGTTTTGTATAATAAGAAATATATAGTATGTAGTTTTCACTCCATTCTTTTGTGCTGTAATTTAATATATAGTGGAGTGATACACAATACTGATTTGTTTGGCATTTCTACCAAATACTGGCCTTACTGTTATATGGATATCCTGTGTTAACCCTTTCCAATCCACTGTCTGACCTCTGAAGACATTATGATTAGAGATGAGCGAACCTACTCGGCCATGCCCCTTTTTCGACTGAGCGCCGCGATTTTCGAGTACTTCCGTACTCGGGTGAAAAGATTCGGGGGGCGCCGTGGGTGAGTGGGGGGTTGCAGCGGGGAGTGGGGGGGGGGGGAGGAAGAGGGAGAGAGAGAGAGGGCTCCCCCCTGTTCTCCGCTGCTACCCCCCGCTCTGCCACGCCTCCCCCCGGCGCCCCCGAATCTTTTTACCCGAGTACAGAAGTATTCGAAAATCGCGGTGCTCGATCGAGTAATTACTCGAAACGAGTAGGTTTGCTCATCTCTAATTATGATTTAAGGCTGTACAGCTCTGATGTTGGAAGACGTTCGTCGGGGTTCTCTTACTGTATGTTGCCAGCCTCTCTGCTCTTGGAGCCTATCCAACGTGTCACCTCATGCAGTGTTGGCTTTAGCCAGCATATAGTGCCATTGTATAACAGCAGAAAAAGAGTAAGCCCCCTAGGAAAACTAGGATACTAATTGGAGGCCTATAATCTTAAATGGATTCGCCCAGAGAATGAGTGGAAGACTGCCTTTAGAACCAGATATGGACATTTTTTTTTTTTTTTTTTCCAAATAAGAATTTTATTTGACCACAGAACAAGGATTGCTCCCTGCTTAGAAGAAGGTGTTGGGTCTCTTGGTGGTGAAGCGGGGCTTGTGCTGGCGACGTAGAACTCTGTGCGGCAGAGGGAACTTAATCTTTGAGTCGTGGAACTGCTTGATGGCTGGTCTGCGACACTTGTTAGCAGGAATTACCTCCACTTTCATAATCTGAATAGAATGGGCACGAGCACGATGGCGTGCACCCATATCACGATAGCACAGGGTCACAGCACCAGCTGTAGTCAGGTCTCGGTACTCTCTGTACATATTGTGTGTTCCACTACGAGAATCATAACGCAGCCAGATGCCAAAGTTCTTCACCTTCAGAGGAGTTTTCTCAAAAACTTGCCCACAGTATACAATCTCTCCAGATGCCTTCTTCATCTTCTTCAGCTGAGATACAAAGTACCAGAAGCGAGATTTTGCCACAACATGGTTGGGTGCAAAGATTCTCATACGATAAAAAAGGGGTGCAGGCGTCTTAGTGGTGGGCAAACTGCGCCCAATTACCTTGTACTCCCTCAGAGTGCCGGACGCCTTCATGCTGCCTCGATCCCAGCCGCCGAGCGAAAGGCCAGATATGGACATTTTGAGTACCTGGTTATGCCTTTTTCAGTATTTAATTAATGATGTGTTTTTGAGATTTCTTGGATCAATTTGTTGTTGCACATTTCGATGACCTTCTTATATTTTCAGACGATTTAGAGAAACATCGCAGGCATGTCCGGCTAATCTTGAAACATCTTCAAAAGAATCATCTTAATATCAAACTGGAAAAATGTGAGTTTGAACAAACCAGGATTCGATTTCTTGGATGTATCGTCTCTCCAGATGGTCTGAGGATGGATCCTAGTAAAATTAAAGCTGTGGTTGATTGGCCTACTCTGAGAAATTTAAAAGATGTTCAACGCTTTATAGGGTTTGCGAATTTTTACAGAAGATACATAAAAGACTTCTCAAAAATCATCTTACCAATCACTTCTGTCACAAAGAAAGCCAAAGCATATTCATGGTCTTCCGAGGCACAGGATGCTTCTAAAAAACCAAAAACTCTTTTCACTTCTGCATCATTACTGATCCATCCAAATCCTGAATTGCCTTTTGTTGTTGAAGTGGACACATCCGATTCTGCTGTGGAAGCTGTCTTGTCTCAGCGACTTGGAGATAAAATGCAGTTGCATCCGTGTGCATTTCTTTCTCATACCATGTCATCTGCAGAAAGAAACTAGAATGTTGAAAATAAAGAACTGTTAGCCATCAAAGTTGTTGTAACCAGTCTGGTTCTGGGTTGAAGCCACTGGTGTTGGAGCCGAGAGTGTAGCCAGGAGTCAATAACAGGTGGTGTCAGTTCGCAGTATAAGGGAGCACGCAGGCAACGGTCAGGAGGAAGCCAGGAGTCGATAACAGGAGGTATCAGTTTGCACGTTAGGAATAGGAGCTCAATAATTGCGCGCTGGAGCAGTAGCAGGGCGAGGCTATTATAGCTTGCCTAATCAGAAGCAGGGCGGGGCCAGAACACAGAAGCAGAGCAGGAGTACAAGATCAAGGCTAAGCCCAGCAGACAGCTGGATGGCTTAGCAGAGAGAGCTGCTGACTGGAGTACAGGAGTTCCTGGGTTAGAGCCCTGACAGTTGTCTTCTCTGAATGGAAGGAGCCAATCATCCTGTAGTAGTTCTTACTGACCACAAAAATCCAGAATGTATCCACACAGCTAAGAGATTGTCAGCAAGACAAGCACGATGGGCCTTGTTCTTCTCCAGATTTAACTTTCTTATCGGCCTGGTTCAAGAAATGGCAAGGCTGATGCCTTGTCCAGGATTCTTGCATAATCGTAGGAGGGGTCTAACACAGACTACAATTTTGTTTTCCAAAAATGTCCTGGGAATAGTTGATTAAATTTAATTTTTAACAATGTTCAAAGATGGGTACCAAAATGACTATTTTCTCAATCATCCTTCTAAAGGATGTGGCTCTCTCTTTTAAGGAGGGGTTTGGGATGCAGGAAAACAGTCTGTGTGTTCCTGATTCTGTTCGACTTGAAGTTCTTAAACTTGTCCATGATTCTGAACTTGCAGGTCATCTTGGAGTTACAAAAACTCTTGAACTATTGCTTATTTTATTTTGGTGGCCTAATTAATAATAATAATATTATAATCTTTATTTGTAGAACGCCAACTTATTCCGCAGCGCTTTCAAGCGTGGGATGCAAACAATACAACAATTACAATGTGAGGTACAATCAGTTTGAAACAAATGGGGTGGAGTGGTACAGGAGGTACAGGGTGGTTACAGGGGGGGAGCGGGGCATAGGGAACACAGGCAATAGGGGATTTCATGTGGAAATCAGTTATTAGAAAGCAAACAGGGTGGATCGGAAAGGAGGTGCAGGATTAGATGTTGTGTGTGATAGGCAGGGTGGAAGGCGTGGAGCACCATAGGGAGGGGCGAGGGACTAGGTCAGGGGATTTGGATTGCTTCCCTGAAGAGGTGCGTTTTTAAGGCACGTCTGAAATTTCGTGCATCAGGAATTGTCTGGATGCCTTGGGGTAGAGCATTCCAAAGGATGGGTGCTGCTATGGGGAAGTCCTGAAGGCGAGCATGTGAGGTTCGTATTAGAGGGGTGTTTAGTCTGAGTGTGTTAGCGGATCGGAGTAAGCAGACTGGGTGGTGTATGGACAGGAGGGAGGCGATATATGGTGGTGTGGCGCCATGCAGAGCTTTGTGGGTGAGGTTGAGGAGTTTATATTTGATTCTGCAGTGGATGGGTAGCCAATACAGCGACTGGCATAGTGTAGAGGTGTCTGAGTAATGGTTGGATAGAAAAATTTGCCTAGCTGCCGCATTTAGTATGGATTCGAGTGGAGCGAGTCTGGTGTGGGTGTGGCCGATGAATAGCGAGTTGCAGTAGTCAAGTCAGGAGTGGATGAGGGCGACCACCAGTGTCTTTAGTGTGTCTGTGGTGAGGAACGGCCCTATTTTAGCAATATTTCTGAGGTGCATGTGGCATGTTTGGGCCAGAGATTGGATGGGGGGGGGGGGTAAAGAAGAGGTCAGAGTCAAGTGTGACCCCAAGGCAGCGTGCCCGCTGTCTGGGGGTTATGATGGTGCCAGACACTGAAATGGAGATGTTGAGGGCAGGTCGGTTGGAAGGCGGAAAGATGAGGAGTTCAGTTTTAGAGAGGTTAAGTTTGAGAAAAAGGGAGGAGATAGTATTAGAGACTAATTGTAAGAACGATGAGAGAAAATATGTTGCCTCTGGTGTAACGTGTGCACGAAACAAAACAGCACGACCTCCTCCTTTAGGACTTCTTCAATCACTCCCAGTTCCATTCAGGTCTTGGGGATCTATATTGATGGACTTTATTGTGGATCTTCCCCCACCTTAAGAAATTTCTGTCATCTTTGTTGTGGTGGACCTACTCACAAAAATGTCCCTTTTTATTCCCACTAGAGAGAGTCCCACAGCTTAACAAACTGCAGAAATGATGATTAAAGAGATATTTAGGCTGCAAGGAATCCCTGATAATGTAGTTTTTGATAGAGGTGTTCAGTTTACATCAAGATTTTGGAAAAGCTTTTGTACAGCCCTAGGGATTACTATTAATTCATCTTCTGTCGTCCATCCGCAGTCCAATGGCCAGACTGAAAGGACTAATCAGACTCTTGAGCAATACCTCCGCTGTTTTATTTCCTACCTCCAGAATGATTGAGTGGATTAGTTACCAACAGCAGAATTCGCCTATAACAACTCCAAACATAATTCTACATCTAAAGTCTATTTTATGCTAACTTGGGCTTACATCTTATATTTATTCCTTACCTTCTTTTTAATTCTACTGCTACTGTTATTCACAGACTAATACTGTTGCAGGAAACCCAAAAGAATCTAATTGAGATGTTCCAAGAAAACTATAAGAAGGCAGCTGATAAACATTGTAAAGCTCCTCCTTCCTTTCAGGTTGGTGACAAGGTTTGGTTGTCTACTAAAAATGTAAAAACACTTGCACGCTCTCAATAATTGTGTCAAAAATTCATAGGACCTTTACAGATTACTGCAAAAATTAGCCAAACTCCTTAACAGATTGTAAATTTATCCTGTGTTCCATGTATCACTACTCAAACCATTCAAGTAGAATAGTTTTCCTGAAAGAAGTCAGCCACTTCCTCCACCAGTAAATGTCCAAGGTGAAGAAGAATACATTGTTGACAAAATTCTGGACTCTAGAATTTTTAGAGGTAAATTACATTATCTGGTACAATGGAAAAGATATGGACCAGAGGAGAATTCATGGGAGCCAGACTGCAATGTTCATGTCCCTAGGCTCACAGGGGATTTCCATTAAAGGTATCTAGGAAAAACAACCCATGAGATTTCCTGAGGCCCTCCTGGAAGCAGAGGACTACTGTCAAGACTCGAATCCAGGAGCTCCTGTACTCCAGGTGGTGGCTTTTCCTGCTGAGCTATTAAGCTCTCTGGATAGCTCCTCTGCTGAGCCTTGTTCCTTGCTCCTGCAAATCCAGTTCCAGTTTTCTTGATTGGCTTCACCCTTTTTCCTTGATTGGACACCCTATTTAAACCTGGCCCTGTACTTCCTTACTGGCAAGATTATTGTTCCCTTAGCCTTCAGTCAAGCTCCACTGCTTGCCCGTCTATACTACTATTGCTGCTCCTGTGTACCGAACTCTGGCTTCACCTGCCCACAGCTACCTGCCCACACTTTTTGCAATAAGAGGCTCCGAAACCACACCGGACCATTACAACATCCCAGTAATCTGCTGTAATGGGAAAACCTGGCAATAAATGTTCAATTTCCCTGCAGTGCCACCACCAGGGAAGTGAAGCATTACACAATGTAGATTACTGTCCTCTGGCACACTAGCATACTTGGTTCCATTATAGCCTATAAGGGTATGGTCAGTGACGTTTTATCACGTGGACCTCATCGCATATCCTATTCTTATCCAGATCATGGACGAAAATTAGGATATGAAAATGTATGTCAATGAGCGGGTAATCCATGTATTGTACAGCTCACGGACCGGTGTCTGTGTGGTGTCCAATGTGAGTTGCGTGCCGAGCCTGAGGGGTATTTTTTTATGCAGGCGAATGTGATATCGGTCAGAGAAAATTGGACTGATATTACAGTTGTAAACTTCTTTTCAGCGATTGGGATTTGTTTGCAAGAAAACTGTATTGCACTGCTGTGCGTGCTATGTTCAGATGTGTTTTTCAATCATGTGAAAAAAATTGCATGTTATTCAGTAGTTAAAATAGAAAAACGCATTGCGTTCTCATGAAAATCACATGAATATGTAAGGGCGATGCAATTTTTTGTTTTTTTACTTGGTTCCCGTAGGAAATAATAGATGATTCTTGAACAGAATTTCCCAAGAACAAAACATGCTGCACTTTTTCTATCTTCCACTATCATTGCAAGAAAAAAAATTGCCGGTATAAATTACCCCATCGAAAAGAATGGATTCCTTTCAAGTACAATTTCTGTGCATCTCGCAATACACACAAATCGCTTGTGAAAATCACCAATGCAAATATACCGTAAGGGCTTATTCACACGTCTGTATATCGGCCAGGTTTTCACGCTCGGCCGATATACGGTGTCCCTTTCTGGAGAGGGAGGAGGCGGGCTGGACCGGGAGCTAGTGCACTGAGCTTCTGCCTCCTATCCGCTCCTCGCCACTATTTACAATGGGAGGGGTGGGGCGGAGCCATGTTCCGCCCCTCCCATTGCAAATAGTGGCAAAGGGCAGAGAGAGGGCAAAGAGGGGACGGGAGCTCAGTGCACTGCTCCAGGCTCGGCTCCTCTCCTACCCCTGCAGAAAGGGACACCATATATCGCCCGGGCGTGAAAACCCGGCCGACATACGGACGTGTGAATAAGCCCTAATACAGGATAATAATCAGCGTCTATGTAGAGGTGGACCCATTAAAATTACACTTCCATTATGGCTGATTAGCCAGCTAGGGGAAACAGCTCCCTGTTGGCCAATCAGCTCATACAACTCCAGGATCTTCTGCAGTGACAAGAAGAAGGCACTCATCAGCGAACCAGCGCCAAAAGTGTGGTCACATGGGCTGGGGCTGATGTTGTGACGTCACCTTGGCTCCACTTCTTGATTGTGGCCGATGTGCCACCACATCGCCATTATATACAGTAGGCATCGCAATTTTAGCCAATAACCAGCCCAAGTCCAATGCCATTGAACTTGGAATGGGTATTTCTGCCATAAAGCCCCTTCTCCTCTCTGCACCCTCCTAATTCTCTATCAGCCAAAGGTCAATAGTGCAAAAAGGAATGTTTGCTCCACCATTTCAAAACTAGAAATAAAATAAATCCCAGTCTTAGACCTTTACTGCCTGAAAACGGTTTTCAAGAAGGGATTTGATGTATAGCGTGTGTTATCAGGCTGGGGACATGTACATTCTCAGTGATGGCGAGCGGCTGAGTACGTAGCAGGTCTTATCTCTATTCACTCTGTATGAAGACGGAATTTGCCAGCTTGTACTATTTAAATAACTAAGGACACACTTATAGGTTATCAGTAGCACCCAGACCTACACCGTCAGCTAGATGTCCAAGAGAAATGTGTCCTTGAATGGAATTGATAAACTGCATCATATTGGAGCATCGACTTCTATTTGGCTTCGGAGCCGCGAGGAGGTGTTAAAGCTGATAGTGACAATCTTTTCACAAGGATTTCTTATATATATTTTTTGTTTTTCTTTGAACACTCCAATAGTATCTACTTATTTTATTACATTAATGTTGTATATGACATTAACAAATACAGTAGTTGACAGAGATGTAGCTACATGGAAGCCACTTTCCCATCAGGTGAGAATAGGAATGCACAGTCCAAATACAACATGTAATCAATAGATAAATATATTATGTATAGCCTGAGGGTAAGTCAGCTGTCACTAAAATGTACAGGGATTGTTTATTACCTATGTATAGTTCTACAACAGATCTGTGTTGCTATAGATAATTGTATCTGTAATTTGCTGTATGAAGAACAAAAATAAAATTGGATTTCAGATACATAGAATGCACCAGCCCATTTGATATATAACAAGCAGATGTAGATGTTCATTGGTTGAAGGGAAATGTAAAAAAAAAAGAAGATTTTGCTACAAAATGGAATTGTGTACACTGAAAGGCCACTTTATTAGAGACTCTAGCCCTTCCACAATCGGCGCTTTCATGTATGGAAATTAGAGCCGTGCAGCATAAACTCATGTAAGTTTTCCGTGGATCAGTTTCAGGCTAGGTTCTGTGCGGAATCCGGCTGTGGCAAATCCGCCTGCGGCTGCTAATTCCAGGATTAGCCAGCCATGTGGACGAGAATTTGCAAAATTCTCGTCCACACAGGGAGGCCAATCCATCACGGCAAAACCGGGCAGAACCAGCGTTGCGGAGTGGAATCAAAAGATGCAACATGTCAAATTTTTTTCCACTGCGGCCTCACGCCTCTCTACGGGGAGAGAAAGCCGCAGCGAAATGTCGGCAGCTGAACTGCTTCAAAACCCGTGGCGAAATGCCGATGGTTTTGAAGCTGCACGTTTCCAGCGGAATTCCCACGTTTTTTTGGGTGCGGCCAAACCGTGGGAATTCCGCTGGAAATCCGCCCCGTGTGAACCCAGCCTTAGTGTGAGTCCACATTAGAACAATCTGAGCAACTTCCAATGAGGCCTGGTCATGATTGCTAGACTTGCTGGGACCAGGATTTCTTACACTGCCAACCTTGTTAGTTTTTCTCATGTAACAGTGTGGAAAGTGTACCGAGAATGGTGTGATTGAAGAAAACATGCCGTAAATGTAAACAACTCGTCAATGAAAGGGGTCAGAGGGGGATGTCAAGAATTGTTCTGATGAACAGATGGCGAACAGTCAAGCCAAACTGCAGGCCAATACAAAGCTTCTGCTCCAACTGTTATGTCCAGATGCACAACTCCTCATTCCTTACCACGGATTGGCTATAACAGCAGACAACCAGTTTAACTACCATTGCTGTCTGAGAGAAACAGAAAGGTGAGACTCCATTGGCAAAGGAGCTCAAAATTTGGATCAATGAGCAGTGCAAAACCCACCTGGCCAGATAAATCCAGATTTCTGTTGCACCGTGCTGTTGGGAGGGTCAGAATTTGGAGCAGGCAGCATGAATCAATGAACCCTTCCTGTCGGGTGTCAACAGTTCAGATTGTTGGAGTAATGCAGTGGCGAGTGTTTCTTGGACACCCTAGGTCCTCTTATACCTGTGGATGCCATGATAAATTGCTGCAGTTCTGAATTCCAAGGTAGGTCCAATGCGCTACTGGATGGCAGTCTCTAATAAAATAGCCACTAAGCTAATGTTCTAAACTTGTAAAATGTAAATGCTTTGTACTGTATATCATTGTTAGGCCTCCCTCACACAGGGCGCTTTCAGCAGCATTTTCAGCCCTGTGCTAAACGCTGTACAAGGCTCCCATTCATTTCAATGGGGCTGCTCACACAGGGCTGAAAGCGCTGCTTTGAAAAGCGCTGCATGTTCTATCTTTGGGCGTTTTCAGCTGAGTCTCCCATTGAAATGAATGGGCAGCGTTTTCAGGTGGGCTGAAAAGGCAGCTGAAAAGGCAGCGTTTTGCAAACGCCCCGTGTGAGGGAGGCAAGGCTGGCATCACAGATGCTGATGAAAATACTGGAAGAAAAAGCACTGCATATCGATCGGCTGTGAGGATTCCCCACTCCTGCTCCCCGAATGGAGCAGGAAAGCAGAATCCCCAGCACAGATGTGAAAGCACCCTTAGGCTAACTTTACATGGGCGAGCGTGATATGGGGCTGTGAATCACAGCCAGATTTCGCACTCGCCAACATGCTATTTTCCCGGAGATGTGAGGCATTTTTATATCAAAACTGCCTCAAATCTCTTCGTGGCTGACAGCCTCGGTGGAGGATCGCTGAGTTTCTCCCATTGTTTTCAGTGGAGAAACCCGCATTGCGCACCTAGAAGATGGTGCGATGCTGCTGCTGACACCATTGAAAACAATGGGCGATGCGATGGTACACCCAAAGATAGGACGTGCCGCGATTTGTTTCCCACATTGCTCATGTGTATGACCCCATTAAAAAAAATGGGTTCATATTCGTGTGGGTTCATATTCGCGCTATTTTATCATCCATGTAAATACGGCCTTAGGCCTCATGTCCACAAGTGGGTCGGATTCTGCTTACGTGAGCCCGCAGCGGGATCCTACCTTGCCCGCACCCATGGCCATTTTCTTACCTGTCCAGATCTTCTTTCTTCTGCATGGCAGAACGAATGCCGGCGCGCAGTACATTTAGAAGAATAAATCTCCTGCTTTGCCACAGATCAGTGGCGCGTCTGCAGTGTCAGCAACGGATGTGCCGCAGATCGAACGGCTTCCATTGACTTCATTGACTTGATTTCCACAAATCAAATCCGCCCGTGGACATAAGGCCTTAGAGTATGGTTTATACATTGTTGCAGTTTGTAGTTGTTACCTTCATGAAGCATGTTTTCCACAACACACTTCTTTGTCCTGGAGGGTTGCCCAGTGCACACGGTCACATGGTCCAGTTGGGCTCCACCCAGGGTGAGTGAGAGTTATATACATTTAGCTGGCAGTGATGCATCATGGGACCTAAATCAAATCAAAAAAATAAAGGAGTTATTTTTCACACCGTAAACCTTTAGATAAATGACTTCCCTCTGGGGAAATCCAATGTCCCTTTCTTTTTTTACTGTATAAACTGCACTAATCTAGTTCACGCTTCACAGTTATTCAGCCTTCTTGCCGCTTTGGTATTTTTTTGCTTCAAATCCTATAAATAGACGTAGAATTAAAAGATAAAATTCGGTCTGCTTGCAGCCACCATGCGGTTATGGTCACACATACCAATTTTTGCAGATTGGAAAGGGTGAAATCCGAGGTGAAAATCCACAACATAAACTGGCATTTAAAATCCGCATAAGGGCTTTTTTTTACAAGAGCGTATATCGTTTTCACTGCCGGCCCATATATGCTTCCATTTAAGCAGTTCCCCCGTTTCCTCCCCCTCACCAGCTCTCTGCTTCTCTCCTCTTCTCCGAGCGGTTTGCAATGGGAATGGGGAATGGGCAGGACAGAGCAAGGCTTAGCTCCGCCCCCATCCCGTCCCCTCCCATTGCAAACGCTGGAGTGGAGGAGAGAGGCAGAGAGCCGGTGAAGGGGAGGAAAGGGGGGAACTGTTTAGATGGAAGCGTATATGGGCCGGCAGTGAAATCGCTAGCTCACGTTCTCTCCAGCTGTTTGCAATGGGAGAGGGTGGGAGCTAACATCCCACCCCCTGCCCGCCCCTTTTCAACACCCAGCAATGGGAGGGAGGTGGAGCGTGGCAGAGCTTAGATCCGCCCCCGCCCCTTTGCAAACAGTGGCAAAAGGTGGACAGGAGAAGAGAAGGGAGAGGGAGTTTAGCAGTCACACTGAATCTTTTCCTGTGTGATACTAGTTGTAGCTCAGATACACTATGTAATCAGATACCAGGAACCTGGAATTCACCCAGTAACCCTCCTCCCTTTTACTCACACTCTCTACCCATCCCTTTCTTAAACTGGCTAAAGTGAAAGTAAATATATATTTCCTGGTCTTTGTGTGTAGATGAACCAATAAGTGTTAGCTTTTAATAAGCCTGCCCACTCAATATATAAAGCTCTTTATGTGAGGTAATAAGGCAGTCAGAGATTTGCGAACACAGAGTTCCCTCTGACTAAAGTATCTTGACACAAATAAATCTGTGTTCACTGCCTACCTCCTGGGTGTCCTGGCAGATGTCGCATCGTACATCAATGGGAGCTGTGCCTGAAATGCAAACCCAGGCCACTACACTATGTACAGCACAATCTGCTTCCTGCATCCCTCTTCCCCTCCCCCCGCCTTTCCAATTATCTGTTGATGCCCCGAGTCCCAGACTTTTCCTAGTGGTGGCTGCTTAGCCGATCTATCACTATGTTATTCTGCCCTTTTCTGTTCGCTGTCAAACAATCATTTTTTCCTGTCATTTGGGGCAATAGGAGAGGATATGCCACAAATGTCTAATAGATGCAGGTCTCGCCTCTCCACCTCTGGGACCCCCACCTATCTCTCATCTGGAAACATTATGGAAATTTTTTTTCATAACTCCTATAAAAGTGAAAGGGGGTTATGGAAGCAGTGTAGCTCACTGTCCTATGCTGTTTCCATATATCCCATTTTCTCTTAAAGGGGTTGTCTCGCGAAAGCAAGTGGGGTTAAGCACTTCTGTATGGCCATATTAATGCACTTTGTAATATACATCGTGCATTAAATATGAGCCATACAGAAGTTATTCACTTACCTTCCCTGCGCTGGCGTCCCTGTCTCCATGCCTCCGTCTAACTTCAGTGTCTAATCGCCCGATTAGACGCGCTTGCGCAGAAGGGTCTTCTGCCTTCGGGTCTGTCCGGCAGCAGCAGCGTTCTGGCTCCGCCCCCTTCTAAGCATCATCGCGTAGCTCCGCCCCATCACGAGTGCCGATTCCAGCCTCCTGATTGACTGGAATCGGCACACGTGACAGGGCGGAGCTACGCAATGACGCGTAGAAGGGGGAGGAGCCAGAACGCCGCTGCTGCCGGACCGAGCCGAAGGGAAAAAACCCTTCTGCGCAAGCGCGTCTAATCGGGCGATTAGACGCTGAAGTTAGACAGAGCCATGGAGACGGGGACGCCAGCGCAGGGAAGATAAGTGAATAACTTGTGTATGGCTCATATTTAATGCACGATGTATATTACAAAGTGCATTAATATGGCCATACAGAAGTGCTTAACCCCACTTGCTTTCGCAAGACAACTCCTTTAAGGGAGCTACGGAAACAGCATACCATTAACTCTATATCACAGGGTATCATAAAAACGTTCTTACCGCTATAAATAAATATATGGGCTCCTGCAGACGAGCGTAGGGGTAGATACGCTCACGATAGCGTAACGTAATAGTGCTGTGGAAGTAGTGCTATCGTGGGCTATTGTTTAGTTTGATGAAAAAAGTGGGAAAATAGGTCCTGCGCTATATTCCCCACGTGTCGGTAATACTATGTGCAGGGAAGATTGGGCACGTCCTATCTTTTCTTGTCCATCCAATTAACGGGCAAGAATCCCGCTAGTGAAAACGAAACCTTTGAAATCAATGGTTTTGTTTTATCCTGTAATCACAGCTGCATAATGGGACAAAAGCACACCCAAGTGTTTAAGCCCGGACAACACACGGACTCAGTGAATTAAACTGGTATATATAGACATGTGGTTTTTTTCTACCTAGACCAATGATCCAGATACAAAAAAAATTGAAGCATATCCTATTTTTGTGCATTTTCACAGACCGAAATCTTCCATTAAAGTCTAAAAAAAACGTAGTGAATACATATTAGTATCCGTGTTCACAGGTTTTTTGTGCACCCCGCTTTCTGTGGGTTGTGACAAAACTGACATTATGGATTTATGACAACAGATCCACGAAATGTGGAAAGCACGTCGTCTGCGTTTGTGTTTTTTTGTGTCTATTTTTTGCAGACACAACATGGACACGCTCGTCTGAATAAGCTCTTAGGACTTATTTGGACAATTGTGCCCAATTGTGGTCCGTTCATAAAAACCAGACCAATTTTAATTTGTGTGTACGCCCATGTTACATCTGTATGCCTTGCCTGTGCGCAAAAATACCTGGTGCCACACAGAACTTTACTAAGCAATTCTTTAGAAAAATTGGCCATCCTTTCGCTTTTTACGAGTGCTGAAAAAAAAAATGGTTGAAACATGTATCACACGAGGACACATTCAATGCGTATGGATGTCACTCGGATGTACAGGTATGAAAATCCGGCAATTTTTCAGTGTTTGAAACACGCTGTGGATTCAGGCTGCGGATTTCAACCCATGAAATACGAGAGTTAAAATCCGCAGCAGATCTGCTACAAAAGCCGCAGCCACATCTGAACCATTTAGGGGCGGATTTAGCCACTGCGGATGTCCGAGATATTTTTTTCAAGTTTCTCTGTGGAAAGCTCACAGAAGATACACCATGTGTGAAGCCGCCCTGATGGTACCTTCACATGTAGCGGAAATAGTGCGGATTTTCTGCAGTTGAAAATCCACACTAAAAACGCATAAAAATCGCAGCATTGGTGCACACTTTGATGCATATCCACAACAGACTTAGGGAATGGGAACCAATGACAGCTGCTGGAGAAAGGAGGTAGGAGGGAGTTTAGCAGCATGACTGCTTACCTCCCTCCCCCTTAGGTCCGCCCCTCCCATTGCAAACAGAGGCAAGGCGGAGGGAGGGGGCAAGAGTTTAGCACACTAGCTCCCGCCCCGCCTTCTCCCCTTGCAGAGAGTCGGTGAGGGGGAGATAGCTTAGCGGAGCTAAGCTGTCTTCCCTCCACCCGACAGCATATACGCCGAGCCCGTGCATCACATGGCGTATATTGGAATCCCACAGCGGGATCCGGCCCTGGGAGCAATAGTGTCTGCATGTACCTGTTACTTTCATTTCATCTGTACTGCGGATGGTCCGCACGGCGAGCGAGTTTTTTTGGTGAAACTCCTGCTTTTCTCACGTCATAGCTAGGCGCAATGTGATTGCGGAAGGGCCGCAGATCGGACGACTTCCATTGATTTCAACGTAAGCCGTCAGTGCGGAATACGCACAAAAGTTGAGCATGCTGCGATTTTTACTTTGCTCGTGGTAAATGCGTATTTGCGCATTTGTTTTGTTCATGCATATTTGCGCATGAACAAAGTTTGAAGAGCAACATAATAAACCTGTTGCGTGGGTATCTGCAGGTAATTTTTGCAGATACAAGGACAGTTCTCACACGCGACACACTCTTTACGTGAAATTTAATGGCTATTTAACCCTTTCTAATCCAATTTTGGTTTCAGGGTTTCCTAAAAGGCTTTCTCTTTTTGCTGGTATACAACGGTACCATCTGCTGGCTGAAGCCAGTGTGTGTGCGCCAGAGAGGCTCCGACAGCGGAGTGGCTGGCAATAGACGGTAAGAATACCCTGTCGGACGTCTTCTGACATTGGAGCTGTACAAGCTTCAATCAGAATGTGGGAAAACGTCAGACTGTGGATTGGAAAGGGTTAAAGCCTAATAAGGTCCAGCTGCATTCTTTTCCTGAATTTTGCACAGTGGCACACCCTTGCTGTTGCGTAATTTCACACCTGCCATAGACTTCTCTGGCAGTTTCGCTGCACAAAACGCAGGGAAATAGAGCAGGAAAATGCGCTTATGAGAAGGAACAGACTGAAAGCAATGGGTTCTATTCTCTGTTTTTAGCGTGCACCGATTTTGTATGCCCAAAAACGTGCGCAAACACGGCCACATGGATAAGCCTGCAAATCAATTTAAATTGAAGGTAAAATCTGCTGCAAATCTGGATCGAAGTCTGCAACAAAATCAACAGCAAATCAGCGATGTGTGAACATATATGGGCTAATAATTCCCGCGATCCAATGAGAATCTGAACGATTATCGCTCAATCTAAATGCGTGTAGAGATTGAACGCCAAACAATAATTCGTTGGCTTATAGTTCGCCGATGACATGATGTTCTCATTCCCTTTTTGTGCGTGCACATTCCTCACGTGTGCAAAAAACAGGACCTGCTCTCCTTTGTGTGCATTTGTGCACCAAAGCTCCCCATAGATACATCACAGAAGGGGAAACATAAAAACAATCACAGAAAACGGCCATATACTTACTGACTAAGGAATGCATATAGATGCATCCTTTCACCATGCGGGTAGCTTGGTGAACTACATGTATCAGAATGGTCTGGCACCCTGTATCCACTCTGTGTGGGAGTATACACCAAGCAGCTACCCCTCTCTATATCAAGAGGCTGTGTGAGTGGCTGTCTCATCGGTGTCCCTCACAAGTGCAATTAGCTCCCTCATTTGGTAGTCAGCTACCTGCATGTTGAGAGGATGTATCTATATGCACTCCTTAGTCAGTAAGTAGTATATGGCCGTTTTCTGTGAAAGCTCCCCAAAGAAGTCTATGGGAGGTGCGCAAATGTGCGTGCAACACACTGTGCAATACCGTGAAAAAAAGTACACATCTAGAATTCATTAGGGGGGGGAGGGAGAGGGAGTGGGGGGAGAGGGATAGGGGAAGGGGGAGGGGAGGGGAGAGGGGAGTGGGGGAGAGGGGGGGGAGGGGTGGAGAGGGGGAGGGGAGAGGGAGAAAGAAACCTAGAAAAAGAAAAAAAAAAGGCTCGGGACCCTGCGTCCCACATACAAAAATGCTCGAGTCTCCCATTGTAGTCAATGAGGTTCGTTCCTCGAGTAGAGCTCTCGAATTTTACGAAAAGCTCGACTCTAATAACACGGACTCCAGCATTTGGGTGCTCGCTCATCTCTACAGCCGCAGCATGTCAATTCCTTTTTTTTTCCTGTTGTGGCCTCTCTTCTCTCTATGGGGGAAGAAATCTGCAACAGAATGCCGGCGGCCGAAACGCTCCAAAACCCGCAGCAAAATGCCGCATGTTTTGAAGCTGCGCCTTTCCCGCAGAAGTCTCATGGCTTTTCTTTGCCAAGCCGCTGGATTTTTGTCCTATGGGAACCCAGTCTTTGAATAGAACCCATTGATTTCAATGGTTTACATGAGCGAGTATTTTGCATGCCCAGAAAAACACGTGTGTGAACAGGCAAAAAGTACAGTACTATGCGCAGACACGCACGCAATCTACCTCTTTAATCTCATTCATGCGCCAAAATGCTGTGCAGCGGATAGCGCTTTTGCGCATATACTTGTGTAAAGCCACCCTTAGGTTTTAAATGAATATGTTTGTGAACTTTTTTGCACGCATGAAACTCGCGTCCGCAAAATTGTGATGAAGCGAACCTATGGATTTTATTGGGTTCATTCTTGTGAGCATGTTTCTCGTGCGCAAATCCTGTGCACGATAAAAGACATGACCTGGCCTATCTTTCTGTGTGCGTCACAAAAAACTGCCATAGAAGTCTATGGCAGGTTAAAAAAAATAAACCAGGGGAAGGGTGTGACCCGGAGTACAACCCTTGTTCATGCGCAGATGCGCTCCGTTGCGGCGAGCGTATTAGTACATAAGTCAGTCTGCTGAAGCCCTGAGGCGTAAACACACGGCTGTTTGCAGCGCCTATGGCGGACGTGAAAATCACGGTCGCAAAAAGTGCCGAATCGAAACCATTGATTCTCGCGCGATATTACTACAAGCGCAAAAAGATAGGACTTGCCCTTTCTTCCGTCTTTTAGTCTCTCGCTCGCAATAGTGCGGAGTTTGAACCGTTGCGGCGAGAGTAGTTGCGCATGTGCGCGTGTATTTAAGCCCTGAAGCTGCTCTCACACAGGATGCTTTTTACAGCGGCCTCGCAGACCAACGCTTGAATGCGGTGTTTCTAGCGTCCCGATTTTCCAGCGCTGTCTGCTCCATTTTCGTGTTTCTTACTGCACCCCATCACCGTCCTGCAGCAGGTATGCGCCATGTGGAGGCGGCTGCATGCGCCAGTGTGCGCTCCGCGTGCGCTCGGTTGCGAATCGCCCGCATCAATAAGCCTTTAGGGTGCTTTTAAATGGAACGAAAAATCATTCGAACGACCGCAAGATCACAGAGATCTAAATGCCGCGTTTACAGATCTAAGTAATCGTTTACGTCTTTGGCATCCAGCGGGCCTCGCCGTGAGAACCTTCATGCCCGCTGTGGCCTATGCAACAGAAGGCACTGCCCGAGGTGCCCACTTGCTGAGGAAACACCCATGCACCTCTTCTGGCAGTGCCCTTTGGCACAGGCCCTCCCGGACGCCCTGGAACATGAACTCAGACACTCTGTTCCTAGGAGCAGCCCAGCGCACCATGCAGCACTTTATGGACTTTTTGCTGGGACTCCCACAGTGGAAGCCACCCTGGCACCTCATGAACCGCTTCAAGGATGCCTTATGGCTGGCAAGGAAGCGACTCCTCAGAGGATGTCCATTCAGGACTGCCCAGCCTGCTCAGAGACTACTCCATAGTGGACTGCCCAGGTATGGACGAAGAGGAGGACTGCCCCCCCCCCCTTCTCCTACCCCCTCCTTGGTTGCCCTGTGCATCCCCCTCCATGCCCCTTACTCCCCCGACTCCCCTAGCACTTGGCTGTGGATGGTTGTAACAGGGCAGCGGTGCTGTGTGACCTCCAGCGCGGGATGAGAGGGTCCCCATGGGTCACACAGACCCCACACAGTGTGCATGGATGTACCAGTGCTATCTGACTGCACCGCGGTATAACGTACGCTGCTTCTGTTACCACTGACTGTAATAAAGTCACAACCAAGAAGCCCCTTCCCCGGCCGCAGGAGGAGCAGCGTGTGCTGCAGGCTCCACTTATAACCCGCCACATTCATAACTCCGGCCGCTCTGACTGGAGCGGGAATCACCAGCAGCAGCGCTGAGGTGACAGGAGCCGCGGGTAGTGCCGGCAGCAGCGCCCCCTGCAGGTCTCCTCCCTGCGGCCAGCTGTGCTGTGAGGAGAAGACGGATCCCGGAGGAGGCTGCGTGCAGCTGTGGAGACGGCGGAGGACGGCGGGCAGCAGGTGAGGGGGACAAGTGTGTCCGCGGACATTACATGCCGGCCACCAGACCTATATACCCCGCCTGCTGCATGTACAGCCCGCACAGCGCAGAGGATACACTGAAGAAGAAGTATCTAAGCAGGTATCTAAGCATGGGAATAGGTGTCTGCCTCCGTATAGACAGTCATTGTAGGGGTCAGGCTATGTATAGGATGCTCCATAGGGGAGATGCAGGGCTTGTATCTGAGTATATATATATACTTGTCAATTCAATGGATGGAGTCATATTCATAGCAGGGTGCATGTATCTAAGGGTGTATCTAAGCAACCTTAGATGTAGCATGTATCTGTATATATATGTATATGCTTCATCCATAGTATGTATAGAAAAGTCAGTTCAATGAATGGGCCATTATATGCCTCATGTTATACACAGTTTATTAGCATATCCGTAGCACAGTGCATGTATCTAAGGATGTATCTAAGCAGCTGAGCGACTTTAAATGTAGCATGTTAATGTATATATATATACACGTGTGTTTAGAAAAGTCAGTCCAGTGAATAGATCATTTTATGATTCATTGTATACGGCTTTATAGCAGATTGATGGCAGGGTGCATGTATCTAAGGGTGTATCTAAGCAGCCATGGTTATGGCATACTGTTACAGATTATCATCCAGCACGATATATATATATATACTGGATGAAGTCTTCATATGCTTCATGTTCTACACATGCTAATGAGTATGTTCATAGCAAGGTGCATGTATCTAAGCTGGTATCTAAGCTCCTGTATGTCTTGCATGTTGTGAGGTCAGTTATTATAACCATATTATGGTGCGCTCCCCTGAATGTACATGGGAGCGGGCAGCTCGGTGACAATCAGACCATTTCCCCTGCAATGTCACATGTGATCGTCACGCGTGTGCAAGTGGTTTTGCAATGAAACCTCGCGGTTCAGGTTTCCGTGCGACTTTCACGTACGTTTTTCTTGCGCGTGACAATCGCAACGCGGACCATGAGTAACCTGCCGGAGAACACATCGCAGTCACACGCTAATCACACGCGATGGGTTTTTCTTGCAGCAGAATAGGACCTGGCGCCATTCTTCACTCTTGGACGATCGGTCGGAGGGCGACATTCCTCGCGGGTATTAACCCTTTGGTATCAATGGCTTCTTCTCACTTCGAGTTCTGTCCGTCTCCCAGTTGGATAGAACTCACGCGGGATCGGTGCCCGTGTACATACAGCCTGAGGGCTTCTTCGCGCGACCGTGTTTGCGCGGACAGAATCCGCACAAGCAGAACACAGAGAATGAACCCGCTGATTTCATTGGCTCTGCTTTCATGTCATGTTTTGCGCGTGGACATAAGTAGGACCTGCCCTATGGAAGTCTATGGGAGGGGCGCAAATACAGAAGGGGAAGCGTGGAATACTGCGCAAAACGAGGGGAAAACAACGCATCAGGCTACTAAGCCTTTAAATCCACGGAAAGGATGTGTGGCACCCGTGTGCTAACTAGCCCCGCTGCGCAAAAAGTAGAGTAATATGTGCAGATACACGCGCCAATGTACCTCACCCTTCCTCGTTCATGTACGTTGCGCTGCGGCGAGTGTTTACACGCATACGGTTGTCGGAATAGGTCCTAAGTATGTATCTAAGTGCCTTTAGCATGTTTTCAAAAAATCAGATGAATCAAGTCATTGTGTGCTTGAAATTGGATTGTGTTTTACATATCAGAGTGTTTGTATCTAAGCAGGTATCTAAGCTCATATATTTATAGCATGTTGTCAGGTCGGCGAATGAATGAAGTCATTATTTGCTTCATTTAATACACATGCTTTTACATGGGTGACTACATTAAATGACAATGGGTGTGTATCTAACATGTATCTAAGCCCCTACAGTATGTCTTTAGCCTATTACAATGTAATCAAATGAATGGAGTCATTATATGCTTCATGTTCTACACATACACACACAGTATTATATCCTGTTCAGTTGGGGAGTATATGAAATAACAAGGGGTGTGTATCTAACATGTATCTAAGCCCCTACAGTATGTCTTTAGCCTATTACAATGTAATCAAATGAATGGGGTCATTATATGCTTCATGTTCTACACATACACACACCGTATTATATCCGTTTCAGTTGGGGAGTATATGAAATAACAAGGGGTGTGTATCTAACATGTATCTAAGCATTTATGTTAATTGCATATTTTAAAGTCATCAAATGAATGCAGTCATTCTATGCTCACATTATACGTAGTATATACTAAGTATCAGGTCAGACGTCATATACCGTATACTAAGTAACCGCAGTGTGTATATCCAAGCAGGTATCTAAGCACCACTGCTGGATACGTATTGGCAAGTCAATAGAAGCTTCCTATTATATCCTATATACTACTGTAGGTCAGAGGTGACGTATACAGAATAGTGGGGATGTATGTATCTAAGTAGGTATCTAAGCACCCATGTTTGATACTTACTAATACATGAAGTCACTATGAGCTTCCAGATATAAACAACATTGTATCTAGTAGGTGGGGGGGGGGGGGGGTGACATATACTAAATAACAAAGATGTATCCAAGCTCTGCTGAACATTAACCCCTTCATGGAGCGGTAATGACGTCATATGAGGTGAGGCAGGACATACAGCTATGTACTATGGACCTATATCCATCATTGTGCACACCAGGTAGCAGAGCTGTGGATATGGCAGATTCCCTAAAAATGATGGGATATTATGCTGTTCGGCGCCGGATCAATAGAAGATAATGATTGCGGGACGCTTCAGATGTTCGGTGCGTCTCATGCCGATCGATTCTCATCCGAACATGTTCCTGAGAGCGCCGATTGGTCATGTGATAAGAGACATATTACTAGAATGAGCAATATCGTTCTATACTCATATCACAACTGGTTTGGTTGCCCGTATCCACCAATCACAGCGCTCTTGTATTCCGTTTTTTCGCAGTCTGATCATTCATGTTTATGGACCAAAATGGCCCATTCCAAGTCCATGGAATCGCGTAAAAAGACCGCCAATGCGTTACATGCGTACTGATTGCAGTTTTTACAAATGTTGCCAGGAGATGGGGGGGGGGGGGGGGAGGATATCGATTGAAAATTCTTCCTTTTTTTTTTGCACGTGTGAAAAACGCAGCGCAAAAGCAATAGGGGCAATTTACAGTGCGCCTTTTACAGAAAGAAACTGCATACGCCCGTGTGAATGAGCCTTAAAAGGGTATTCCCATTTCGGTTTTCATACCCGACATTGGAAACCGCTGCTGTAACTGCGGGCAGGAAAAAAAATGTCCCATGTTTGCGCGTTCCCTCGTAACACCTCGCCCATTCTTTTCGGCGTGCGAGGTGCACACGAGCGCGATGCGATGAAAACAGTGGGAAATATTTGCTGATCCTCCGGCGCGGCTGAAAGCTTTTAGCCGCGCCGGAGGATGGTTACCTCCCTGAATTAATGCAAGACATTTTTGACACAAGACGCATCGCATCCGCGGGGAAATCGCACGTTCCTGAGCGTGATACCGGTCCGAGTTTCATGGCCTGATATCGCGTTCACCTGTGTGGTTAGCCTAACTGCCAGGATTCCCCACAGATTACAGCTGATCACTGCGGGTTCCACCGGCGGGACCTATTTTTGTCTGCTTATTGTCAAGGCACCCTTCTAATAAGTAGGGATCATCAAAAGCAAAGGATGCCTTTAACAAATTAAAGCTGAGCTCTGATTGGCTGTTATGGCAACAAGTTTAAGGCCCCATTCACACGGGCAGATTTTCTGTGCATACTCCGTCCGTTTCTTTACAGTCATAACATGGATAACATACAACGCCATCGATTTGCATTGATGTATTCAGACGTGCGTATTTTTGTGCACGTGTTTTACCCGCGTAACAAAACCCGCAGCGTGGCCTATTCTAGTCCGTATCATGGAACGAAATCGTCCAATAAAGTCTATGGCATTGTGTAAAATCACAGAAAATACGTAGTTGAAAGTGAGATTCAGCGCCCTTTTTACACGTCGCCAGGAAACAGCGGGAAAAAAAGTGTCATCGATTGGGCCTTCTTGTATTTTCGGACATTCCGTTGGGCAACTGAGCCCAAAAGGTGGAGGGCGGCATCATTTAGCAAAACTGTCTACCATAAGACGGTCCTTGTTGGCCATAGCAACCAATCACAGCGCAGCTTTCGTATTACCTCAGCAGCTTGAGAAATGAAAGCTGCGCTGTGATTGGTTGCTCTGGACAACAGGGACCGTCTTATGGTGGACAGTTTGGGTGAATGAACATTTTTTTGAGTTTGTTTCCATGAAGTTTATGTCTCTGAGTGTCAGTAAATGGGAGCTATGAGGGGTTCACATCGGAAGATGTCATGTGATGGCGATCTCCGTACTGCGCCGCGGAATATGTTGCGCTCGAAAAACATCAGGAAATAATTTCAGGCAGACGACGTCATTTAGAAAAATGGCGCCATACCGTGGAGCGGGGCACACTGACGTGTTTGTGTGTTCTGTAACGTTCTTGCTGCCCAGCACATCTATCACCAGTACCGGATGGGCACTTTGGAACGAGACCTTTAATATGGCGCAAATTTATCAAGATGAAGAATGCCAAATCCTACCAGTATATTTGGCGCAACTCATGACATACTAGCGTAGACGAACGCCTGTGGTACGTGTACGCCTGTATTTAGCACCGCACATTGGTGTTACACTTCCTTCAAATGTCTTTTTTACTGGTGTTTTTTTGTGGTGTTTTTGGGGTCACATATAGGTTTTTAAGGGCATTTTTTTCTGTACAATAGCCTAGGGGAAAACAGCGGAAAAATGCCAGAGCCAAAGAATACTTCTGTTACGCAAAATGCAGCATGGACCAAAAAAGACGCAGTTAAAGTCAGAGAAAAATGCCACCAAAAAAAGCATTTTAAGAAAATTTAGTAAACCGCATACTTACGTAAAACTGTGCGACTTTTGGTTTTTTTTGCATGCAACTTGGTATTTCATTAAAAGTGGGTAGGGTTTAGCGAAAAGTGTGAATGTCGTCACTTGCCTGCTGTAATCACTATCGTTTAACCCAGAAGCTGTTGTATACCCCCGCTGAATTCTTAGGGCGCCCACCCACTAGCGTTTTTTTTCACTGCGAAATTCGCAGGTTTTTTTTTTCTGCAGGGGGTCTACGGGACTTGTAATGTAAAAATCGCGATCGCGCAAAATCGCGATTTACCGCGATATCGCGATTTTGCGCGATCGCGATTTTGGCTTTGCATGTCCCATAGCCCAAAGACCCCTGCAGAAAAAAAAAAACGCTGCGAATTCCGCAGTAAAAAAACGCTAGTGGGTGGGCACCCTTATAGAAGTGACGATGCCGTAAGGGCCAACAGCCATAACAAGAGGCATAAGCTTGTTATTACATGTTGTCGCACCTTGGTCGGGGTGGGTGCCCCCTGCTGAGACTTGTGGCAAGTAGAACCTGCCGTAGATTTGTTGTGATTTATGCCAGTTTCTAGTGTAAATCCCAATGTCCACAGGCAGCTTTGATTTACGGAATCCACGTGGGGCACCCGTGCGGACAATTCACAGTTCAAGCCACCCATAGGGAAACATTGGCGTCCGCAGCTGAATTAAAGCAAGGGGATTTAATCTGCAGATCTTTGGATGTACATGCTCCATTTCAGTGCGGTTCCCGCACATTGGGAATGGGCCGCGGATTCCGCGGGAAAGCTGGAGTTCGGGGAAAAAAACCCTCTATTGCCCATGCACGCTGGTTGGCGCTTCTGCACACATCCGCACTAAATAAAAAAATAGTCCATTTAGGCCTCATGTCCACGGGCGGGTCACATGGGGAATCCGACCCTTCCGTGGAGGTGAGGCCTAAATGTTAATGAATTTAACAGACAGCAATGTCTCCTCCTCTCCTGCCGAGCCCTGTCCTCTATTTTGTTTTATAAAAGTGTTGAGGGCGGCGCAAAATGCAGGAAAGTTGTACATTTTGGGGCAAAAAACTGAATTTTTAACGCCAGAACGTATACTGTTTTATGAATATCATTCTTTGCGTGATAACAGCCTTAAGCCGCCTTCACACAACCATATGCGTTTTTACCTTCACCTGCATGCACCTTATTATCACATGAATGAATAATTGCCACAATCAAGACCCAAACTTTGGCCGCTTATTTACAGCCATTCACACGGGCCGCTGCTGTGTATCGGCAAAAACAACGCAGTAGCAATGAAAACCAGCGATCGCTGTAAAATGCCCAAAATGACCAATAATAATGGTTAAATCAGGCCAGCTGTCTTTTTTTCCCAGCGTTGTACGCCGGGTAACTCCCTTACCCTCCATTTTTTTCCAGCTCCCATTGAAGTCTATGGGAGCTTCCTGCGTATCTTGGCAAAAGATAGAGTAAGACCTTATTTTTTCACGGCGCTTATAAAATCGGTGACCGAAAACGGTCGCGTATGTGCTATTTGTCCTGGCGCGATTTTTCTTTTTAATGCACCTAAAAAATCGTTCATCTGAATCAACACATTGGAATCCAATGTTTTCTATGGTCGTGATTTTGGGGCGATTTTTTTTCTTTTTTTTTTTTTTTAACGCAGCTAAATACTTGCGTAAATAGGGTCGTATGATCATTGTGACCCATTTTATTGATGCCTCTTTTGTTTTTCTTTCAAACCTGCCGCACAAGCATATTATAGAACAAGATTAAAAAAAGGCACACACAGCAAAGCTTCAGTTTTGGGATAAAATTCTGTTACGGCACCAAATAGGGCGGGGGGTGGGGGTGGGGGGGTAGAGTTATACTGCTTGCAGTTGTTCTTCTCTGCCATCTCTCTGATCCGCCAATTCCTGGTCCCAGTTTCGGCCATCCTAGATGACAGCATTCATTTTTTAACTACCTAATGCACACTTTGCACTGCTCTTTGATAGGGCAGTGTTGGTCACATGAACAGCTCTGGCCTATTAGAGAGCAGGTACAGTACAAGGGTAGGCTAGCACTACCAATGCACAGTGGGGATTGCGTTGGTCATCTTGGATCCGGCATAGTAGAGGGACTTGAAAGAAGAACTGCAGGTAATATAGTGGAGGAACTTCAAAGAAGAACTTCAGGTAATATAGTGGAGGGACATCAAAGAAGAACTGCAGGTAATATAGTGGAGGGACATCAAAGAAGAACTGCAGGTAATATAGTGGAGGGACATCAAAGAAGAACTGCAGGTAATATAGTGGAGGGACATCAAAGAAGAACTGCAGGTAATATAGTAGAGGGACATCAAAGAAGAACTGCAGGTAATATAGTGGAGGGACATCAAAGAAGAACTGCAGGTAATATAGTAGAGGGACATCAAAGAAGAACTGCAGGTAATATAGTGGAGGGACATCAAAGAACTACTGCAGGTAATATAGTGGAGGGACATCAAAGAACTACTGCAGGTAATATAGTAGAGGGACATCAAAGAAGAACTGCAGGTAATATAGTGGAGGGACATCAAAGAACTACTGCAGGTAATATAGTAGAGGGACATCAAAGAAGAACTGCAGGTAATCTAGTGGAGGGACATCAAAGAAGAACTGCAGGTAATACAGTGGAGAGACATCAATGAAGAACTGCAGGTAATATAGTGGAGGGACATCAAAGAAGAACTGCAGGTAATACAGTGGAGGGACATCAAAGAACTACTGCAGGTAATATAGTGGAGGGACATCAAAGAAGAACTGTAGGTAATATAGTGGAGGGACATCAAAGAAGATCTGTAGGTAATATAGTGGAGGGACATCAAAGAAGATCTGTAGGTAATATAGTGGAGGGACATCAATGAAGAACTGCAGGTAATATAGTGGAGGGACATCAAAGAAGAACTGCAGGTAATATAGTGGAGGGACATCAAAAAAGAACTGCAGGTAATATAGTAGAGGGACATCAAAGAAGAACTGCAGGTAATACAGTGGAGGGACATCAAAGAAGAACTGCAGGTAATATAGTGGAGGGACATCAAAGAAGAACTGCAGGTAATATAGTGGAGGGACATCAAAGAAGAACTGCAGGTAATATAGTGGAGGGACATCAAAGAAGAACTGCAGGTAATATAGTGGAGGGACATCAAAGAAGAACTGCAGGTAATATAGTGGAGGGACATCAGAGAAGAACTGCAGGTAATATAGTGGAGGGACATCAAAGAAGAACTGCAGGTAATACAGTGGAGGGACATCAAAGAAGAACTGCAGGTAATATAGTGGAGGGACATCAAAGAAGAACTGCAGGTAATATAGTGGAGGGACATCAAAGAAGAACTGCAGGTAATATAGTGGAGGGACATCAAAGAAGAACTGCAGGTAATATAGTGGAGGGACATCAAAGAAGAACTGCAGGTAATATAGTGGAGGGACATCAAAGAAGAACTGCAGGTAATATAGTGGAGGGACATCAAAGAAGAACTGCAGGTAATATAGTGGAGGGACATCAAAGAAGATCTGTAGGTAATATAGTGGAGGGACATCAAAGAAGAACTGCAGGTATATAGTGGAGGGACATCAAAGAAGAACTGCAGGTAATATAGTGGAGGGACATCAAAGAAGAACTGCAGGTAATATAGTGGAGGGACATCAAAGAAGAACTGCAGGTAATATAGTGGAGGGACATCAAAGAAGAACTGCAGGTAATATAGTGGAGGGACATCAAAGAAGAACTGCAGGTAATATAGTAGAGGGACATCAAAGAAGAACTGCAGGTAATATAGTGGAGGGACATCAAAGAAGATCTGTAGGTAATATAGTGGAGGGACATCAAAGAAGAACTGCAGGTAATATAGTGAAGGGACATCAAAGAAGAACTGCAGGTAATATAGTGGAGGGACATCAAAGAAGAACTGCAGGTAATATAGTGGAGGAACATCAAAGAAGAACTGCAGGTAATATAGTGGAGGGACATCAAAGAAGAACTGCAGGTAATATAGTGGAGGGACATCAAAGAAGAACTGCAGGTAATATAGTGGAGGGACATCAAAGAAGAACTGCAGGTAATATAGTGGAGGGACATCAAAGAAGAACTGCAGGTAATATAGTGGAGGGACATCAAAGAAGAACTGCAGGTAATATAGTGGAGGGACATCAAAGAAGATCTGTAGGTAATATAGTGGAGGGACATCAAAGAAGAACTGCAGGTATATAGTGGAGGGACATCAAAGAAGAACTGCAGGTAATATAGTGGAGGGACATCAAAGAAGAACTGCAGGTAATATAGTGGAGGGACATCAAAGAAGAACTGCAGGTAATATAGTGGAGGGACATCAAAGAAGAACTGCAGGTAATATAGTGGAGGGACATCAAAGAAGAACTGCAGGTAATATAGTGGAGGGACATCAAAGAAGAACTGCAGGTAATATAGTGGAGGGACATCAAAGAAGAACTGCAGGTAATATAGTGGAGGGACATCAAAGAAGAACTGCAGGTAATATAGTGGAGGGACATCAAAGAAGAACTGCAGGTAATATAGTAGAGGGACATCAAAGAAGAACTGCAGGTAATATAGTGGAGGGACATCAAAGAAGATCTGTAGGTAATATAGTGGAGGGACATCAAAGAAGAACTGCAGGTAATATAGTGAAGGGACATCAAAGAAGAACTGCAGGTATATAGCCCACTTTGGTCCCGGGACAGAACTTTATCCTGAAAACGGTGGATCGCTTTACCAAAATATGGCGCAATCGCCTGGTTAAATATAACCCTTTATGCCTGTGCCTTGGGATAAGTGCACTTAGTGTATGTCTAATGGTGCATGGTACTGTGTCTCAGATTCCAGACTGTGCGGTTACTTGCTTATAGGAAATTCATGAACGGAGAGAATTTTTCTGAACTACAAGAAGTTCTTTTTTGACGTTCATTCATGAATTAGCCCTTGTCACTTCAAAAGGGAGTGTGCTTGGCGCAGGCAGGGCACCGCCACCCTTGCTGGAAGCCGATGTTTTCTTATGGTCCTTCAAGACCAAACATTGTCCAGGTATGATTCCCGTTTGTGAAGCCCCCACCAGGAGCGCAGTTGTTAGGTCATATTTTACACCCATATGGAATAAGTTCCCCTAATGCAGGCGATCCATTACACACTTGGACAAATTACAGCTCCAGGCTCTTTTCTTCTTGATAGAATGAATTACCCTCAATTTAAGCAGTCAGAATACAGCCCGCTCTCTGTCTGAAGTCTCTCCTCATGTGAGTAATGCATCCTGGCAGGCGTTCAAAAATAAGACCATTTCACTCTTTTACTTCGCTCCTGACAGTCTTGTGCCAGCTTCGTAAGAAATACCTTTCAGATGCATTCGCTTGCGCCACTTTAATGCCAGTTCCAGGTAGTTCTTGCATTGCAGGCTAGAATTTAATTGGAAGCTGCGCGGAAGGGAAGCGTATATCAGGGGGAGCGGATAAGATGCATCGCCTCTGTGCCGGAGGGTGGCAGGCTGGGAGAGTTTTACTTACTGGAAGGAATAACTTCCCAGTAGAGGAGCTCTAGCTCCATAAATCGTACAATTCTCATGTGTTTCTATGGTTGGACTTTGAAAAAAAAGTAGTTTTTACTGCATTTTATTATTTATGATCATTTTCAAAATAATTTTATATACTATGGAACTGAATGTAGTTCTGGGTACATTATTAACTCCCCTAAAATATTTACTGACCTATCATTATAAAAGTGTCCAAAAATGACATTTTATGGGGAGCCTGTACCGCCACTAAATCACCATACAAAGGGGATGCAGCGCTCTACAGAGACCCCAAACTGCTTCCTAAGGGCTTATTTACACGTCCATATATCGGCCGCGTCTTCACGCCCGGCCGATATGCGGTGTCCCTTTCTGCAGGGGGAGGAGGCGGGCCTGGCCAGGAGCAGTGCACTGAGCTCCCACCCCCTCTTCGCCCCTCACCACTGTTTGCAATAGGAGGGGTGGGATGGGGCGGAGCTAAGTTCAGCCCCCTCCCATTGCAAATAGTGGCTAGAGGGCAGGACCTCAGTGCACTGCTCCCGGACCGCCTCCTCCCCCTGCAGAAAGGGACACTGTAAATCGTCCGGGTGTGAAAACCCGCCCGATATACGGACGTGTGAATAAGCCCTAAGGCTGACTCACGCGGGTGTATGTGGCCAGTGTATTATGCGCATATTACGGGAGTGGCCCATTGATTTATATTGTGCCACTCACATCTGTGTTTTTTTCATGCATATATTACGTACGTGAAAAAGAAAACAGCATGTCCTACTTTGTTGCTAATTACGTGCGTAATGTGCACCAACATAGGCTTTGGGGAATTAACATCCGGAGCAAATAGGCATGAAATGTGTATTTGTCGTGTGCTGCATATGTTATGTAGGTGAAAAATATCCGCTTACCGTGTTTCCCCAAAAATAAGCCCCTGTCTTATATTATTTTTTGCCCCCCCCCCCCCCAAAAAAAACGGGGTCCTATTTTCAGGGGGTGTCTTCTACTTACCTAGCAGTTGCCGTTCAGGTCCCACCTGCTGAGCTGCGGCGCTCCTGCAGGTTTCTGTGTAGTCCTCAATGCTGCCGGAGGATCTTTTGCTGGCGACGGGGCTTGAATACCCCGCCTTCAGCAAGCAAGTGCTCTGATTGGTTCATGAGCGCCGCCTCAGCCAATCAAAGATGGCGCTCAATGAACCAATCACAGCCATTCAATGATGTCATTTTTATTATTATGCACAATAGCCAGAGCCGCAGTGTAAAGCATGGGGGTAAGACTAAGCAAAACTTTAAGTTGCAAACGATACATGAAGTTTATTTCAGACTACAGTTTTCTATTTTCGTCTCCTAGCAATACGTCGGCCATAGCCGTTTAATTTTTATGACTACTTCGCCATTTGAGGCCTTGGTTTTTGCTGGATGAGTTTTGGAATCTTTAGGTATCATTTTGAAACAGGAAACAGAATGCTCGACTACTTCATTTACATACATGAGCCTTCAAGTGAAGTAGAAGACCTTATAAAGAATATGACTACATTGTTAAAGCCTGGGTGATTATCACCTGAATGATCATATGAACGTTCATACCCGGTCATTGCCCTATGTAAATATGCCTAGCGATCGAAAGGCAAACAAGCGCCGCCGCTGCCTCTATTGGACCACATGATTGCTGGGTGTTCCCTGCTGTGACAATCTGATGTTGTGATGGCTCAGTGGTGACAGACGGAGGCGGAGGTGTGCTGTATGCTGCCAAAAAACAAACCTTACTAAACCATAAATTATATTTACAGCATATCATTCCAGAAGTGGGTTAAGTAAACTTAAACATTACATGATAACATTGTGTATCGGTACTCTCCTCTTAAAGGGACAGTAATCAAATATTGCTCACAATTTCCAGCTTAACACATCATCCGGTATAACATCTCTCGAGTTCAAGTGGCAGCGGTTAGGCATATGGCCTTTCCAAATATACCCGACCTGGCATGAATTTAGCAACTCTCTAATAAATGGCTCCAATACATTTACATCCAGGGCTCTCGCCATACTTTCACTCATACTGGCAACTGCTGGGATTCTACGTCCATCATTGTGTAGAAGCTCTTTGGCTACGCACACTTAGCACGCCATACAGCCCAGCATACATGGGCTGTATACATCTCTGACAACATTTTGGAACATTACATATGTGCAGCATCCGAGGAGCAGGTCTCGGCCTCAGAGATGGTGGGTATTAGAGTAGGGCCTTGTCACGGTGGCACTACTCCCACCCGGAGGGTAACTGGAGAACAAGTCCCAGGGGCCGAGGGCAGGCTATTAAATGGAGTTGGTTGCTTACTTGATTCTGTGGTTGTCACGGGTGATACCACCGTTCCTTCCTCCATGGTGAAGCTACAGATGTAATAAAGTCCACACACATGCTGAATAGTGAAAACACAGCATTGCCGGGAACAGTCGACAACTGAAAAATTAACTTGAAAATACTCGCATCGGTTACAGGACTTTAGATTTCAATAACTGTAGTAAACACACCAGTGCAGATAGCGGTGATTTGGACAGGGAGGCAGACACAGGATGACACCGGGTCCACAGTCCAAGTTATCTGTGCAGCACCGCTCATGGAAAAGATACCCATTAGGATGACACAAACTCTCTACCGGTCACTCACACATCTTGTAGGACTGGAAATCTGCACAGCGAACTTTACGTTTAGGCACACTTTAGGGTAGGGGTCCTAGGGAAAGACTTATAGGCCACCTCTCCTCTTCCTTCATCTTCACCACATGCAGGTTGAAGGTACCTGTATGCGGATAGCACTCCACCAGACCGCTGTCTCTCCAACTCCAACAACACTCCAGGCAACAGACCAAAGACATAAAGCAACAAGCTCAAAAAAGGCCAATTATCTACCTTGTAAACACATTTATATCACAAAGTCACATGACTTACAAAAGTTACATTTCCAAACATAACCTAAACAGTAACCCATTCAGTGCTGCAGCTAGGCAATACACTCCATAGTCATGCAACATAAAACGTATTGACAATACACATAAGCACAGGACCACATAGATCATCTAGAACCTTCCAGAAACTTTCCTACATGAACTTCTGTACACTACATATGCTACATATGCCTTTGGACTGAACTGTAAAACTGCAGACTGGACTCAGAAACAGTGGACATAACTGAGCAGTAGACATAAACGCCACGCCACCCACGACCCGGAGAAACCAGACCGAACAGCAGAACTGTGAAATGAACTTTATACTCACAGACAGACATAAAGCAATGACTGACAAATACTCAAAACACTCACCTGCATACATACACACATAGCCAGATGTAATAACTATAGAATGTACGAGTTAGTTGTATTAGTTCGTATTTTGGCCAAGATACTTAAGCCTGCAAGCCTGACTTAAAGGGTCCTCATTGTCTTTGGGGGTCCAAACACTAATGAGAAAACTAACCCTGGGAAACCGGCCTGCAATGCGGCGCAATTGCCCCAATAGGGACGACCCCGTGCTGGAACCTAGGGAACTACCTTGTTCAAGATGATAAACGACTCACCATAAGACAGTTCACACTACGCGTATCGAGAGCTACACAGACACACAGGAGCATGACACTCTTCACATGGAACATCCTGAACACTGCACAGACACCTCATGTCCAGCGCATGCACAGAAGATACAGAAGACTGCACACATGAAGGAATACAACACAGTTCACACTGAACACACTGAAGCCTGCACAGACAAGCAGGAACACAAAACTGCTCACACTAGAACAAACCAGAACAGACACGCAGAAGCATGACACAGTTCACATGGAACGGAACCTGCACAGAGCTACAGGAGCATGACACTGGTCACACCAGAACAGACAGGAGAAAGACCAGCAGCCTCTAGCAAAGGAGCTGGTATATATATGAGCACAGACTCTGGGGATTGGCTGGCTGGAGCAAGACACATCCAGCCAGCTCAATCATTCCACACCTGTGGGTGTCTGCTGCTGAAAACCTATGTAGTACAACAGATCCCAGCAGCAACCCTAACACCCCCACTGTCAAAAAGTTTTTTTTAATCTTTGATCTGTGTGTCCTCCCTTTCAGTTTCATCCCGTTGCTTCTAGTCTTTCCTTGTACAAATGAGAATAGGGCTGATCCCTCTGCAGTGTGACAGCCCTTCAGATATTTGTAGACAGCTATTAAGTCTCCTCTCAGCCTTCTTTTTTGCAAGCTAAACATTCCCAGATCCTTTAACCGTTCCTCATAGGACATGATTTGCAGACCGCTCACCATCTTGGTAACTCTTCTCTGAACTTGCTCCAGTTTGTCTATGTCTTTTTTTTAAATTAGGGTGCCCAGAACTGGACACTGTATTCCAGATGAGGTCTGACTAAGAAAGAGTAGAGGGGGATAATGACCTCACATGATCTAGACTCTACGATTCTCTTAATACATCCCAGAATTGTGTTTGCCTTTTTTGCTGATGCATCAAACTGAGTAATATTCAGTCTGTGCTTTTTTCATCTTTCTTGCCCAGATGTAGGACCTCGCTTTTCTCCCTGTTAAATACCATTCTGTTAGATACTGTTTCCCACTGTTCAAGCTTGTCTAGATGATTCTAAATCCTCCCTCATCTCTAGTGTTAGCTATACCTCCTAGCTTTGTATCGTCCGTTAATTTTATGTTTCCCCTCAATTCCCCCCTCTAGATCATTTATAAAAATGTTGAACACCAATTGGCCCTGGACAGAGCCTTGTGGTACCCCACGTTAGACATTCTTCCAGTTGAATGTGCAGCCATTTATGACCACTCTTTGAGTACAATCGCTCAGCCAGTTGTAAATTCACCTAATAGTTGCCTTGTCAACCCCATAGTTGGTCATCTTTTCAATATGGATAGTATGAGATACTTTGTCAAATACTTTACAAAAGTCAAGATATACTATATCTACCGCATTTCCCTAATCCACCTAGTCAGGGATTCTGTCATACAAGGAAATTAGATTAGTCTGGCATGACTTATTTATTACAAACCCATGCTGGCTCTGGTTAATTACTCCATTCTCATCCATGTACTTGCATACATGATGCTTAATAATTTGTTCAAAGATCTTTCCTGGTATATAAGTCAGGCTCACAGGCCTGTAGTTTCCTGGATCCACCTTCTTCCCTTTTTTGAAGATAGAGACAACATTTGTCCTTCTCAAATCTTCTGGGGCTTTTCCTATTCTCCAGGAATTTTCAAAGATTACAGCAAGTAGTTCAGCAATTCCCTCTGCTGCGTACTTTAGTATCCTAGGATGTAATTCAACTGAATCTGGAGACTTGCATTCATTTAAGCTAGCTAAGTGTTCCCTCACCATCTCCCTGCTTATAGATAGCCTGCATTCTTATATTCCCCCAATATCACAGGGAAGATTAGTTGATGTCAAATCTACTTTCTGAGAGAAAACAGATACAAAAAACGTATTTAAGCGTTCGGCCCTCTCCGCATCATTTTAACCAATTTTCCATTTTCATCCTGTAAACATCCTACAGCATCTTTTATTTTTCTTTTGCTTTTGACATACCCCCCAAATCCTTTTCTATTGCTTTTGGCTTTTCTTACAAACCTTGATTCATTATTAGCTTTAGCTTTTCTGACACTTGCCCTACAGTTTCTGCAGACCGCATTATTTTCTTCTTTAGATATTCCCCCCTCTTTCTATTTGATAAACATAATTTTCATTCATTTTATTCCATAACATTTTTTTAGCATGTGTTTAAGGGCTTTCTCACACAAGTGTTTTTTATCATGTATTTTGCACACGGCTTTTGCACATTTCTGTCCTTAAGAAATCCAGCCATTGGATCCTTCCTACCCGCTTTCTGAGTCCATTAACCCTTTAAGGACCAGGCTGTTTTATACCCTAAAGACCAGTCACTTTTTAGGGATTTTACCCATGTGGTGGCTTAACTGCCTTTTTTTCCCCTTTAGCTATCAAAATTATTTTTGCCACATTTTTTGTGACATATAGGGCGATTTTTTTTTTTAAATATCTTTTTCACTGACTTTTTTTTCAGTTTTTGAATTTTAGTGGGAGTAAAAAAAGCTAAAAAAAAGATTTTTTTTTTTTACATTTATAGTTATTTTTTAAATTAGTATATTTATGCTAAAATAAAGTATGGGAACGGGTTCCTCTTCTTGTTTCAGACATTCCACCAAGTTTCCGTGATGCCTATGACATTAAATTAAAAGAACGAATGTCACATAGAGAACTTTTAGGACCTCATGGGGAATATATGTATATATATTATATATGTATATATATTCCCACCCATGCTGAGAAAAATAAAGAGTTATAAATATAAAAATATTTGAACTTTTTGAACACTTTAGGAGGGGTTCACACCTCCATGATTGAGAGCAAGAAAACAGAATTTCTGCCCAAACAGATATGTTTTATGACAGAACTGAACAGCGCCAAATGGACCCCAATGACTTTAATGAGGTCTGACTGGCTTCTGCTATGCTCTCCGAAATTCTCCTGTATAAGAAAGCACAGCATGCTGTGCTATTTAATCTGGGGATTTTGGACGGGTCTGCCTTGTAGTTGGATGTCAGCAGAGCCTTACCCCTAAAAAACCCCCAAAATAAAATAATAATTATAAAAAGGTATTTAAAACCCCCTTTGTGACCTGAAAAAAGCACAGCAAAAATTATTTTGGCAGCCGAACAAATAAAAAGGCCAGTTAAACCAAATATTACAAGCATTTACTAGAACAGGCATGTGAACACTGCTAACAAAGTCCTCTTTAATACATTGGGAATGCTAGCTGGATTTATACCTTATAATGTCCAGGCTTTGTTTTTTATATGGTACAGTTTAGCCAGTTTGCATCATCCTTGGTTTTTAAAGGTGTGTAACTGAAGTGAATGGGAGCTGTGCCTGCAATACCGCATCTGACCACTGTGCAGTGTGCAGAGCTATCTGCTTCCTGCTTCATACAGAGTCTCAGCAGCCTGGCGAATAGCCTTTCCAGACTCCTGCCGATCAGCTGTGGATAGGTCATCACTTTTAAAGAGCTGGAAAATCCCTTTAAGTGTTCCTCTAACATAATGATACTTGTATTGTAAAATATTGTGAAGAAGTTTTGCAGTGAAGACAATAAACGTATTATTATTCATTATGTAAAATACTTCCCACAATGGTGTAAAGAAGAAGAGGACACAACAAGGGACAGGTGAGGGAGGGGGTCATACAAGTCCTATTATATGAACACCAAGCAGAAGATTGAGAAGAGACATAATGGACGACAAACATCCCCACTACTTCCAGGGGGGCGTAAAATAACTCCTGCCGGAAGGGTCTTAGCCGTTGCTCTAAAGGAGATAAAATGAGGCAGAAGGTATTTCGACAGCTGATTTTTCACTAGAAACTTTTTTCATTTTCAATCAGTCTGAACAATCGCCGCATGTTTTATTCATGTTTTTACATTTTTAATGCTCTTCCTAATAAAATGGAAATCAGTAACAAAAGCTCCATATATAACAATTTCTGAGAGATTGCAAGTAATATTTCTTGTAGTAATTCATTGTATTTGGAATATTAAAAACTTGAAAATAAGGAACATTCCTTTTTTTCTTATTTGCAGAGTTAATGGTCTGCTCAAGTGTCGCTGATGGTTTTAATGGTAAGGGCCACAAACTGGCTGTACAGTTATAATAAATGGTGTCCACGTAATACATTTAATATGAAATGCGCTATCTTTGCCGGACAGCCGTTTTTACGCATCGGAATACGCCCATCTGAACCAATGTATTGGTTTCCATCAGATGGGTGGCGTATATATGGGCCGGTCGTGAAAACACGGCTGATTTCGCTCGTGTGAAAGAGCCCTTATACACTTAGATTTCTAGCAGGCGTTTTATGAATGCCTTGTTGTTTATGATTGGTCTATGAAGGGTATTGTTGTGGGTAACTGTTAGCGACCGTCCATACTGCTTTTTCGATTGGCACTAATGAGGTTTCATCTGATGCATTGGCTTTTACGGCGCTGTATTAGTGAATTTGCACCGGTATGCCGTTCCGGGTGTAACAACAGCTCAACAGACAGAACTTCGATCAGCTCCAGTACTAACTACCAACATTGGAGCTACCTCCATCCCTGCAGTTTAAACTTTTTGATGCAATCGAGAGGTTCCAATGGGTTGCCTAATAATGGCCTCCAGGTGAGCCATCTATAGTGGCCTATTAAGCCCTGCCAGAGACTTTCATCATGTGGAAATACTGAAGTATTGTCCTATATTCTATCAACTGATAAAGTCCGAAAATGGGACAAAAATGAAAAGTAAAAAAAAAAATAATAAAAAATGTAAAAATATAAAACAAACCCCTTTAAGATAAAAAGCTCAAACCCCTTCTCTTCGATGCGTTATTATGTAAAAAAAACAAAATTGGTATTGCTGAGTTCATAATGGTCAAAATAAAAAAGTTAGTACATTCTCAAACTCACACGGGAAACACCGTTAAAAGAAAAGTATAAGAAATGTGGCCAAAATTACTAATTTGTGTATACCCACCTCACAAAAAAATGGAATAAAAAACGTTAAAATATGAGCCCGGGAATACGGATTTCAATTTTGGGTTGTATTTCCTATAAGGGATAGAGAGTAAAACCCACTTGCACAGTTGAAGAGTAGCATGTGATAAGCAGAAATCCTTCTGCATCTAAGTCCTGCTGTGACTGAAGTAAGAAAAGCATGTTCAAAGTAGCCGCCTCCTGCTATGATGAGGCAGATAGATCATCCAGGAAGTCGTCCACTGTTGTTTGCAGGATATTCAGGTACCAATCCGCGTTGAGAGTCTCTGGAATGAACACAGGTCCAGCGACGGCTCCATGTATCGTAGCAGAAGGAGGCCACTTCAAGTATGTGTTCCTTACTTCAGTCATAGCAGTGGTCCCATGGGACTTAGAGAGTTATGGAAAGCGGATTTCTGCTTCTCCCATGCTACTTTTCAACTTAGCAATTTGGTTTTACTCTCTCTTACAGGGGCCACAACACAAAATTGAAATCCATGTTCTGGGGACCCTCAGGTGCCTGTGCACCATACCATAGAGTAGTGCATCCATGCCTTCCTATTCAAGAAGGCTATTACTATTTCAATATAGACATCTTTAAGTACCAAATTAGGCCGTGTCCTTGAAGGGGTTTTCCAGTGAAATACTATTGATGACCTATGCGCTTGCTTAGGACTCCGACCGATCAGCTGAGCGGGCGCGTGTTGTCAGCGCCGCAATAACACAGAGGTTGGAGTGGAAGCCTCTGCGCTGACCTCTGTGTAGTAGCTGGCGCTTGTAACTGCAGTCACAGCTCTCATAGAAATCAATGAGAGCCATGCGTGCAGTTCCCAGCGCCGTGCCACTACACAGAGGTTGGCATGGAGGCTTCCGCTCCAACCTCTGTGTTATTGCGGCGCTCAGTGACGGACCCCGGCCGATCAACTAATTTATGACCTATCCTGATGATAGGTCGTCAATAGTATTTCACTGGAAAACCCCTCTAAGGGGTTAAGGAAAAATGTACGAACGGATACTTCATAGGTGAACAACCAAGTGGCATCCTAGCCCAGGGATAGAAAATATAGCATGGATGTACCAGTGCAAGACACCAGAAACTGGTCGCAGGTAGGTAAGATGGTTGATGATTAGAGATGAGCAAACACAAAAATGCTCGAGTCCGCGTTATTTGAGTCGAGCTTTTCATAAAATTTGAGAGCTCTACTCGAGTAACGAACCCCATTGGCTACAATGGGAGAATCGAGCATTTTTGTATGTGGGCTGTCGGGTCCCGAGCTTTTTTTTTGGTTCTCTCTCTCTTTCTTGTTCTCTCTCTCTCCGAAACATTTGCCGTTTACACGCACGCTGCATCACGGCGAGGATCCAAAAACTGGGGCGGGGTCAAACACAGCATGATGCTCGTTCAAGTAACGAGCACCATCGAGTACGCTAATACTCGAACGAGCATCAAGCTCGGCAGAGTACGTTCGCTCAACTCTATTGATGATTTGACTTCCTATAAACCTCAAATTTAATTTAATTTTAATTTTTGCCCATCTTGTGAACAAGAAATAGTGTTTCAGGAACTAGTTCGGTAAATAAAAGCCACAGCAGCAGGTTGGCATTTAGGCCCATAGTCTGGAGTATCTCAGAAAACATGCTTTGCTCTGGAAGAAGATATATGTAGATAGTGAAATCCCTGAGAGGTCTGTTGCCGTGAATCAATGGGATTTATGTTATTCCAGTATATTGAATAAAGTCCTATGAAAGAACGACTATCAAAGAATGAATGCATACTGTGTTAGTGAACAAACATACGGTAATTGACATCTTAATTTAAGCAAGGAGTAATCAACATCGGAAAAGTCATACCTCCCAACTTTTTGTAGGGTCAAAGAGGGACACTTACAGTTCTTTGTCTAAAATATCCCATTTTTCATTGCATATTTACAGAATTGAGTCACATCATTATGACTACCAGCTAATATCCAGAGTAACCGCCGTGTGCCGCACAGACAGCAGCTAGAAGGGCTGGACGTGACTCAATAAGATGCTGGTAGGTTGTCTCAGGTATCGGGAACCATGCGTCCAACAGTTGCTGGAGGGTGTGTGAGGGAGGATCCATAGAGCGAGCACGATGATCGAGGTGGTCCCACAGATGCTCAATTGGGTTCAAGTCTGGGAATTAGGGAACCAGAGAAGTACTTGGAAGTCTTGGTCGTGCTCTTCCAAGCACTGTCAGACATTTTTAGCCATGTGACATGTCACATTCTCTTGTTGAATGATCCCATCTGGTCAGGGAAGATAAACAGCATGTATGGGTGTATGTGATCTGCAAGGATGGATTCATAACCAGATCAGTTCAGAGTGCCTTCCACATGGATGAGTGACCCAGAGAATGCCACAAAAAAATTCCCCAGATCATAACGCTGCCGCCACCGGCTTGTGTTCTTCCAGCAATGGTTGGAGGGTGTTTGTTCTCTGATGTTCATCGCCTGACACGCCAACATCTATTTGTTTGAAGAAGCAGAAAACTTGAATCATCAGGAAAAGTAAACCTTTGCCATTCAGCGGTCGAACAATTCCAATACCTCAGTGCAAAGTGAAGCCTTCTGTTCCGATGCCATTGTACATCTTATTTGAGAGAACTCACCAGACGTTTGCAGGTTTTCATTTGTGGGGGATCTGTGGGTGACAGATCCGGTGCTCCCTGACTTCCTGACTGACTACTACGAGCGTTGATTATTAAATCATGATACCCCATCTTCAAATCAGATGGATGTACCTGGGTGTAGAAGTGTCACTTCCAACCAGGGCGTGCTGGATCTGTCACCCACAGATCTCCCACGAATGAAAACAGTGTCAAAAGAAAACAGAACCCAAATATGGGAAACACTGTCCCCATATAACTTAACACAGTGGAGGGACCTGCCTGTAAGCAGGGCGATTGTCCCAATAAGGATGGCCTTGACCGCATGCCTTGGCCCCTAGTTGACTCTACGTGGGAAAGGGGAACAACACAAGAAACAAAAATAGGAATACAAGCAAGCCCAATACTTAGCTCTGAGATGCAACAGGTAACTCAGAGATCCATCGCCAAGTTCTGACTGCTAGCCCAGTTAGAGAGAGACTGAAGATTCATCAGCAATTCAGCTCAGTATCAGGCCAAGCTAAATAACCCTGATAATTACCCACAGGTGCGACTAAGCACATCTCACCTAATACCACACCCACCGGAGCCTGAAGATGTAGGAACATCTCCAAAACCTGCACCAGACTATCAGTAAGGTAGCAATCCCATAACCGACACAACAGATATGCCTGGGGAACGCCTTTTGCCCGAGTGTGTTATTCCAACAGTTAAGTACGTCGGAGGTTCCATTATAGTCTGGAGATGTTTTACATGGCATAGTCTCTTTCCGTTGGTTATAGTGGTAAGAACCATGAACATGGAGGTGTACCCTGACATTCTAGACATTGCCTATTGCAACCAATCAGCACAGCTTTAATTTTGCGAAAACAATTTCAGAAATTAAAGCTGAGCTGTGATTGGTTGCTATGGTTTCTATTGGTTTCTAATAGAAATTTTTGATAAATGAGGCCCAGCATGTTTTTGTTGTATTTTTGCTGTAAAATGTACTATTGCTTGGAATTTTGTGCGTGGTTACAGCAGGCACTATTAATTATTGTATAGTCTGTCCATGGAATATTGGCTCCTCCAGAATAGATGGGGATTTATTAGTAAATTGATCGGCTGTGTCCTGGATGAAAAAAAAGCAACTGGATTTGCATTAAGACATATCAGTGAGCAGAAAGGGGCGCTGTGGAAGAAAACAAATTCACTAGCCCTATTGTTAACACCGTGCCGAAAAAAATCGGTAGGTATGCCCCAAATCTTTGAAGCTGCAAATGGAACAATGTGGTGTTGGGGTAAACGGTAGGTCTGTGCAGAGGAGGCTTACCGATCCAGGAAAAGGCAGCTTTTCATACCACAGATGTAGGTGAAACACATTACTTGGGCCAAGCACTTTAAGAACTGAAGTTTCAACAATTGGGACAGAGTGTGCTACACTGATGACTCAATGATTGATGATCGTTGCTTGTATGTAAGGAGGAAGCCAGGTGAAGAATTCCTAGAGGACTGAATTGTCCAAAAAGTTAATCATCTGGACAAAATGATGGTCTGGGGTGTAAAGGGTCCAGGTCATCTGCACGTAGCGAAAGGAATGACGAATCAGTTTCAGCATTAGAATATGATTGAGAATCACCTGTTTAATCAGCTCAACGAGTGGTTTCCATACAGGAATTACATTTTTATGCAGGATGGAGCTCCTTGTCCCATGGCAAAAAGTGTGATGCATCTGTTTAACAAATGTGGACATGAGGTATTTCCATGACCAGGCAATAGCACAGATATGAACCCTATGGAGAAAGCCTATGTTTTATGCAGCCTTAATACCAAAATGATTGCAGAAGGCCTGTAACCAACAAAGTTGAAAGTCTGGTTCCACAATCCCAAAATAAAGAACATGATCATAAAATCCATTTAACCCCTTGAGTGGCACGCCCGGAAATTTTCCGGGACGAGCTCCACTGCTCATAGCAACATAGCCCGGAAGATTTCTGGGCTATGTATCACTATGGGAGCTGCAGAGCACATTGCCACAAGCTGTGACAGTGTGCTCTGCCTGCACAGACCCACAGAGAACAAAGCAAGGGCTTTGAAAAACCAGCAGAAGATATTGCCGATATACCGGCAATCTCCTGCTTTGTTTACAGGTTGCCATAGAGACCATCGGCTTGTCAGAAGCAAGCCGATGGTCTCTGTGGCAGGGAGAGCTGGTTGTTAGCTGTCAGAGGACAGCTAGGTACTAGCTCTTACAGCAGAGATCAGAGAAAACCTCTGATCTCTGCTGTGTTAACCCCTTACATGCTGCAGTCTATGTGACTGCAGCATGTAAAGGGCTGTCACCATCGGACCCCCGGAATGTGATCAGGGGTCCTGATGGGTCCCTGTGGAAGTCCCCTAAAGGGACAAAAAAAAAAAAAAGTTAAAAAATTATAAAAAAAAATAATAAAAACACTTGTCTCCCTTTACTTTGTAAAAAAATCAAAAATACAATCACACATGTCGTATCCATGCGTCGTAATGACCCAGAGAAGGAAGTTAATGCATTATTTAACCCCTTAATGACATGGCCCCTTTTTTTCTTTTTTTCCTCCCCCCTGTTTAAAAAAATCACAACTTGTCCCGCAAAAAACAAGCCCTCATATGGCCGTGTCAATGGAAAAATGAAAAAGTTATGGCTCTTGAGACGCAACTGCAAAATTAGTTGAAATTCAATGATTAGACCATTTTAAAAAACCTGCCCTGGTGGGCACGACAGGGTGGTGGGAAACCCGCCACTCAAGGGGTTAAGGAAGGCCAGACAGGATGAATGTGCTATTAAAAGCCAAGGGGGAGAACACAAACTATTAAAATACACTCAATGTAAAAAGATGAAATCAAGCACCCGGAAGTTGTCAGAATCGAATGAAACTTTTTATGTGTGATTGTAACGTTGATGAAACTGAAAGGGAGGAGACACAAATTAGATATTAGAAAAAACTTTCAGACAGTGAGGGTGATCAATGAGTGGAACAGGTTACCATGGGAGGTGGTGAGTTCTCCTTCAATGGAAGTGTTCAAACAGAATCTGGACAGACATCTGTATGGGATGATTTAGTGATCCTTAGGAGTTGGACCCAATGACCCTGGAGGTCCCTTCCAACTCTACCAGTCTAGGATTCTATGGTATAAATGAGTAATTACGATAACAGAGAAAAAGGATCGTTTATTGTAGAAAACTGACCTCTTGAAGGGAGTTCAGCCTCTAGCTTGGATACAAGATGTGATACGGCAAGGCATGGAGCTCTAGTACCCTGTTCTACCATCTCTAGCTTGGACTCAAGATATGATACGGGTTTGCATGGAGGCATACAGGTTCCGTATGGCATCCTGCTTTATATCGGTCCACATATACTGTAACTGAGCCTCTAGATTGTGCTAACTTACAGGTTGTTGAAGCTGGCATCCCAGAGAGGCCCATACATGTTCAATTGGCTGTCAATCTGGCGAATGATCAGGTCACGGAAGTGGGACAATGTTGTGGATACATTCGTGTGACCCCCCTTGTGTGTGCGGCTCAGGATTGTCCTGCTGGAAAATGCCTCTTGGAAGCCGCCATGAGAGGAACAAATGTGGCTGCAGGATGTCCTGAACATATCGCTGAGCTGTCATTGTCCCTTGTACCACTACTAGGGGTGACCGACTGTTGTATGCGATGGCTCCCATCACACCAGCAGGGGGCAGTGTGCTGCTCCACAGCAAAGGCAGGATTGAAGCGCTCACCTTTAGGTCTCCAAACATGACCATTCCCCTCGTCAGTGCAAAAGCTAAACCTAGATTTACTGCTGAAGACACCATGGTTCCACTCAGTTTCATTGTTCACGACACCACTGCAAATTGAGGTCAAGGTAGGTGTCAGACGCAGTACATGTAATGGGCGCAATGAGATCAAATGTCCTTCAGCATATATACTCTACAATGTGGTATAACCTGCTATAGTGCTGCTGAGGCCCAAATCTGGATGACCTTCTCCCTTCAAGAACTATTGCAGGATGAGACAGAAGCTCATTTCAGTGGAATCACCGCTGGTTTCAATAAGCTGTCTAAGCTGGGGCGTTTTCTGGGAACACTCTCTTACCTTGAGTTCTATGAGGGATCATGCCACAGACATGGCTTTGCATAGCCTTGGTAGTAAAGTGCAGATGAAGCCATATTTTTGGACTTTTTACTTATCTATGGTTCCTCCAGTATCCCTGCTTGTCACGTTTTTGAACACAGTGTTTGAAAGCGCTTTTTAACACACCCCATCATTATAATGGGCGACGAGGTGCGTTAAAAAATGCAAAAACGCAGGAAAAGTAGAACAGACAGCGCTCAAAAATTGCGCTGTTAGAAACGCCGCGGTCCAGCGCAGATCTGTGAGGCCCCATTGAAATCAATGGGAATGTTGTACCGCGATCAACGCAGTGCTCGAGACGCCGTGTTAATTGCAGTAAAAAGCGGCCAGGCTTTATTTACATAGATATATTTCCTGCCCATGCGCCGTCCATGTATTTCACAGAGTTCATATTCGCGCAAGTTTTGTGAGTCTCACAACGCACAAAACACGCACGAGATTCTTGGCTTTGTGATACCGGCCTCAGGGTCTATTTACTTGGCTAATTTCCATGTGTGATTTCTGTGCATTGTGTGATGTATAGAAATCGAACATAAAAAGCCATTATTTAAATGGGTGTATTCATATGGGCGACTTTTCTCGGGCAGTTATGCTGTGGGATAGGAAAATCGCAGCATGTTCTATTTTTGGGTGATTCTTTTTAACCCTTTCCAATCCAATTTATATCCTGGTTTTCCTAGGGGGCTTACTCTTTTTCTGCCGGTATACAACGGCGCTATCTGATGGCTAAAGCCAGTACTGCATGAAGTGACATGTTGGATAGCCTCCGACACAAAAGAGGCTGGCAATATACAGTAAGAGAACCCCGACGGACGTCTTCCAACATCAGAACTGTATAGCCTTACATCATAATGTCTTTAGACATCAGACAGTGGATTGGAAAGGGTTAAAAGTCGCCCACTATTGCTTATGGGAGCAAAAAAATTGCATTGCCATTGCATGTAGATGCGACTTTCACGCGAGTGTGATTTAGTTTTCCTGTGCTTCCTTCACACTGGCGAGGGCGATATCAGGACGTGGTTCACAGCCCGATATCACCCTTGCAATACTTCTGAAAACCCCCGGATACGGGACGTTTTCACATGGAAGCAGCCTCGCATCCCTGCAGGGCTTCCCCCTCATCCCCACTGCGGCAGAGGATCGTAATGTCCTCCTATTGTTATCAATGGGGTCGGTGCTGCTGCCAACGACCCCATTGAAAATATCGGGCAATATCGCAAAAAGAACGTTTTTTTTTCATGCAGTATGGAAGGAGCGAAAACATCGCAAATGAGAATGAAACCATTGAAAATCATTGGTTTCATAATCATGCATTTTCACTCAGGCTCGTATGGCGAGAAAATTGCACGAATTAATCGCCGATGTGAAGGCGCCCTTAGAAGAACATGATTTTCAAATACAGCTGTGTGATTTTCTTGTAAATTGTATTGCAATTGCATAAAAAATTCACAGGTTTACAAGTGTGATATCGGTCTTAGTTTCTCAGACGGGCGAAAACTGGGACCGATACTTGCCAACCAGAAAGATTCTGTGCGAATGCGATGTGACTTGCGAGAACAATGCGTCGCGGTCATGGGAATTTTATGTGTGTGAAAATTGCATGTTTCAATAGTAAAGAAAATCGCACTTGTATGAAAATTGCATTTACATGTGAGTACGGTGCAATTTCTTTTTTGCTCCTGCGCAAAATCGTGATTTTGCGCGATCGCAATTTTAACATTACAAGTCCCATAGACCCCTGCAGGAAAAAAATGCTGCGAATTTCGCAGGGAAATAAAAACTGTAGTGGGTAGTCACCCTAAGTCACACTTGCGATTGCGATATCGCTGCGTTTTTTTTAACCCGAAGGTCAATAGGACTTTCTAATATTAAAAACGCATCGCACAAAAATCGCAAAGCATAAACTTGCGGTTTTTGTGCGATGCACTTTTAACATTAGAAAGTCCTATTGACATTCGCATAAAAGAAACAAAGCGATATCGAGGTCGCAAGCGTGAAGGCACCCTAAGGCTGGTTTCACACGGGCGATCGATTTTGCTGCAAGAAAATCGTGGCAAAATCGTGTCTTTGTTCTTGCGATTTTTGAGCGTCAGTGATGCTTTTTTTATTTTAAATAATCTCACATCGCTGCCGACCGTGAAACCATTGCGCTTTTTTTATCGCAAGAGTCAAAGAGGCTTTCTAATGTTAAAATCGCATCGCAAAGCGTTGCGTGTCCTGTTTGTTGCGATGTGATAAAACGCCGTCTCCATAGGGAAACATGGGAGATAAAAAAAAAAAATCGCACATCGCAGAAAGATAGAGCATGCCGCAATGTTTTGTTGAAGGAAAACATTGAAAATAATCGCTTTCATAATCAGTTTTTTTTTACTAACTCTCACATCAGGTGAAAATCGTGTGATTTTCCCGCCCATGTGAAACCACCCTGAGGGCTTATTCACACGTCCGTATATCGGCCGCGTTTTCACACCCGGCCGATATACATTGTCCCTTTCTATTTGCAATGGGAGGGGGCGAGGCAGAACATAGCTCCGCCTCTGTACCGGCCCTCCCATTGCAAACAGTGGAGAGGGGGCGGGAGCTCAGTGCACTGCTCCTGGCCCGGCCCGCCTCCTCCTCCTGCAGAAAGGGACACCGTATATCTGCTGGGCGTGAAAACCCAGCTGATATACGGCCGTGTAAATAAGCCTTAAGGGGCGTATAGAATACACAGAGAATAGAACCCATTCATCTCAATGGGCTCTTTCACATATCAAGCGCTGCGGAATAAGTTGGCGCTATACAAATAATGATTATTATTATCTCCGTATTTTACGTGCATATTTTGACTGCGCGAAAAAAAGACGCAGCGTGCTCTACGGCGTGTGCATTCATCGAGAAACTCTATAAGAATTGTGTTATGTAACCTGAATGGCCATGTATGTGGGAGCGCAGATCTACACTCCCTCCCCCACTTCAGTGATTAGCACTTATAGCGCTCTAGCGTCGGCCTGCATTGCAGCTGAAGGTGTTTTCGTGACCCATAAACATCTCTCCCTCCTTCTCCTCAGGAGGAATGCAAAGTTTTTCAGCTATGACAACTGCATGGCTGTGCCAACTCAAGAGGGCCAAAGCTAACGAGAGCTGGGTACAGGCCCAAATTAAAATAGCAATCTGAAATATTAAAGCCTGGACATTTATCAAAGGGGATGATTGTTGGCCTGGACATGCCGCAGAATGTTTTGAGCGTTCTACAAACCGGGAGTTATGTACAGATATACACAGGCCGCAGTGTGAAGAGCCCCTGTGCCCGGCCAAATCATTGAAGTGATGATTTCTCAGAAGTGAAGGAAAAAGTGGCTTTTTAATCCAATTCACTTGCAGTAAGGTGAAAGTGTCAAGGCTCAATGGGGTGTACTTGGTCATTGCCCACACAGCTCTACCTACATCATGTTATGTTACAAAGTCACGACAAGTCAACATCTTAAAGCAAGGTTAGCAGACCCCCCAGACAGAATTTAGGAACCACTTGTACAACCTAGATGCGATTCACATGTATGGGATGTGGATTGTTAGATTTTACGTGAATTAGGTCGAAATCAATGTCAAATCCAATGTGTGAACACAAAGAACTCTGAAGCAGCATTGTTGCGGTGGTTCTGGCATCGCTTCCTTAGTAGTAATCCGGTACAGGTCTTATATATGTGTTTCTTCATCTTCTGGCTCTGACGGGAGTGGTATTAGGTGAGATGTGCTTGATCTTACCTGTGGGTAATTTGTCAGGGCTATCTAACCTGGCCTTGTGCTTAGCTCAAGTGCTGTTTAATTTTCAGTCTTTCTCTGGCTGTGGTGGAAGTCCGAGCTTGGTGCTAGATCTCCTGTTTGCCTGAGTCTTCTCAAAGCTAAGTACTGCGGTTATTATCATTGACATCCTGTTTGCTGTGGTATTCTCCTATCCCACATAGGGTAACTAGTGGCCTAGGTACATGGTCAGGTTCGCCCTTCTCAGGGCAGGTTATCTGTATATAGGCAAGTATCTTCCCTGGGTAAAGGGTCTTTAGGGACAGTGTTTTCTCTTGAGTCGGTTTCCTTTTGTTTAGCACTGTTTTGTGTGCAGTTGCATGAGTATCTCAGGGTTACAGATCCAGCGCGGCTCGTTTGAATACAATAAGCATCTTTTGGAACAAATGACTATGGTTGCTTTATACAGGACAAGTAGTGTCCAAATAGTCACTCAACAGAGGGAATGTAAGCGACAGTTGTTTTGTGGAAGTAATCGTTGCCTTTTAACGACGGGTCAACAACTTTGCAGGGAGGCGTGCACTTATTCAAGATCCGCCTTTTGACGAACGTCGATTGGACCGCGCTTGCCAAGGTGCCCCATAGCCCCTAACTAGTCAGCGGATGATATTTTGGCTCATATAAATGCTCCTAACAATTTAAACAAGTGGGCAACAATCGCTCCGTGTAAAAGCACAAAAACAGTAGTTGTTCGTAAACTTTAGTGACTATGTCGAGTGACTATTCAGACAAAAGTAAAGCCACCCTAAGTATATATTAGCTCATTGGTATCAAGTTGGTCTCTTTACTGATAAAGTCAAATAGTTATTTGTGTGACTAATATATTAGTTTAAAGGGGTTGTCTATTGATGAGCTTTCCTCAGGGTAGACATTCAATAGTAAATCGGGGAGCTACTATAAGCTGTTGGCTGGGCCGATATGCTGGTACACAGAGCTGATTTCTCCTGGAAGCGGACAGCTCCTTTCCTACTGCTGTGGCGCAGGTTGATATAACACACCAAACTTTTCATTGAAGTGAATGGGAACTTTGCACGTACCAACCCAGACAATCACAGTGAGAAAGGAGCTGGCTGTTACCTCCACACATGAGTATAAGCCAGCAGTCGTTTAAAGCTGAACAACCCCTTTAATTTCTTGATTTGTTAATTACATAAAACATGAATGGACTTTTCTTCTACGCTTGTATGTTTGTATGTACCTCTCTGCTCACCTGCCGTTGCAGCCTCTACACTATGCAGTGTTTCGGTAAAACACCCGTAAATGTGCATTTTATGAGCATTACACACCGAGTCTCAGACTGACATTGCAGACACAAAGCCGAGGAGGTCACGGCATTTTTAACACCTTTGTATGAAAATCCTTAATTGAATTCATAATAACCTAGCGGGAAATGGGAGGCTTAACTTATTGCGTAAAGTTTTATGTTATGGAGACCCGTGGCTGTGCCAAGTTAGCTCAAATTAATCCTTGCTCACATATATTTCCATTTCTACAAATATCCGTACTTTCAATAAATGTACTTTACTCAAGCACATCTTTATGGTGTTGTAGAAGAATTTGGTGTTAAACCTCTGGGGTAAAATACAGAGGAAAGCATTGTGTACCTTCATAATGCCATTCAGCTGGAGAAATAAAATGTGTATTTAATGGGAACCTTTAGGCTAGAGTCACTGGTAAATAAGTCATTATGTGCCGTCTGTAATAGAACAGTATCATTCACTTTACAAGCTGGTGCTCCTCTCACATTATCATCATATTTGGGGAATGCTTGCTATATATCATAAATCCACATGTGGTATAATACATAAAGGGAATCCAAATTGAATGTGTATCAGTATGCAGTTAATAACACATTGGTGATTCAAAAAGTTGTTTACTGGGATATGATGGTCATTTCCCTCAGAATAAGCCTCGTTGCCGGTGAGGAAGAAACTGCTCCATAGCGGACGAAGAATGTCATTTAATACCTAGTAGCTCTTTTTGCAAGAGACATGCAACGTACGGCCCAAACTTCAAATCCACTCACCTGAGAAAACCATGTACCTAGTAGCAATATCTTCGGTGAATATCTCTATGATTGGCAATTACATTTACAAATTGTGCCACTGAAAATGATAAGTTTTACATTAGCATTAGGCTTGGACTGGCCCACAAGGGAACAGGTGAATCCCCCAGTAGGCCCTGAGCCAGTACACTTACTTAGGTAATATATGCACCACTGATGTAACTATTGCAATGCATTCATTCACATGGGCGATTATACGGCGCGTAAATACGTTAGCACCATGAAAGATGGAACATAAGCGGACGAAATATGTCGGGCGTATATACGGTGGTCAAAAAGATAATTCCGGAACTATATTATGGCCAATAAACGCCGGCGGGTCCTATAGACCCCTATGGGAGCTGGGAAAAAGAAGGGAGGGGGGGGGGGGCATTTTTGCAGCATCCAACGCTGCAAAAAGCTTACAGGTGCCTCTATAGAGCGAAGGTTTTCCGGGGTGCAGCATATTTTTTCACCAAAAACGGGGCTCACGGTCGTGTGAATGGTTGAGAAAACGCTGGCCGTGATCGCTGAAAAACTCCCTTTTTCTGGCACTTATAGCAGGTGTGAAAACATAAAAAATGCCATCTTCGTATATCCGCTTGTGTGAAAGAGCCCTGATGGTGATGAATTAGTGGAACAAGTTGCCACAGTAGGTGGTGAGTTCTCCTTCATTGGAAGTGCTCGAACAGAGGCTGGACAAAAATCTGTCTGGGATGATTTAGTAAATCCTGCACTGAGCAGGGGGTCGGACCCGATGACCCTGGAGGTCCCTTCCAACTCTGCCATTCTATTATAATTATCAGAAACTAATCAAGCCATTACTGCTGTATATTGCGTTCCAGGTCAGAACCAGTTCTTCAGCACTTCTATACTCCCTAATTGCATGTGTGTGGATCCTGCTACTTAACCCCATTTACACGATGTCCGACACTCATCCCTGTGTGTACTTGCTTTCGTGCTGTCACACGGGTCGAGTATCGCTGGCTCTCAGACAGAGCGACCATCAGGGGGGTGGGGCGGATGCAGGAGATTTCTCTCCCCGCTCTCCCCCGCCCCTCTCCATTTACTTAACACAGCTGCCGTTCAGTACTGAACGGCTGCTGTTTACACTGAACAATCAGCATTCAGGATATTATGCTGCATAAACGATGAGCCTTCAGTGTAAATAGCTGCCATTTAGTACTAAATGGCCACTGTGTTAAGTGAAAGGAAAGGGGCGGGGGAGAGCGAGGAAAGAAATCTCCTCCAGCCGCCCCGGCCCCCTGCTGGCCACCCTGTCAGAGAGCCTGCGATACTCGCTCCTGTGTGACAGCACGGGAGCGAGTACATGTAGGGACGAGTGTCAGGCATCGTTGGCCCGACATTCGTCTCGTGTAAATGGGTCTTAAGTAGAGATGAGCGAGTATACTTGCTAAGGCACATTACTCAAGCGAGTAGTGCCTTAGCCGAGTATCTCCCCGCTCGTCTCTAAAGATTTGTGGGGCGGGGAGCAGTGGGGGAGAGCGGGGAGGAACGGAGGGGAGATCTCTCTCTCCCTCTCTTCCCCCCCTGCTCCCCGCCGCAACTCACCTGTCACCCGCGGCGGCCCCCGACTCTCTAGACACGAGTGGGGAGATACCCGGCTAAGGCACTACTCGCTCGAGTAATGTGCCTTAGTGAGTATACTCGCTCATCTCTAGTCTTAAATTGTGAGATCTCTGCTTACCTCTTATGAGTTAAGTGCAGTTTATAAATACGGCTGACCGTACTGCGGGCCTGATGACTCAGACTGTACACTCCATAAATCCCTATTACTACGGTAGTAAGTGATTAAATACTATTAGAACCTTCTGTGTTTGTTCCAGGTAATCTACCCTAGAAAGTGCGATAATAAGATTCAATTTTACACACAGCATTTTGGACCTGTACACGGAGTTGACTGTTTAGGAAATCTTCCAAGTCTGCTTTAGTTGGTGGGAAGCAGAGTCCTTTTTCAATCATCCAATATAGACACAAATATGCCCTCGTACAGTACAAGGGTCCTCGGAATGAAGAGTTCTGAATAAAGACTGGGGGGGCGTAGGGCCTGAGTAAAATATATTAAGGTGATGGAGTATTGTATCATCCAGTTTAAAGTTCTCTATACAAAGTCCAGATCTGGGGTCCGCATGGATTTTCTCTGGCAGCCCTCCTACTGGGTAAGGAACTAAACCTTCCACATACTCTTAAGGTAAAGTAAAGATCCCAAATATATCATTGGAGCACACTGTTAACTTTTAGGATTTTCATCTCTACTTTTCAAAAACCATGATCTTTTTATTTTTCTATCAACATAGCGGTGTGAGAGCTCGTTCGTTGCTTGGTGAGCTATTGTTTTTATTACAGTGTTTCCCTGAAAATAAGACAGTGTCTTATATAAATTTTTGTTCAAAAAGGTTTAACTTTTTTACATGTATGGCTGCCTGGACACTATTTAAATTTACTTTTTTCATTAACTGTTAGCAGGGCTTAATTTTGGAGTAGGGCTTATATTTCAAGCACCCTCAAAAAGCCTGAAAAATCATTTTGCATCCATGTCTTATTTTCAGGGTATGTCTTATTTTTAGGGAAACAGGGTAGTACCATTTTGGGGTACATATATTGTATACATTTTATTAATTTTGGGGTGCCATTTTTAAAATGGCATTTACTATACGATATAAATGACATGGCAACGTTTTCCTGTAGGTAGGTATGATTATATTTGCAGCAAAATTATTTACTTTTTTTTAGGTTTTTCCACTATTGCACAATAAAAGCTATTTTTTTTTTGCTATAAAAGCTATTTGAATATATACGCCACCCATAACATGCTGTGTTCTTTTTGTGCTTGCGTATTACGCAATGCATACGCGTAAGTGTGAGCGAAACAGCATAAGGCAATGTATTTGCCTGTGAATTACCGCCGCTCACACGCATGCGCAGGACGCGGTAAACGCACATTCATGTGAGCTCGACCTAATGCTTAACAGGCAGCAACTTGAGGCTGAGATTTTTATCTTTCAGTTTCACAATCCCATAATGCATCTTCAGAGCCTTATCTAAGGCAATACCATTCTGTCTTCTGGTGGGGGACAACAATTTAATTATCATTACCTTCTGTATTCACCTAAATAAGCTACAGACCATAAGTATACAGTCAGGAGAATGAGCTGTGATCTCCTTTATTATAACTGTGTGGCAGGAGCTGTGTGATTATCAGTAAAGGTGGACACCCACTTGCCATGCGATAGCTCTGCGATGCAAGAGTGAGTGAAAACGCATGATAATGAAATCAATAAATTTCAATAGTTTAATTGTCATTTGCGATTTTTTTCACTGTAATCTCGCATCGCAAAAGAGAATGGGCGATATTGCCCATTGATATGAATGGGGCTAGCGGCAGCAGCACTAGCCCCATTGAAAACAATAGGGAGAGCATTGCGCTTCCCTGACACAGCTGTGACAGAAGTCCATGATGCTTTCCCATTTCTTTTAATGGGGCAGGCACTGCTGCGGCCCCATTGAAAGCAGTGTGTTTGCAGCGATGATTTTTGGGGAAGGGCTTGAAATATAAGCCATTCCCTGACATTCATAGCAAGCTGTAGAAAAAAGTAAAAAAAAAAAGATTAACGCACCTAGAAGAGCCGTCCGGCTCTTCTCTCTGGTCCCAGCAGTCTTTTTCTCTGTTCTGGAGGTCGGGGATTGAAAAATCCCTGCCTCCAGAAAGCGCTGCCTCTGATTGGCTGAGCACTCAGCCAATCAGAGGCAGTACTCAGCCGTCATTGAATGACAGCTGAGTACTGCCTCTGATTGGCCACAGTGCTGATTGGCCACCGCTGTTTTAGGGGAGCGCAATGCTCTCCCTATTGTTTTCAATGGGGCTAGCGCTGCTGCCGCTGACCCCATTGAGATCAATGGGCAATATCGCCCATTCTCTTTCGCGATGCGAGATTAGAGTGAAAACATCACAAATGAGAATGAAGCCATTGAAAATCATTGGTTTCATTATCATGCATTTTTCACTCACTTTCGCATCGCAAAGCTATTGCATAGCAAGTGGGGGTCCACCCTAACTGTGAGAGGAATACCTGTAACCTTCTGTAAGCTGTTTTAGTGGTAGATCAATGTAATCACATCACACAGACTGAGAATCTGACTAGAAAGTGAACACATAACCCCCAAGTAAATCTGAGCTGGTCAGAATTGAGATCAAATGACCATCTGAGGAAAAAGAGAGATCGGGAGTTTCAGATAGAAAGGAATAACTAACCAAGGTAACACCAACTCACTTATATTTACTGGGGAAGGTAGGGGGAATAGCTGCATAATGAATGAATAAAACAAAATCACTGGATTGACCCTTTAAACATGTATTTTTTAAAATTCTTCTTTTAAACAAAAAAGGGACCAGTGGACAAAAAAGTTATTCTGTACTTTAGTTTATGATGTTGTAGGGGACTTGAACCTGTGCTCTTAAGATTACTAAGGCAAAATAGACAGCAGTACTTTTGTATTGCAGTGCATTATCCGTATTCTTTACTATTACAATCCATGACAGACCCAGATGACATTGGCTGGTGTTCTGTTGCTATGACAACTCATAGGCCCGCTATGACTGCATGGCAGAGGGCTGATGACATCACATGTGGTGATCAGCAAGAATGGTGCTCATTCACTTGGCATTCACTAGGCTGATTCAGGACTTGTTTTTGCTTGTTCGTCACCTAATCAGGTGCAGCTTCACCCGGTCCAGTGATTGGACACTTGAGTGTTCCTGTGGTTGTTCTTGCTCAGTCATTGCACCATGTAAAAGTCCCTTAAAGGGGTTGTCCCGCGGCAGCAAGTGGGTCTATACACTTCTGTATGGCCATATTAATGCACTTTGTAATGTACATTGTGCATTAATTATGAGCCATACAGAAGTTATAAGAAGTTTTTCACTTACCTGCTCCGTTGCTAGCGTCCTCGTTTCCATGGAGCCCGTCTAATGGCCAAATTAGACGCGCTTGCGCAGTCCGGGTCTTCTTCTTTCCTCAATGGGGCCGCTCGTGCTGGATGCCGGCTCCGTGTAGCTCCGCCCCGTCACGTGCCGATTCCAGCCAATCAGGAGGCTGGAATCGGCAATGGACCGCACAGAAGCTCTGCGGTCCACCGAGGGAGAAGATCCCGGCGGCCATCTTCAGCAGGTAAGTAAGAAGTCACCGGAGCGCGGGGATTCAGGTAAGCACTCTCCGGTGTTCTTTTTTAACCCCTGCATCGGGGTTGTCTCGCGCCGAACGGGGGGGGGGGGGGGGTTGAAAAAAAAAAAACCCCGTTTCGGCGCGGGACAGCCCCTTTAACTGTGAAATGTTTTAGATCTGTATGGGTTTTCAGATCTAACTGCGAATGTCCATCAAACACAAAATGTGTTAGAAAGTTACATAACTTTACATTCTACAATTTTTAGGCTTTACATAAAAATATATTTTATTTATGATTTAATAACATCATTTCAGTGAAATTTAGACATTTGGAGTAGTGAATACATTTTCTACAGCCTTGTGTACGAACAATATGTGTCATAGACATCACTTTTATTAGATTGGGGTACAATAGTTGAAGCAATTTGGAAGCTATTAACAAAATGGATTTTGGTTCTGTGAGACAGCGAAAAAAAAATATCACAACTATAACCATTCTTTAATCCGTGACTTTCTCCGGCATTGCTTTTTTCCATAGTTAGGAGAATTGATTAAGAGCTTCTAAGATTCTGACAGTAACGGGAAAAACCTTAATGCTTTCAGCTTTACCAGCCTCACTTTTTACCATTCGTTGAGTGTACCGATATTTTCTACTTTTACTCACTCCATTTATCATCTGATTTCCAGCCTTTCAGATCAGCGTCTTTATGTATGCAGCTTATTATGCACTCTGAAAGTTTATCAAACAGGGCTCACTTATCAATAAAACATGCAGATTACTGAATTGTTTTCTCCTTGGCTTGGCAGAACTATGATTAAAGTCGGTCCGCCTCAGACAACTCCCTGGACTGCAGAGCGTCGGGCAAAAATATCGTAAATCAAAGAACGAATTGCTGACATGCAGAAAATTGATTATTGATGGATTAGAATATTTGATTTGTTAATGGCTTTTCATTCTTCTTCTACTAATGATTGTCTTGGAGAATGCAAGTTGGAGCTGAAGATTGTGTACACTACTACCTTGTAGGATGTTGGGAAAAGCCTTGGTAATAGCTATCTGTACATGGAGTCTGGCTTTGCTTTTACATTCCCAGTCATTGTTACAAGGCTTGTATGAAGAGTCTGACTTTGGCTTGAAGGAATGCTGCCTCCCAATAGGTAGCACTGTGGAGGTATTATTCCATCTCCCTTATATGGTAAAAGCCTTCAAACAGCAATATAATGTGGACAATAGAGATGAGCGAGTATACTCGCTAAAGGCAATTGCTCGAGCGAGCATTGCCCTTAGCGAGTACCTGCCCGCTCGAGACAAAAGGTTCGGGGGGCCAGCGCCGGGCAGCGAGCTGCACGGGAGAGCGGGGCGGAACGGAGGGGAGATCTCTCTTACCCTCTCCCCCCCGCCCCCCTCCCTCCTGCTGACTGCCGCTACTCACCGCTCCCCCGCGCTGGCACCCGAACCTGCAGTCTCGAGCGGGCAGGTACTCGCTAAAGGCAATGCTCACTCGAGCAATTTCCTTTAGCGAGTATACTCGCTCATCTCTAGTGGACAACCAAAGAATCTGGAAAATGCAAGGTAGGAGTAAATCAGAAGGTACTGAAGTAAGGAAAGCGTACTCGAAGTGGCCTCCTTCTGCTACAATCGGGGCAGATCATCCACCGCCATCTGCAGGAGATTCAGATACCGATCCCTGGAGTGAACACCGGTCCAGTGACTGCTCAATGCCATGTATCGTAGAAGAAGAAGGCCACTTTGAGTACACTTTCCTTACTTCAGTCATAACAGTGGACTCACAGACCTGAGGGAGACATGGAAAGCGGATTTCTGCTTCTCCCATGCTACTCTTCAACTTGCAGTTGAGTTTTACTCTCTATTTCCTACAGGGGCAAGAACTGAAAATGGAAATCTATGATCAGGGGCCATGCGCAATAGCATTGTGTAATGCATCCATACCTTCCTACTCAAATATGCTATTGTTATTTCAATATAGGACACTAGTATTGAGATATAGGGGTGGATGAGTCTTTTTGGCTACACCCTATATAGGTACTCAACGTGGAAGCATATTGCAGTCCATGTACCACCATCTAAAGAATTCATTAAGCACCGTAAACTCTGCTAGTAGCAATGCTTCTACTGGACAATAGCTTCATAAAATGGCATACACCAGAGCAAGGGGGTCATCGGTAAAAACCAAGAGCAGAGCGGTGTTCAAGAGCAGGATGTGGGTTCCATGATTCGTAATTGCTGATATGGTGCCACATACAACATGTCTGCCCCTGGGTTTACCTGGTACTAGTTGTGCATTGATTTAAAGATACTTCTGATCTCACAATTGCTTACCTAACTTAAATTCACTTGAATTATCACTTCATCTTAGAATTAGTTTACATGAGCCCTATTCTGATTTGCACAAGAAAAGACTAGAAGCAATGGGATGAAACTAAAAGGAAGGAGATCAAGGAGTGGAACAGGTTACCACGGGAGGTGCTGAGTTCTCCTTCAATGGAAGTGTTCAAACAAAGGCTGGACAAATATCGGTCTGGGATGATTTAGTGAATTCTGCACTGAGCAGGGGGTTGGACCCGATGACACTGGAGGTCCCTTCCAACTCTACCATTCTATGAGACAGCTATTGTTCGAATAGTAGTTCAAATTAGTTACTAGAGCAAGTTCTTAGCACACGAATTACTGTTTGTGTGCTTTTTCTGTTACTGTCACTGTTAAAGTCAGTTCCTGTTTTGAGAACAAACTAATGTAGTCCTGAATTTAACAACATCCCTTCAATAGGGCTAACTGTAGTGAAACAACAAACTGAGCAGTATTTACCCCTCCGCCGCTGCCGGGATCCAGCTCTGCAGCCCCGCTGTGGCCCCGGCATTTGTTCGCGACAGCTGACATCAGTCAGGTGACCACTGCAACCAATCGGAGTCACCTGAATTCCGGTGATGTCAGCTGTCACAACAAATGCCGATACAACAGTGGGGCTGCAGTGCTGGATCCTGGTGGCGGCAGAGAGGTAAGTACTGCTCAGTTTTTTATTTTACTACAGTCAGCCCTATTGAAGGGATGTTGTCCAGTAACCAGACAACCCTTTTAATAAAACGACACCCTTTTAAGGAAACAATTAGTTAGCAGTTTATGAAGTAAGCTTCTGTAAAGCCATGTTCCATTAATTTATACTCAGATGTGTTAGACCCTGAAATGTAGATGTAGGGTTTGGTAATAACCCCTCTGAGGTTTTCTTCCACTGAATGTATACACATCTGGGTCTTTCTGGGCTCTATGATGTTTAAAGTAAGCAGAAAACTAAAAAGCAACCCTCCCTGCCGCAAACCACATTGGTTTTGAAGTACAGCGCACAAGTCTCAAGATCCTTTTTCATTCTGAGCCAGGGATTTGACTGGTTTTCTTTTGCGGGATCAGATGGACACTTCACGCACAGAAAGACCAGTGTACACAGGAAGGTCAGAATCCCTTGGACAAGTTTCCTGGAGCAAAACACTTCTCGGGTTACGTAAAGGCAAAAGGTTTTTTTAAATTTCAGTATTAATCAAATAAGTGCTTCTTTACTAGGACCGACATAGGAGTTTTGTAAACAGCTACTCAAGCAGGATGAATGCGAGGGGGGGGGGGAGTCAATATTTAGGCTGATGGCAGCATTCAGTTTATGGATGTTGGTTCATAGAAGCAATGACATCAAGGATTTTGTTATCATTTCAATATGTATTAAAAGACCCCCAAGAATATGGCATAAATATTTAGTATACCCTAAATAAAAAAAGCTATGATAGGATGACTGTGTAATGGAGCAGGTGGCGTATCTGAGTCTGGAAATAGCTGTACTATGGTGGAAGGTTCAAAAAATGGTCGTTGAGGCTCCTGCACACTGGTGAGAGCGATACTTGGATGGGATTAATGCCACGAAATCGCTCTCGCAATCCTTTTGAAGCACTGAATGCGAGGCGTTTTTGCAGGCAAACAGCCTCCCATCCCAGCTGGGCTGAAGGAATCTCTTGCTGTGGCTGTCACAGCCACGAGATCAGATAGTGATCTTCTCCCATTGATCGCAATGGGGCCAGCGGCAGCAGCGCCAGCCCCATGGAAATCAATGGAACACGATCGCTGAAGGAATCCCCTGCTGCAGTTGTCACAGCTGCAGCTGTGGATTCTGATGTTCTCCCATTGTTCTCAATGGGGCAGGCAGCAGCAGTTGCGGCCCCATTGAAGTCAATGGGAGATGATTGTGATCCTCTGCCACTGCTGTGACTGCAAGGGACTCCCCGCAGTGAGGATTTTGGGGAGGGGGTAGGGGGCTTGAAAAATCAGCCCTACCCTGAAAATAATCCCTAACTGTAGAAAAAAAAAATAATACATCACCTTAGAAGCGTTGTCAACTTTGGTACGTCTTCTAGCAGGTCCCTGGCGCTCCTACTGAAAGCGCTGCCTCTGATTAGCTGAACGCTGTGACCAATCAGAGGCAGTGCTCAGCCATTCACTTATTTTTTTTTTCTACAGTTAGGGATTATTTCTGGGGTAGGGCTTATATTTCAAGCCCCCACCTCCCCCCCAAAAAATCCTCGCCGCGGGGAGTCCCCTGCCACTGTTGTCACAGCAGTGGCAGAAGATCGCAATTATCTCCCATTGATTTCAATGGGGCTGACGATGCTGATGCCGGCCCCATTTGAAACAATGGGCGAGATCGCAAAAAAAATGGACATGCGGTTATTTTGTTTTAACGCTTCATTGCAAGCGTTAAAACATCGCACATATGAATGGAGCCATTGGAAGCTATTGGCTTCATAATTTTACGATTTCTTGCAGCGCTGGGAAATCGTGCGATTTCATCGCCATTGTGAAGGCAGAGCAGTGAGCTCCTTGGGGGTTCTGCCACCCCATCTGAGAAAGAAGAGTGATGCCTTTGTACTGATCCCCAAGAGTGGTTAATGGACTGAGTTTTGTTAATGTGATGAGTTATGACATTAGACCAAATAGACAGGGACAAAGTTCGTGTTTAGTAAGTGGCCAGATGGCAAGGTGTTATATTGTGTACTGGTGTAATGTACAGTGTGAAATTACTAGTAAACGTTATGCTAGTTTCTGGTGTCACTATAAATAAATGTGTCAGGACAGGGCTGCCTTGCCTTCTTCTGACATGCCAAGCGGTATAGGATCGCGCAGGCAGCAAAAGGTCGCAAAATTATTATGCAGAGTGACCTTTATATTCTACTTTGGGCCTTATAAATTTCCCCCAATATCTTTGAAGTGTCCTAAGAGCAGCCTTATGATTTCTCCTTGATACAATCGCAAGACAACGGTAATTGGGCTATTGTGTTGTAAAATGGTATGTGTTGATCATAGACCTTCAGTTTTAAAGTGACACTAGACCTGAAGTATATTTAATCTCAGGTCGTTTTGTAATCTGTTAGTAGTCGGTTCAGGCTGGAAGAATGCTGACTGTTGGATTCTCCAATAGGTTTATTTACAGGAAGCCCAGAAAAATAGCTGTCCCTCGTGATGAATTCAATTTGTTTATCAGAGGTCATCAACCTTGTGAGCCACATTCAACTCTGACTGATGGTCGGAAGCCACAGTTAACCCAAAAGTGAAGGAGAAATGTATTAAATATTGAGAAATAAGAAATCAGAAGTTGGCTAACATTTGCTGTTATGTCTTTTGGTGTAAATTTGTCACTGGTAATACAGCATGCAAATTGTTACCGTTAAATGGTTAGGAAATATTACATACATACAGAGTTGAGTCACATTATTACGACCACCAGCTAATTTTCAGAGTAACCGCCGTGTGCCGCACGGACAGCAGCTAGAGTGACTAGAGTAAGGTGCTGGCTGGTTGTCTCAGGTATCTGGAGCCATGCAGACTGCAGTGCGTCCAACAGTTGCTGGAGGGTGCCTGGGGGAGGATCCAAGGAGCAAACGCAACGATTTAGGTGGTTCCACAGATGCTCAATTTCATTCAAGTCTGTAGAATTGGGGGGCCAGGAAAGTACTTCGAAGTCTTGGTCTTGCTCTTTCAACCACTGTTGGATATTTCTAGGCTTGTGATACGTTGCATTGTCTTGCTGACATATTCCTTCTGCCCCAGGGAATGCAAACAGCATGTATGGGTGCACGTGATCTGCAAGGATGGATTCATAACCGCCACCAGCTTGTGTGTGAGTGCTGGACAGTCATTCCAAGACTTACTGCTTCTCTGCTTTCACACAGGAGCTATAGTCATTTAGTGAACAGGGGCAGAGTGCATCGGAGATCTCTTCCAGCCGCCCGGCCTTATTCACGGTGAACAGACAGTTGTTCAAAGAGGACTGCCATGTCCAACCTGGACACGCTGGATCCATCGCTCGCAGATCTCCCACAAATGCAAAATAAATAAAGACAAAACAAGAAAGGAACCAAAATATGGAAAACGCTGTCTCTATACTGCCTGAAAGCAGGGCGATCGCCCAATAAGGACGACCCTGACCATGTGCCTCGGCCCCTAGTTGACACTATGTGGGAAAGGGAAACCCCACAAGAAAGCCAAAACTATAAATGAAAACAAACATAATACTTAGCTTAAAATGCAGCAAGTAACTGAGCAATCCAGAAGCAAGCTTCTGACTGCTAGCCTAGTCAGAGAAAGACTGAAATCAATGGCAGTTCAGCCCTGTCTCTTACTAAACAGCCCTAGTAATTACTCACAGGTGCGACTAAGCACATCATGCTGAATACCACACCCACTGAGCCAGAAGATGTAGAAACATCTCCAAAACCTGCACCAGACTTATCAGTAAGGCAGCAATCCCAGAACCGCCGCAACAGGAACTGAGCGAGAAGTCGCTCACTAGTCTCTTTGTTGCAGTGAGCTGAAACATTGCAACTACCGGTAACTACAGAGTGATTTGTCACTCAAAATCGCTTGGTTGAGCAATTTTTCGGTCAATAGTTGTTCTATGTAAAGCATGCCTAAGGCCGGGCTCACATGATCGTAAGCATAAAACGCTGCGTGTATCATGCATGGTTTTCTGGCTTGGCTTCCTATTCCCTAAGTCACGCGACCTTGGAGCAGATCAAAATTACAAGATCGCCACGAGAAAACGCAGTGATATCACACATAACACAGATGCGGTATCGCTGCGATTTTCTCGTGCCGGTATCGCGTCGCTCGTGTGAAGCGGCCTTAAGCCAATTTTCAATGTGATAATTATTTATGGCATGATCTGACTGGTCTGTACTGAGTAGGCTGCAATGGAGCCGGTTGAGGGAGATCCTCCCTCTACAGACTGTTCATGGTTGCATCAGCTGGATCACGAGCACTCCGGCAGGTCACATAATTCACTCTCTGATGTCACGGATTACTCTAGGAGTAATCCAACTATGTGAAAATGAATATGTCTCTAGACAGCTTCATAAATGTGCCCCATGGTGTTTTTTGCTGTACTGTTATATGCATTGGGCACCGACTGATTGTCAGAAATATGAGATGTGTATGGCTATTTGTGATCTTCAACAGGATAGACTGTCAGTCTTTGTGCCTGTGTAATAGAATCAAGGTCCGTAAATCAATAACACAAATAATTGGATGAAGAGGACAAATGATGTTAAGCACTGCTTAAAAATGAAATGATGGCAGTGTAATAGTCTTGTTAGCATACAGACACTGACAGCGGGTGCTGAAGAATTGTCTCTTCACCTGCCTGGTCTTCTCCAAAGCAATGAAGGATTCAGTATATTGTGCCGAATGTAAGTACAATCATTTTGTTTGTATTGAAGTTTCTTTAAATTAATTCTTGCTAATGGGTATAATTGGGAATTAAAAAGTTAAAGGGGTTGTCCCGCGCCGAAACGGGTTTTTTTTTTTTTAACCCCCCCCCCCGTTCGGCGCGAGACAACCCCGATGCAGGGGTTAAAAAAACAACCCGCACAGCGCTTACCTGAATCCCGGCGGTCCGGCGTCTTCATACTTACCTGCTGAAGATGGCCGCCGGGATCCTCTGTCTACGTGGACCGCAGGGCTTCTGTGCGGTCCATTGCCGATTCCAGCCTCCTGATTGGCTGGAATCGGCACGTGACGGGGCGGAGCTACACGGAGCCGGCATTCTACACGAGCGGCCCCATAGAAGACTGCAGAAGACCCGGACTGCGCAAGCGCGGCTAATTTGGCCATCGGAGGGCGAAAATTAGTCGGCTCCATGGGAACGAGGACGCCAGCAACGGAGCAGGTAAGTATAAAACTTTTTATAACTTCTGTATGGCTCATAATTAATGCACAATGTACATTACAAAGTGCATTAATATGGCCATACAGAAGTGTATAGACCCACTTGCTGCCGCGGGACAACCCCTTTAATGTCCTGTACTAAAATAGAAATTTTATGAATGTTCAAACTTCTAATTTTAATGTTTTTTTTTCTCCTTAACTTTCTGCCATGTAATAGAAAATTTTTAGTGCTCTGAAAAGTCTTGGGCATTGGACCATAAACCATGGAACAGCCAAGTTAAACTGTAACTCCAAAGTCACTTTACATTCACTCACACCAGACTTATGGTGGCCATACACATTAGATGTGTAGTCGCCCGGAGTTGGACTATCTTTGGAGTGTGTGTATCTGTCTGTGTTGGTGTTACTAATCTTTGTGGTGGCAAGTCTGTCTCCCCTGACTTGTGTGTGGTGTGATTGGAGGTCTAGAGACATTAGGGGTGGAGTTAAAAAGAGAAGAAGAGAGATGTAATCGGTGGAGGAGGACATCTGAGCAGGAGGCCGAAGTTCTGGTGTTTCTACCTGAGTGGAGCCTAGGGCTATCTCATTTGCCATGGAATGTGTCCCTTCTGGAGGAGTTGGTGGTTTTGATCGTACGTTCCTCTGCTTAACTACTGAGTCAAGGGTCAAGGTTGAGGGTAACCAAGGACTTTGGTTTCGCCGGCGGATCACGCTGTGTGAAGCATTGCTATGGAAAGCGTAGCGCTGGCGTCAACGAGCAGAGAATAATAGCGATTCTCCGCTTACGGGATCTAAAACGTGACATGCCGCGATTCTCCGCGGTGAGCCTATCTGTTAGATAGGCGCACTGCTGAGACCTGACAGTGCTCCCCCCTCGCCCCCCGTGACGGTTTATCGCTGGCAATCGTCCGTCACGGACGTGGATAGGGGGCCTAAGAAAGAAGAATGAATGGTGTGTTTTCCCCGCTGTGTCAGAAGTGTTTTCCCAGGGACTGTACCTTAGATAACTGAGACTGAGGATGCCTAAAGTTTTGGGAGAAGAAAGTAACTCCTAAAAATGTGTGTCGAAGAATTGCATCAGAGGGAAAAATTGTAAGAAGTCTTATGCCTAAGACTGTCACCGTATTTTGTTCTTAGAAAGTCAAAGTTGAAAACGTGAGTAAAAGTAAACAGTGTGCCTCCGGTTTGAAAACTATTCATTGGCTGTGGACTCTTTTAATCTGCGCAAATCACTGCTCGCTTGGTAAGAGGCACTGGCGTCACATGACATTTAGGTAAAAGAACTCATTAAACAAGGCTACTAATTTTGGGTCTTGTACGTGGTTGTACAGGTCGCCGCTTTGGATACACCGGGTAGAGACGGTAGAGCCACCCGTGACACAACAGAAGTTTATTCCCCACTGTCTCACCGGCCAAAGGGCCGACCCAGCAATCTACAGATGTATATTGGCCGAAACTGTGGTTTTTATCGGTCTAGTTCACCATCCAATGTGTATAGGGACGTTTTGACTCTCCCTTGATATGAAATGTCAGGGAAGAGAAGCATCAGGTGTAAGGGGGCTACCCTGTTGGGATGTGTCAGGATAACGCACAAGTAAAATCATTATAGCTGACAAATTTATAAAGACCCAAGGTACAACTTGATGTTGCAGTTAATATAATTGCCAAGTTGTGTAATGACATATCATTTTACTCTGGACGATTTTCTGATTGATAATTTTCAGATCACCTGACAGAGAAAGGTAGAGCAATTGTTGTGGAGTGTGTTCTGAGAGGACTGGAGATGCAGCTGGTTGTGGAGTAGCTCAGGAAGAGTGAGCGTGGGTACCTCGAGTCTACCCTGCTGGTAGAAGGAGATAGCTACCTGAGCTGATAGGAAGCTGCTGAGAGCGGTAAGACATGCTCAGTAAGAGAGCTAACAGCAGCAGGTCGTCAGTGTTTTCTGAGAGGACAGGTCGGTGTTGCTGGAGAGAAAAGGAACAATGACACCATACATGACTTCCAGGAACCTGCAAATGCTACAGAGAATGCAGATGGTGATTATGCAGTAGATCAACCTAAACAAGTGTAATTAGAGACCGGTCTCTAGAGTAGGACTATATAGTATGCAGATTTAAAAACTAAGAGAGAACTTTAACTTTCAAGTGGTGGACCACCACCGTTTTTGACCTTGGAACTGTAAGGCCTTCATTGGTCTTGCTGTGTATTGGAGAGTGCTTCCCAAGCTGTGTTGGGCACCTGAGTTACTAAGGGAGGCTAAATTATTGGCAGAAAATCGGGGCCATCTGAAGTATTGGATTTCAATGCATTCGTTCAGATGGGCAATTTTCCATCCTGTAAAATAGACCAGCCGGAAAAGATAGCACATACGCTATGGATTCCAGCTGGACGCATTTACGCACAGCCGGAAAGGACAGGTCTTGCCCTAGCTTTTGGCCGTGATCACCTGGCAGCTCCCATAGAAGCCTATGGGAGCTGTCGGCAAGGGGATGGAGAGGGGCTTTAGCAGCAGCTCGCGCTGTTTAACTCTCTCCCACCTCCCTTTGCCGGCAGCTCCCATAGGCTTCTTTGGCAAAGGGAGGGGGGAGAGTTTAGCATCACTAAATGAATGGGCGAAAAACGCGAGATTTAACCACGACTTGGTTGCAGCTTACTCTCACTCATGTGATTTTTGCCTGCGATTTTCACAAGTAGCTGATTTGCTGCAAATTTTGTGCAGTTCTGCAGCAGATTTCATTCCCTCAATTTGAATTCAATTAAAAGAGTGAAATTAGCTGCAGATCAGCAGCAAAATCCATAGCAAATTAGCGTTGTGTGAATGCGTCCTTAGGGCTTGTTCACACGGACGTTAAAATTGCACAACAGTTGGCCGCGCAAAAAAAAATTGTGGCTAACTGCACAAAAAAATCACGTGAACGGGCGATTCTTCCCACAGAAGTCCCGAACTTAATTCGAATGAAAATCGCACATTCACACGATCAGGAGTAGTGTGTTGCTTAAAGTGCTGCTGCTCCAGGAGGAGAGAGAGATGAAGCCCCTCGGGGCTTTGGGATTTCTCCTTAGTGGGGAGAGAGAGCAGGGCTAGAGGGAATCCCTTAAGGATTCCAAAATACAAGGAAAGAGAGAGGGTGAGGCTTGAGGGTGGTTTCCTGTAGTCATGCCCTCTCTCCGCGCCCGCTCTTGGGCAAGTCCTCTAGCCCCACCTCTCCTCAGGGGAATTCCTTCTCTCCCCACTGCGGGGATACCCTTATTGTCCTGTGCAGGGGAATTGCTTCTCTCCCTGCTAAGGGGAATTCCTAGTTCTTCACTGCTAAACAGTTGCTGAAATTTTAGTGACTCGTCCTATTTTTTTAGGTGCATGTTGTTTGCACGGCTAAAAATCCTTCATCTGAACGTTTCCATAGGAAATCATTGGTTGTAATAGTCACATTTTTTAAGCTGCGTGAATGACTAACAAAAAAATGATGTTACAAATTTGGTTTCTTCAAAAGTTTTGCTAAGTAACATCATCTCGTTGTTAGCTATGAAAAGGAATCATATCTACAAGATTACTTTGTTTCTTTTACTGAGAATAATCCCATTTTGTTCTTCTGGTGAACGCGGTGACAAAGGGTTTTCTTTTTATCAGTAATGGTAGTAACCCCTCACTATATTCCATCTCTAAGGGCGTCAGCTGAAGAGGCGATTTCTAAAGTTATTTAAATCCATCAAATGCCATTTTCCACACAACAGGATTTTCTGTAAGCATCATGAAAACTGCGTAACCATTCTTGCCTCAGTTTCTTCAGAAAATGGATATACAGTACTGTGCAAATGTTTTAGGTCAGTGTGGAAGCTCAGCTAGGAGAAGATGTGCTAAGGAACCTGACAGGGAAGGAATAGGTAAGTATAGATTTTTTTTTTTTTATGACAAAACCCCTTTAAGGAACAGACACTTTTAGGGATTTTACCCATGTGGTAGTTTTACTGCCCTATTTTTTTTTCCTTTTGCTACCAAAATAATTTTTGCTGCGTCTTTTTTCTGTGACATATAAGGCTATTTTTTAAAATATCTTTTTTACTGACTTTTTTGTCATTTGTTTTATTAAGGGTGAAAAGCTAAAAAAATGATTTTTTTAAACATTTCTAGTTATTTTTTTTAATTAGTATATTTACGCTAAAATAAAGTATGGGGATGGGTTCCTCATTTTGTTTTAGACGTTTCGATATATAGTATGTATGGTTTGGGATTATAGGGTGCATGTAGCGACTGTTTTGGTTGGCGTCGACTTTGGGTTATTTTCTTATGTATATATTATTGTTTTATTATGTAATTTTTTAAACTTATGTATGTAATTATGTTTTTTAATACCTATGTCCCTCATGATGTCATATAAGGCTTCTGGGGAACGTTCACGTTTTAGTTTTTCTTCAATTTGATACTTTCCCACTGTAGTTGGGGCATCCATAGAAGCTTCAGTTACATGAAAAACATCGCCCTGTAATGACATTAGTCAGTGGCAGAGCTGATCAGGGTCTTGTAGGACCTTGTAGCTCTGCTGTAGCAGGGAATCCCGGTGGTTACGTGACCCCCGGGCTAGCGTAGTGAAGAAACACTTCCACTTTCACTTTAGTACATATCGCTGATTGAACCATATGTACTGAAGAAAGGAGGAGGCAGAAAGGGTTAAAACACACTACTCCCTTCTCCTCCAGGTTATCAGCTTTGAGTAACAACTGACAACCCGTCCTGCTTCTGACTGATTACAAAAGCTGGAGGCTTTAATCCCCGCCGTAATTTTACATACGGCTGGGCTTTAAGCCCATATATTTACAGTGCTTGGTCCTAAATGGGTTAATAAAACACAAAGTGAATGAACAAAGGGGAAATCTAAATCAAATCAATATTTCGTGTGACCATCCTTTGTCTTCAAAAACGCATCCATTCTTCTAGGTACACTTTTTCAGCGTCCCATAGGGGGACCCCAGACACCATGGGGAGCTGAAAGGGTAAAGTGTTGGCTTGTCACAGCGGCATTTACCAGGCTCCTTTCCAGAGGGACACACGCAGCCAAGGCCAGAGTATCACTGCAGGCCACCTGGGACACTCCTAGGATAGAGAGATGCCCACTAAACAGGATAACAGGGGCTGTGGTTGTCACGGGTGACGCCACCGTTCCTTCACACACCGGTTTGACCCTCGGCGGAGAATAAATGAAGCCACAATCAGTTCTTGAGTACCACGGGTCTCTAGGAATGGTTAGAGCCCGGCATAAACTTTACTTGAAAACTTTAAACAGTGTAAGCAAGCGGGGGTGCACTTGCCTGCGGATCGCCAACTTTCTGACCAGAATGGGCACCAACCATGTAGAAACACTCTCTGGAGATGTGAATTTTCTTTTAGAATCTGGCTTCTGCCAGCATTTATTCCCAGCATCAAAGTAAACATAGTCCATATAACATCCCTTGGCAAATAATAAAGTCCACATAAGCACCCCACCTGGGTGTTGAGTTCAGGGTCATCTTCCCTGTCAAACTCCTGGTCTGCACTAGACCTTGGGCTATCAGCCCTTCCAGCTCCACTAAGCTGACTCTCTCAGCCAACGTCTCTCTAGCTCTCTCAGCCAATGTCTCCTCTGACTGTAGCAGGAATGCACACTTATATTCCACTTCCTGACCACACCTGTGGGTGTTTTCCCTTTTCTCAGGCACCAGAATGCCTGTCTGTTGCCCCCTACAGGCCATTCTCTGTAGTGCACCTCTACATATCCCCCTCCTTGATAAAGGCCGTAGGCCATATCACACTTTTCTCTTTTGGCCCTCCAGGGTCAAAACTCCAGGCTCGGGGGTCTCTTTCTAATTTTACTTGTCTGACAAGTTCTTTTTTCTTGTCTTCAGTCTGCTCATCCCATCCTTGCAGATCTCTCTCAGATTGTGCTCTCACATCTTGCAAGTTGACTTTCACGTGCAACTTTGTATCCTCTGTGGCTTGTAACTCATCTTCAAGTTCCTCTAACTGAATCTTGCTTTCTTCTACTTCCTTAGACTTTTCTAGTTCATGTTCACTCTTTTCACCATCATTCTTGGAACTAACCAAGTCCTCCTTTTCAGTGCACAACGGCTTGTTAAGTCTTTCAAACTGAACCTTCATTTCAAAGGTCTCGTCTAGCTCAAGAACCTTCTCTCTGTATTCTTCCAGTTCCTCTTGTAGCTCATGCCCCAGCATGGCCTTGCTATGGATTACAGTTTCTAATTCATTTTTCAATTCATTCAGCTTTATAATTAGCTTTTCCTCACTTTGTAACAATTCTATTTCTTCTCTTAGTACAGTGTTATCATCGGTTAGACCCATTAGCATTCTTCGAAGTTCCTTTACCTCTGAATCTGACTTTTGCTTGGTAGTATTCAGTTCACTGATAAGTTGGTCCTTGGAGCCAGCATCCCTGTGATAGGCTTCTACCACTTGGACAAACTGTTTCTTCACTTTCTGGGTTTGATTTTGAGGTCATTATACTCTTCTTTAAGGCTCCTACCCACTAGTATTTTTTTAAAGCTGTGATATCCCTGCGTTTTTTTTAATGCGAATGTCAATGGGACTTTCTAATGTTAAAATCGCATCGCACAAAAATTGCAACTTTGTGATTTTTGTGTGATGAAATTTTAACATTAGAAAGTCCCATTGACATTTGCATTAAAAAAAAAAACGCAGCGATATCACAGCGTTAAAAAAAGGTTGTGGGTAGAAGCCCTTACGGTGTAGATAGTTCTTAATGACATTGGCTGGATGTTTGGGGTTGTTGTCCTGTTGCAGAATAAAATTTGGAGTCAATCATACACCTCCCTGATGGTATTTCATGATGGATACGACTCTGCCTGTGTTAATCCTGCCCAAATCCCCAACTTCATTTGCTGAAATGCGTTCCCAAACCTGCAAGGAACCTTCCCCTTCACTGCTGCCTACAGACACTCATTATTGTACCGCTCTCCAGCCCTTCGGCGAACAAACTGCCTTCTATTACAGCCAAATATTTCACATTTTCACTCCTCAGTCCAGAGCACCTGCTGATATTTTTCTGCACCCCAGTTCCTATATTTTCATTCATTGTTGATTTGCTTGGCCTTGTTTCTGTGTCAAAGATATGGGTTTATAGCCATAATTCTTTCATGAAGACCACTTCTTGCCAGACTTCTCCAAACAGTAAATGGGTATACCTGAATTCCACTGCCCTCTGCCAATTCTGGGCTGCTGGCACTGCTGGTTATCTTCCAATATTGAAGGCAATTAAGCATGATGTGCCTTTCATCTGCTGCACTAAGTTTGCTTGGCCGACCATTGCATCTTAATGTTGCCTGTTTCTTCGGCTTTTTCAACAGAGCTTGAACAGCACACCTTGAAACCCAAGTCTGCTTTAAAATCTTTCTCTGGGAGAGACCTTTCTGATGCAGTATAACAAGTACCTTGTGGCTTGTTGCTGTATTCAGTCTTGCCATGGTGTATTGTCGCGGCTTGTCGGTAGTGACAGCGTCGTGGCATGGTGGCCTCAACGCAGGCCAAGACCTGTCACCTTGTTATGCAGGACAAGGGTTAATGCACCATGTGCAGAGACTGCTTACTGCTGTTTCTCTTTGCTGCATGATGCATGCTGGATTAGTCATACCTGGGAGTAGGTTGGAGGTGTGCTCTCTAATTGCTGTACCAGTCCTCAGGTGTGGTGTAGCTTTATATTCTCACCCCTCCCTTTGCTCAACGTTGCTTATTCATCTCCATAGAGAAGTAGTGGAGAGTGGGACTCCTTTGTGCTGGGTGAACTGCTACTTCTAGATAAGTTGCTGCGGTTTACTTTTCAGTCATATTTCTGTTTTCATTTCTGCTTTGCTTTGCTGTTTGGTTCATCTCTCTAGGGGCCTTAATAGGGAAAATCACCCTTTCACCCCCCTGCTTGCTTACGGCCAGGCTTCCTTCTCCCTGGAGTGTTGCTACTGTTCAGCATAGCGTGGTGCGCCTCTCTTTCCAGCAGTGTGTATGTTCTCTGATACCGTGCTGAGCGTAGTACTCTTGTGTCGCACAGGCTTTTACATACAGGTTTTTGTACTCCTGTTGTGGTGCGCACTGTTCTACAGTGCACGGTATTGTCAACTGCAGTGGTTGTGAATGTCACTTTGCGTCCGTGCTGAGCATGATGCTTGTGTGCCGCACGGATGTGACATGTATGACATATGACATATGACATGAAGCTGTCTTCCACAACCTCACCTTTGTAGCAGAGTTTAGCAGTTCTTCACCCAGTTATCAGCCTCCTACAAAGCTGTTTCTATTTACTTAATGTCTGTGTTTCCATCTACTTAATCTGTGTTTCAATCTAATGACGATCATTGTCACCTGTTTTGTATTACTGGTTAATCACAGACTAGAATCCTACAAAATCCCTGACTTTGTGCAAGTGTAGCTAGAAGAACTAATGCTGTTTTGAAGACCAAGAGTGGTCACACCAAAGAATGATTTGATTTATACTTCTCTTTTTGTTCATTTACTTTGTATGTTGCTCACTGACAAAAGTAAACTATTAACACTTCTATTTTTGAAAGCATTGTTACTTTGCAGCATTTGTCCCACACCTGCCTAAAAGTTTTGTACAGTCACTTCGGAAATCACCTCTTTCGTTGTTCATGACTTATTGCTGTAAGCCCTATAAGCAGAAATTAGGTAGTATCAGGTCTGGTCATCTTGGCAACCAGAGAAGGTTGTAATGGGGCCATGTGCTGTCCATGGAATACACGGACAGCACACGGACGGAAAATATGGCTGTGTGAATTGAACCTTACTTTCTAGACTTTACTACTTTATTAAATTGAGAATTTTTCTGCTGTACCGTAATTTAAATGTCTAAGTAGTCCCACACTGAAGGATGACATTTGGGATCTTGTACCTGGCTCAGACACAGTTCTAGAACAGAATCTTGAACTGTTAGTTATGCTTTAACCTTTTTAAGAGCTTTTGACATATAGCGTCATATCAGAAGTTTTAATGGGTTAGTCTGGGTGCTGAGACCCCCACGATCGCTAAAAAGAACAATCAGAAGGGCTCATCTGAGCGCTCTGCCCATTCTGCTGTCATTATGAGTGGTGCATTAAACTTTCTATGGAGCTCATGCACCGCGCCAAGCAGTTATGGAAACTCTTTTTCTTTTCAGTGATCGATCGGGGTCTCAGCACATGGACCCTCAAAACTTTTGATGTGTCACAGGTTTATGAAAAGGTTAGTCATACTTTTAGATCCGACTGCTGTTACTCTTTCCATTGTATAGTGTGCGCTGTAATAGCCATCAGTCATTCTTTCCATGCTGGAGTACAAAGCTGTGTTTGCAGTAGAGCTTTTCATAGTGAGACAAAGTGTATATACTGAGCCCATTCTGGGTTGGAGAGGAGCTGTCTGAACAGTCCTAGTAATTTATTCCATTCAGGAATACAGTGAACTGTGTACCTTACTGAAGCAGAACAATGAACGGCTTCTAGTCCACAGTACGGTTGTGTGTGCACTGTTACATGACATAATAATTGCCAGAAGGCAATTCAGAGTTTAGCCTAGTTTCTTCTGAAAAAAAATGAAAGTCTTGAAGAAAATCATTCTTACCTTCGTTAAATGGCTCTTCTTCATCTTTAAAAAAAAATGTTATTGCTTCAATGCATTGTTTTGTGTCTGCAGCGCTTCTGCAGACAGATATGTATTCACGGTAACAGATTACAAACTAATTGTTAGGTCATGCTGCTGGGACTTGTAGTACTACGGGTTTCCAGGAGCTCGCCTTCACAGGTGAGCGATAATTGAGCTGGTTGGATGTGGATTTCTCCAGCCAGCCAATCACCTCTGGTCTGCTGCACATAAATACCAGCCCCCATGCTGGAGGGAGCTGGTTTTCCTCATTCCCCGTGGTGTTTGTATTCATGCTTGTTGTTCGGTGGGTGTGAGCTGGGTGCTAACAGTCATGTTCCGTCTTCTATGCATTCCATGCTGTGTTGGTGTGAACTGTATGAATTAGCATGCTGCGGATATAAAGATCACAGGTCAATTTCCATGCAGAACAGTTCTGTACCGTGTGGATGAGATGTCTTCAGATATTACCCGCCTAGCTAACAAATCTGCACGGAAAATCTCTAGCATTTCTATAAGGTTTGGTTTTACCTTTTAAACAGATAGGTGTACATGTAACTATGCTTACCGCTACGGAGCTTTAGTTGCACATGGACCTTTCAAACTCCGTGGGTTTGAAAAAAAAAAAAAACCTGAAGATCGGTCCTGCCCTATTTTTCTCGCATGTACTATAAGCGTGGAAAAATGACACAAGTGAAAATAAAAACCATTGAAATCAATGGTTTTGTTTCGTCCTGTTATAGTCACGGCCATCTGTTGAAGCCCTAAGGCACATCTGACTAGACTCGGACAGCACGTGGACCCATAGTAGTCATTCACATATCAGTTTTTCCACACTGACACCATTCCCGCTGTGAACTCCTGATAAGGCTGATCATTGTCTTTTAGCACGCTGAAAGACAACGATGAGCAACTGCTTAATGAAAACAGCACGATGTCAGTGCAGTTAGACCCAACGATTATCGCTCAAAAGATGGCTTTGAGCAATTTGTCAGCAAGAATCGTCGGGTCTAAATGGGCCTTTTGGCCTTATACTGTAGGTTCAACCAGCAGCTCTTTAATAACTAGTGTACCATGTAGTGGCTGGGCCGCGGCTACAATGTTGCGAGGAGCCCTGTTATCATGCAAGCCAGTGTTGCTAGCAAATTCTTTAAGTGTCACTGGCTGACATTGTTGATCGCTGCCTCATAGACCTAAAACAGTTCATTTGTTAGCCATGCCGACTTGTACGATGATGGGATTGTGTGGTGGCTGTTATGAGGGACCCTAGCCTAGACACTATGATGACAATTGTACAGGCCCATATTGAGTTAAAACTTATAGTAGGGGAATTATATTACCAATTTCTGTATTATTTAAAACCGGATAGAGAAACATATGACATTTTTCTAAACTGTTTATTCTGTTATCTATACATAACTATAGGGATGGCAATCTTACCTGAGCTGCATCTAACAGCATTTAGGAGCACTTTACAGCAGCTTCTTGGGCCATTTATACAATGGTCAGGAGAGGACCCATTAATTTGTAAGGGTAGTCAGTTTATCACCAATTGTGACTGGTGAATCCTGTGTTACCCTGTTTCCTTGAAAATAAGACATCCCCTGAAAATAAGACATAGCATGATTTTCCAGAATTTTTGAGAATGCAAAATGATTTTTCAGGCTTTTTGAGGATGCTTGAAATATAAGCCCTACTCCAAAATTAAGCCTTGCTAACAGTTAATTTAAAAAGTCAATTTAAATAGTGTCCAGGCAGCTATACATGTAAAAAAAAGTTAAACCTTTTTGAACAAAAATTAATATAAGACACTGTCTTATTTTCGGGGAAATACGGTATCTACATATACAGTAGATGTTACTTTTCAGTGTAATCCTGCCAGTGATGGTAGTGAGATGACTGCTGCAAAGCTTTTCCTGCAGATCAGGAAATGACTGACTATTATTAGACTCTGTGGTCAGTGTAAAAAAAAAAAAAAAGCAGGATTTTAGGATTTTTAAAAATAGATTGTGCCTGAAAATTAAAAAAAAAAAATCTAAAATTTTTAAACATGGTTCCCACAAAAATAGGATTTACATAATAGGTCATTTTCTGGCTACATCTTCCCTTTTAATAAAATGACCTCTTAATTTTTGCTACCCTTTCCTCAAGATCAGGCTTTTGGTGTCCAAAATTACCTTTCCTGGAGTTTCAGCACTCTTATAGTTAAATTGCTAAATTAATAATCGTAAATCACATGATCTGTCAGCGTTCAGGACTATTTTTTGTAATGAAAAAACATACCTCACCCTTCAAAGAAAAAAAGTGTAGGACTCTACCCCATGGGACGACAGCGGTAGTATAAATGGTAGGTGAGGGGCCCAGGGACAAATATTGCCAAGGTAATATTGAAACAGCACAATATTAAGCAAACACCATATATTTCAAGTCAAACAGGGTGAGAAATTCGAAATTCCAGAAAAATACAAACAAGATGTCCTTAAAGTGGGAGCTGGCAGGTGTGAAGCAGGAGGACCGGACTTGTACTTAAGAGACATCTCCTTCTGTGTGTGAAATATGTCTGTTTCTGCTCTCAGCAATCCTGACATTTCAGTGGAGCAAACATTTAGTGTTACTTTCCGTCAGACCCATTTCATTAGCACGTGTTACAGAAATAGAAGTAAAATAACTATACATGCCTTCGGATTGCTTCTGTTGGCCAATTACGCTGTGTAAAAGGGAACATCATCTTCTTTTCCTTCATACCGAGTCAAGCAGGTGGCAGATGGAACGTGGCCCATGTTTGCGGTAAAGATCCGCCTAATATTTACAGGAACACTAAACCTAAAAAACTATCCCCTCTGTACGTTATTGGCTTCTGGTTAGAGAGACGCTAAACTTGGGGTTTCTTTTAAAAAATAGGAATGCTGTAAGAAGCACCATTGATAAAGCTTTATATGCACTACTCAAAACAGTTAAGAGGACACTTTAAGGTGTTGTCCAAGTTCAATGTAAACTATTCATAATTTATCATTAGGATAGGCCATCAATAGTAGATCATGGCCGGTCCGCCCCCCCCCGGGATCCCTGCTGATCAGCTGTTTTTCAGGCTGGTGAGATGATTTCTGGTGGAAGCACACAGCTCCGTTCCCATTCCAGTGGCCAGGTTTGGTATTACAAGCAAAGATCCTATTCATTTCAGGCTGGTCATTAAGGGGGAAATGGTTTTTATTTTTTGCATTGACCTTTTGTTTTACTTTCAAAACTATTTTTATTAAATTAGCATAATCTGGTACATAAATCATTAAGGCAAAAATTATCCCCACGCAGGGGGCTTCAATGTCAAATTGCTTTCACTATAACAAACACAATTATAATTGCAATTTCATTAAACTGTTCCTCCAGTTTAAATTTGAAATATATGCTATGCTTCGTATTATAACTTAAACAATAAAACTTGACTGAACCGGACTAAGGTTGTCTTTTTTTTATTATTAAATAGCCAATTCTATTCAACAGGTGTATTATAGAATATCAGTATAAAACCGGTACACCAGGTCACTCTAGGTTGACAGGAGGGTATGCCGGAGTCCCGGAATATCTACTAGTTTTATCCAGGGTCCCCACACCTGCCCATATCTTACCAGCGTATCCGAACTTATAGCATGCAGCCTTTCATATAGCGCAATCTGCAAGATTCTACCCATCACCTCTTGAAAATAAAGGTGTGGCTGCTTCCATCTGGCTGCAATATAAACTCTAGCCGCCATACGGATAATCTGGATCAATGTATGCACCTGATATTTAACCTGCAGCTGGCGATCCCCTAGGAGAAATACTGATGGAGATTTTTGAAATGGGCCCACAAAACGTCTGTGTAGAAGTCTTTGCACTTGGGTCCGAGCCGCCTCGGGACAAGTCCACCCGATGTGCAGCTGAGTTCCCACCTCTGTACATCCCCTGAAACAAAGGAGCGAAGACGCTGGATAAAATTTGTTTAATCTGGCCGGTACCAAATGGGTATGGTGCAATATTTTTAAGGATTTTCCCATTAAGGTAACCAGATAACCGCCTTTAGAGATTGTTTCACAACAGTGAGCCGATCTTTCCATTGTCATGTTAATTTCCAAATCCATCTCCCATTTTGACATAAATGGCATTTGCCTTCCCTCGGTAGGTTATTCAGGATACTGTAATTAAGGATAAGGTGCCTTTTGTCTTAGGATCTCGCATGCACAGTCTCTCAAACATAGTCATGTCTGGGAGAACATAGAGTAGCTGCAACGGATTAAGAAAATGAAAGACTTGATTGACACGATAATTCTCAGATGGAGGAGGATTAAATTTAGCCTGTCAGTAGGTGGGAACTCTCTCCCAAATGATGGAGGCTTGGCGGGAATCAGAGGTAATCACCGAGGCAGAGGGAACCCAAAGTAGTATAGCCCATTCACAGAAAAAGAACCCCAAAATCAGAATTTTATTATAAAATTATTAAAATCGTTGGGCAAAAAGACTATCAAAAAAAGAGACAAACAAACAACAAATTGTTGTAGGTTATGTTGAAGGTGCCCCCATTGGAGAGCAGGGATCTTCAACATATACCTCAAGATCGATTGTGGGTAACTTATAGAATGGATCAACCCTAGTCTCGATGTATATCCACCCTCCTATTGTTAGAGATGATGCCACACAATGTACTATTGAGTGTGGTTTTCTCAATAGGTAGGCTTAGAACATATGACAATACCTGCACGCACAAAAGGGAAATAGTACCAAATGTAGTAGTGCCTGTTTCTGGATACAGCTAAATATGCTGACCTGCAGATGTTCTATTGCAAAATGAGAAGGAGCACTATCATCCAATGCATACATACTCCGTTCTGTCACACTGAATGGGAATTTCTATCCAGTAGGTTATATTTGGTTTAATGCATTTCTGTCGCACCATACAACTCCTTCAGGAACCAGTTGGTCATATATTCCATACAAGTGGAGGGGGGTGGACATTGAATTATTCTAGTCCCTCCTATATAAACCCCTCTTCATCACGTGCTGAGGAGGTTTACTAGATCAGGGGTCCCCAACCACCGGGGCGGGGCCGTTAGGTGTTTATTCCGGTCCGCGGCACCGCCGGGAACTTTTGTTCTAAAAGGAATAATCCCACGGCCCCTTCAGCAGCGCTCTGTGCTCTCACACTAACCTGCTATAGTGTGAGCGCAGAGCGCTGCTGAAGGGGCTGCTTCCACACATAGCAGGTTAGTGTGAGCGCAGAGTGCTGCTGAAGGGGCCGCTTCCACACATAGCAGGTTAGTGTGAGCGCAGAGCGCTGCTGAAGGGGCCGCTTCCACACATAGCAGGTTAGTGTGAGCGCAGAGCGCTGCTGAAGGGGCTGCTTCCACACATAGCAGGTTAGTGTGAGCGCAGAGTGCTGCTGAAGGGGCCGCTTCCACACATAGCAGGTTAGTGTGAGCGCAGAGCGCTGCTGAAGGGGCCGCTTCCACACAACCTGCTATGCCAGCTATGGTCCTTGCTGGTGTGGAAGAAGCGCCGCAACCAATCACAAGGTGCCTTCTTGAAGCACTGAGGACTGTGGCGCCAAACAACAAAGCGTCCTGCGAGTAGGAGGAAGAGCCGCCTCTGTGCAAGCAGCAGCAGCCGCCGCACCTGTACACCTGTTAGGACCTAGGTCAGTTTTCAAGTTAATCCTGCCGGGGAGGAGGGGGGAGATAAATTATATGCTGCCCTATGTGTGTGCTGGGGGGAGGGGCAGATAGATTATATACTACCCACTGCCCTATGTGTGTGCTGCCAGGCGGGGGAATATATTATACTGCCCTATGTGTGTACTGCCAGGACATTCTAAATGTCATACTTAAAAAAGTATACACTAAACTCCAACCCCCCTCATAACCCCGCCCCGTATAACCAAAGCCCCGCCCATGTCCTGCCCCACCCTGTCGGGCCTTGTAAAAATGGTCTTGCTTGAAGCTGGTCCCTGGTGCCAAAAAGGTTGGGGACCACTGCTCTAGATGACAGACATCACCAGAACTGATAACAGAATACTTTTTTTATATAGATATTCTTCAGATTGGCTAGGCAAATGAGATACCTAATATCTACCTCCCTAGTCTCATAGAAATGCCAAGATACCAATTTGGCAATAATTCGGTCATGGGGAATGCAGTGCACGCTTTCCATAGCGTTACTCCGCTCGCGGTCGGCAAATCGCAGCATGCTGCGAATTGCCGCAATTCTCCGCAGTGAGTCTATCTGTCAGATAGGCTCACCGCGGAGATCCGTCAGCTGGCTCCTACTCCCCGGCAGCGGCTCAATTGCTATCAGAGCATCCGGCTCATCCCTCTCATTAACAGCATTATTTGTCTACTAATTTTATATAAGCATTTTACCAGGTTCTGATTTATTTTGGCTCAAATCCAAATATTTACTTGCATTTTGTGTCTTTTTAATAACGTTTCGAATAAAATTGTACGTTTTTCTTTTTACAATTGTCCACTCTACAAAAAACCCTATTTAAGTGAGCAGCACCATGTCAGCTATGAAAACCCATTGGGCTTTAATAAGTTAAGGAAGATTCATTATTAGGCCGGCTGCACACGGCCAGATTTGAATTGCGGAATCCGGAGTGGTCGTCCGCAACCGGATTCCACAGCAAATACCGCCCATAACATGTTATTGAAAAATGCTTTTTCCTGCACACGAGCAGAAATCAATTGTGATTTTCCGCTCACGGAGGAAAAATTGCAGCATGTTCTATTTTTAAGCAGATTCTGCGTGGACGGCTTCCATTAAAGTCAATGGAAACAGTCCGGCCCGTGGCCCTTACGCAATTGACTTTGCGGAAAGGTTGCGGATTCCGCATCATCGCTAGGTGATGACGCGGGAAAAGCATGGGTTTTGAGAAAAATCTGTACTGTGCATGTCCGACCGCGAGCCATGCGGACCATCCGCTGTACAGAAAGTAAGAAATAACAGGTAGGCGCAGCTGGGCACAGGGTTGGATTTTGCTGAGGGCTCCCACATGCGGAATCCGACGCGATCGACTGCAACCGGCCTTAGGCAAGCAGGGGGTCTACGGAAAACAAGCTAAAGGCGGTACAACAGGGTACTAGAGCCTCCATGCCCTCCCGTAACGCATCTTGTATCCAAGCTAGAGGTGGTAAAACAGGTTACTAGAGCCTACATGCCTGCCTGTATCACATCTTGTAGCCAAGCTAGAGGCGGTACAGCAGGGTGCTAGAGCCTCCATGCCCACCCGTATCATATCTTGTATCCAAGCTAAAGTCGGTACAACAGGGTACTAGAGCCTCCATGCCCACCTGTATCATATCTTGTATCCAAGCTAGAGGTGGTACAACAGGGTACTAGAATCTCCATGCCCGCCTGTATTACTTTTTGTATCCAATCTAGAGGTGTCCCAACAGGGTACTAAAGCCACCATGCTCACCCGTATCATATCTTGTATCCAAGCTTGAGGCTGTACAACAGGGTACTGGAGCCTCCATGCCTGCCCGTATCACATCTTGTATCCAAGCTAGAGGTGGTACAACAGGGTACTAGACCCTCCATGCCCGCCTGTATCACTTTTTGTATCCCAGCTAGAGGTGTCCCAACAGGGTACTAAAGCCTCCATGCCCGCCCGTATCATAGCTTGTATCCAAGCTAGAGGTGGTGCAACAGGGTATTAGAGCCTCCATGCCCACCCGTACCATATCTTGTATCCAAGCTAGAGATGGTGCAACAGGGTATTAGAGACTCCATGCCCACCTGTATCACATCTTCTATTCAAGCTAAAGGCGGTACAAAAGGGTACTAGAGCCTCCATGCCCACCTGTATCACATCTTTTATCCAAGCTAAAGGCGGTACAAAAGGGTACTAGAGCCTCCATTCCCACCCCTACCATATCTTGTATCCAAGATAGAGGTGGTACAACAGGGTACTAGAGCCTGCATGCCCACCCGTATCATATCTTGTATCCAAGCTAGAGGTGGTACAAGAGGGTACTACAGCCTCTATGCCCGCCTGTATCACTTTTTGTATCCAAGCTAGAGGTGTACCAACAGGGTACTAGAGCCTCCATGCCCGCCCGTTTCATATCTTGTATCCAAGCTAGACGCGGTACAACAGGGTACTAGAGCCACCATGCTCACCCGTATCATATCTTGTATCCAAGCTTGAGGCGGTACAACAGGGTACTGGAGCCGCCATGCCTGCCCGTATCACATCTTGTATCCAAGCTAGAGGCAGTACAACAGGGTACTAGAGCCTCCTTGCCCGCTCATATCCCATCTTGTATCCAAGTTAGAGTTGGTACAACAGGGTACTAGAGCCTCCCTTTAAGTGTTTAGTTTTCCGCAATAAGTTCTCCTTTTGCTCTGATATTGTTATCACCCCTACATCCAATCTCTCGCCCGTACATGTCAGCTGCACCTCAAGAACATCGCAATAATTCACTCTTTTCTCACTGTGGACACGCTAAAAACACTCACTGTTGCCCTCATCTACTCCCGGCTCAATTATTGCAACTCATTGCTGATCGGCCTCCCCTGCACCAGACTCTACCCTCTCCAATCCATCCTGAATGCTTCAGCCAGGCTCATCTTGCTGTCCAGCCGCTACTCAGATGCCTCTGCCCTGTGCCAGTCACTGCACTGGCTGCCCGTTAAATACAGAATTCAATTTGAACTCACTACCTTCATCCACAAAGCCCTCCACAGTGCAGCGCCGCCCTATATTGCCTCCCTCATCTCAATCCATCAACCAGCCCGGGCTCTCCGCTCTGCTAATGAAACCAGACTGAGTGCCACCTCCAAGACTTCTCCAGAGCAGCACCTGTCCTGTGGAACGCACCAAAGGCTACCCGAGCAATCCAGTACTCGCAGAAATTCAGGGGTGCTCTAAAAATGCACCTCTTCAGGGAGGCATACCATATCCCCTAAACAAACCCCTCTGCACTCCGCCTGATAACATGCTCCCTGACCTACTGACTGCAATCCCTGCTCGCCATCATAAACTGCTTCTGCAGTCATACCGTTTCTGCCATCACACGGCTAAATGTCTGACCATTGTCTATGTGTATATCACCTCTCACTGTCCACCTCCCCATACCGTGCACATCTCCAGCCCCTTTACCTTCTGTATCACCCCATTACTTGTAGTATGTAAGCTCGTTGGAGCAGGACCCTCACCCCTACTGTTTCCATCAACTGATTACTATGTAACCGTGGTTCTGCAATGTTTGTACTTTTGTCTTTCTGTATCCCCTGTCTATGTAAGCGCTGCAGAATATGTTGGCGCTATACAAATAAAGATTATTATTATCACTTACTTATATGAACGTTACAAACACACAGAAAGTTTCATTTGATTCTGACCATTTCTTCTAGGTACTTGTTTTTTTTGTACAATGAGTGTATATGGAATATATATATGTGCTTGAAGAAGGTTTTTCTCATTTAACTAACTTCCATGATATTTGTTAGGTTGGCAGCAGGGGGTTTAAGTCAAAGTTTTAAAATAGACCCTGGCTTGTGCCACATTCCCTGATGTAGGCGAGGAGCGGATCAGCACAGAGACCTTGTGTGAGAAAACTGTTTATGTAGAACCCAGCTCTCTGCAGCACAGAGCATCTTTTATGCACAGGAGCCAACCTTACAGGGATTTAAGGCAGGCTAGTAATCACTGCCCCTGCCCAGAAAACAGCAGCACACACGGGATCTTTGTCATCTTCCCGCTCTCCTCCCCCTCTGGAAGCCCTTTGATGGTTGTACTTAAGAAAAGCCAAGAACACTCCAGTGCCCAACGTCAGTTGCACCTTTTCCTACAACAGATTATGTTTACAGGTTCTCACTTTCCATACTTAATTCAGCCATTCTCCGCCATCGTTGCCCCTCCTGGGACTCAGCTAATGAAAGTCAAACAGCACTTGTGTACAGTTTTACTGCTGTACACATATTGCAGCGCAGGATTCTGGTTCGCTGGTGTCTTGTCACTTGTTATAGACCCATCCAGGTTCTGCAGCTCTGGAGGATTAATATTTGGCATCTGAGCCTATGAGCATACGGGCTGCTCTCTGGAGATTACACTGTAAACTGCAGACTGATAACTTTCCTGAGCTGTTCAACTTCCAATGAACTGGAACACATTCTTTACAATTCAAAGAAAGTTATACAGCAGGCACAGATTTAAAGGGAACCTGCAACCTCATCCTTTCTCTTGTCCTTTATGAAGTCATTCCATAGTCATTTTGAGGAGCATTTGACTCGCTGCATTGATCTCTTCTGGCAAGTAGTTAAAAACTGTATTCAGCCATTTCTAAGTTACTTCTTTCTCTTGGAAAGCTGAAAGGCATCCAAATTGACTACTCTTACACCTCCCCAAAGGTTGTTCACACAAAAATTTTCAGACTTCTGAATGGCAAATCAGCTTATTGATACATTGACAAGTCTTAACTTCCATAAAGTAGCATGCTCACCACCCTATTACAGCCAAGTTGTGTGTAGCCATAGTACTGCATCCTTAAAGTCTGCCTCTGTATGCCTCCACATACACCTTTTATTCCCCCCACTTTTATTCATAAAGAGTCGTTATATGTTCCATCAAACACTGTATTAGAGCGTTATTCTCTTCTAGTAGAATTGCTTCTGTTACAGTTTGCGGCTACTGCCACCAATTGACCCCACCTGGTATCCACGGCATGCGTCCTGCACTGGTCCTCAGTAGACGTCTTGCTCCAGTGTCTCATCTCTCACTGACAGCAACCCAAAGAGAGCGTGTGCTCACATGACTGCACTCTTAAAGGGCCAGTGGAAACCTTACAAATTTGCTCTCCTGTCAATCATGTAGTACCTTTGTCTATATCAGGCATCCTTTCCCTATGGAGGGTGCCTGAGTTTGTGGTCATTTGGTCCTGTTCAACCAATCAAGTGTGTTATGATTCTCTGGTTCTTGACTTTAAAGGGGTTGTCTCGCGAAAGCAAGTGGGTCTATACACTTCTGTATGGCCATATTAATGCACTTTGTAATGTACATCGTGCATTAAATATGAGCCATACAGAAGTTATTCACTTACCTGCTCCGTTGCTAGCGTCCCCGTTGCCATGGTTCTGTCTAACTTCGGTGTCTTCTTGCTTTTTTAGACACGCTTGCGCAGATGCATCTTCTCCCTTCGGCTGGTCTTGGAAGCATCTGCGTTTTGGCTCCGCCCCCTTGTACGCATCATCGCGTAGCTCCGCCCCATGACGTGTGCCGGTTCCAGCCTCCTGATTGGCTGGAATCGGCATGTGACGAGGGCGGGGCTACGCGATGACGCGTACAAGGGGGCGGAGCCAAAACGCAGATGCTTCCAAGACCAGCCGAAGGGAGAAGATGCATCTGCGCAAGCGTGTCTAAAAAAGCAAGAAGACACCGAAGTTAGACGGAACCATGGCAACGGGGACGCTAGCAACGGAGCAGGTAAGTGAATAACTTCTGTATGGCTCATATTTAATGCACGATGTACATTACAAAGTGCATTAATATGGCCATACAGAAGTGTATAGAACCACTTGCTGCCGCGAGACAACCCCTTTAACTATTCCTTTTAATGTACTCCTCTCCACTCATGACCACAACCTGTCATACTGACTATGCTTCTGTTTGCCATCTACCCCACCCTCTGGACTGTTATACCATACCTATTCTGTGTGTCACGACCTGAAGTTCTGCTGCCTGTCATGACCCAGATGGTCTGACTACACACCCTCGGGTACCTTGCTTTGGTCTATAGTAGCATTAATTGCCACTTTACTGGGACAGCTTACAGAGTAATGGCCTTGGGACCCCACAGCAAAGCCCAATTCGTGGGATGAAAGGTGAAGACCGAGGTTTCTCAATTGTCACCTTTAGATTTTGCTCTAAGCCAAAGCAGTATGTGGCACAGTGGATCTATGTCAACTGGCCCTGCCAGCTGTTTTCGTATGCATGAGGTTTTGAAGGGGTTGTCTCGTAAGATGGATGTAGACCTGGTGATAAGCTCTTCTATTATCACTAACTATGAGAGTTGATCTTCTGCCCAGAAAGAGATTCAGCCTTAGGGTGCTTTTACATGGGACGGCTGTCGGGCACTTAAACACCCAACAGCTGTCCCAACTATTATCACTGCCGGATATCTTTCCTGGCTGCCCACCTCCATTTAGAGTAAACAGGCAGTCATTCATTGATGAAATACTGCCTCTGTACATGGCGCTATGTTGCTTGGTTTCCAGAGTAGCTGAAAACCAAGCGACTCCGGCAAGTGGGTGATCTTACTCACTTGCCATGTCAGACCCCATATTTTACATGGGATGATAGTCACCCATAATTGCTCTTCTGAGCAATTGCTTGGGTGACTGCTGGACCATGTAAAAGTATCCTTACAAGATGGCATTGCAGATGAATGATCATCCATGTAATGTTTTATTCTGGCTCTTGAAGGGGATTCCCAAGCTTAGGGACCCTTCCCTATGACATCCATATACCCTCATAAGCTATATGGACAGGGCTTATCATGTGACAACCCCTTTGGTACAATTTGTTAAGTTGCTGGCAACTATTATGGTAATTAGGGTGGTTTCACATGTGCACTCGGGGTTCCACTTTCCTGCTTCGTTCGGGAAGCAGGAAAGGGGAATCCCTGCAGCCAAACGGCTTTGTCTCTGGATGGAACTGATCAGTGCCAGATGGATCCCATTAACTATGATGTTGTCCATCCGGTCGGAGGTTTCAACGCAGGTGTGAAAATAGCCCAATATTGGTTGTCACCCACATTAACAGATGTAATTAAAAAGTAGCAAAATAGAAAAGAAATGTAACTAAAATGTAGCTGAATAGAAAAGAACACTTCGAGGGATTATATTTACTGGTGATTTTGTAATTCTAGGCAGAAAAACTTTTTGATATTATAAGATATATATATATATATATATACACACAAGTCCTATTTTTTTATTGCCCCTGGGCATTTTTTGTTGTCATTCCCCCTGCAACCTACTTAAGTTGCCCTAAGACACTCAAGAAAAGTGCTACGTGAGCAAACTGCCCAGGAGTGAGCATGAGTCTGCCTCTCCAGCTGTCATCTTCCATTACTGTAACAGATGGAGAAGTTCTCTCCGAGGCTATAGAAGCAGTGGGGGGCACATTGCTGTTCACGTCTTACACTATGTAAACTTATTAACCTCAGCGTTGGATCAGGGGAGCACTCACAATGTGTTGATGGCTGTAGAAAAGCCTCTCTGCTGTCTCCGTTCAAAGAATATTAAAGTATTCTGCGGAAATCCCTGATACGGGGACTGCAGGGGGATTTATATTCCTCATGTCTGCACTCCATACTGTATAAACAGGTAGTACAAGTATATTAGTGCATCTGTGACACTTCGATTCCCTAATGTGCTTATTTATAAAGTGGTTCCAAGATGACTTTTTAAAGAAGCACTCAGTATTTTTTTAAATTGAGGAATCCATCACAAAATTAGTGACTTCTGCTGTGAAGAATCCAGTTCTGTAGCTCATCTCCTCATTGTGTATTCTGCACTTTCCTTTCAGCCTCCAGTCACATGACCAGCACTCTGACAACGCTCTGGGTCTCGCAGTTAATGGGTCAGCTTTATACCAACTGTCATAAGGAAAAAATGTCTCCGTCACTCGGAGCATCATGAACCCGATGACAAAATCTGTAAAGGAGTTGATATGAATTCAGCTGCCATGTAACTGCCACTAACTTCAGGATACATAGTGTTGTCAGAGTGCTGGTCATGTGACTGGAGGCCGGAAGAAAAGTGCTGAATAGTCTGAAGAGGATGAACTACAGAACTGGGTTCTTCACAGCAGAAGTCACTGATATTGTGCTGGATTTCTCAAACTGAAAAACTGGAGTACTTATGTAACATATTGGGGCAGATTTACTATTGAAAATGTGACTATTCTCTTAGGCTAGCTTGAATTTAACGTTCAGATAATAGTGCACGAAAAGTGCACAATGGCCGCGCTTTGAGACGCAACGATCATCGCTCAAACGATTGCTTTTTAGTGATTTTTGAGCGATCATCGCTCCATGCAAATGGGCCTTTACTTGGTTAGTGCCACATTTTATCTTGTGTTTTTAAACCCTTTCAGACACTTTTTACAACCCAATTTGCAGAGGTGTGGGCTTTGTGAAAAGGGGACATGGCTTAAAAGCACAATCGTGCACCCATAATTGCATAACATTTTTGGTCCAATTTTTGCTGTAAACTAAGACAACTCAAAAGTGATATAAAGTTAGACTAAACAATCTAAAAATATGCCAAGCATAATGAATCCACAACAAAGGGAGCTGGTATCTTGTGAAGAATTCCTTGTCTTTATTATTCTTGTGCCATACAAAACAGGATAAAACTAAGTACATGTTTCGATCCTACACAGGATCTTGATCACCGAGGTGATCGAAACGCGTACTTAGTTTTATCCTGTTTTGTATGGCACAAGAATAATAAAGACAAGGAATTCTTCACAAGTTACCAACTCCCTTTGTTGTGGATTTCTTATGCTTTAAGTACCGCTATGACTGAGCCGTGTGGCTGGAACAAGTGGAGCCTTGCCAACGCAGGACGTGTGCAGGATTAGAAAAGTAAGGTGAGCTAAAACCCTTTTTTTGGCATTAAAAATTTGCCAGTTTATCATTCAGCGAAGTAACTTTAAGACTGTCTGGTCTGTGTTTGCAGCGTCTATCTCAGTGATTCCCAGCCAGGGTACCGTGGCACTCCAGTGTGCCATGAGAAGTTCCAAAGGGTGCCACGGAAAAGAGTAAGGGGGAAAGAGAGAGAGAAGGAAAGAGAGGAAGGGGGAGAAAGAAAGAGAGAGAGAGAGAGGAGTGAGAGATAAAGGAGAAAGAGGGTTTTTTTTGCAGAGTGCCACGAGATAAAAAACTTTTGACAAGGTGTGTTGCGAGCTGAAAAACTATTAATCTGCTCCGCTGTGTTTTTGTTTTTTTTAAACCTGTTAAGGAAATGGGAATGATCTGCAATACCAGACACAGCCAGTGGACAAGAGTGGAGCTGTTTCTAGAAAAATAAACACATTCTGATTTTTTCTAATTCGGGCCAATCCCTTTCACATTTTAACCATAATGGCTAAGTAAGACACCCCCTTCCCTATTCTATTTCTGTCTAAAATAAATCACTTACATAATGGATATGGAAAATGTAATAACATCTCCATGTAATGCAAGATGCTTGAAATGTTTAACTCGCAGCGTTTAGTTTCCCATAATTCCGACAGCTGATGGACCTGAATTACCAGTAATAGTGGTTGCAGTTTCCTGGATGCTTTTTTTTCTCTACTTCACTGCAGAACTATCTGAACGTGTCAGGTAATAATGAGGGTAATAATGGAGGCTTAACGGTGCTATTACACGAGCATTACCTGCGTGAGTAGCGCTCACCATTTACTGCTTATAACGAAGCTGCACCCAGACTTGCAATTGTTTCAAGGTGCAAGTCCTGTGCAGCCCGGCAATTAGCAGTGAAATGTAAGTGTTACCCACCATATTGATGTGATAACTGGACACATGATTAAGGCTAGTTTCACACGGGCGATCGCAATTTTGCCGCGAGAAAATTGTGGCAAAATTGTGTCTTTTTCCCCCACGATTTTGGAGCGCCAGCACTGCTTTTTTCTGCCTCTTACAGTTTTCTCGCGTGGTTTTTTTGCACAATTTTGCCACGATTTTTTAGCATGGAAGTCAGTAGGACTTACTAGGCTGGGTTCACACGGGGCGGATTTGCCGCGGAAATTCCGTCCGGAATTTCGCTGCGGCAAATTCGCCTGCGGCCGCTAATCCTGGGATTAGCCAGCCATGTGGACGAGATTTCTGAGAAATCTCGTCCACATGGGACGGCAAAGCCGGCACTGTGGCGCAGATTAGCCGGCCGCAGCATTGTTGTTTTTCTTCCTCCGCTGCGGCTGCGCTCTTCTCTATGGGAGCGCCGGCCGAAATGGAAGAGCGAGCGGCCAGGCTGCTTCAAAACCCGTGGCTAAGTGCCGCGGGTTTTGAAGCAGCGCTTCCCCCGGCGGAAATCTCGCGGTTTTTCGCTGCGGCCAAACTGCGCGATATCCACCGGGATTCCGCTGTGTGGGAACCCAGGCCTAATGTTAAAAAACGCATTGCATCGCCCGAAAATCGCTATGTGTAAATATACCCTAAAGGGATTTATCTATACAGATTAACAAAAGATAACGGCATCAAAAAATCATTGCATTTCTCATTACAACTATTTATTTGTTGTGATAACCCTTTTTACCTTTCGCAGGACTTAAGTTTCTACTTCACTCCTGCTCATTCTAGATATGTGGTGGCCAAATAGTAGTCTGAAATCTACCAGTAGACCTCAAAATGTGCACCAGTAGATTTTGATTTTGGTCACTTTGATGTCTCTTGCAGTATGAAAACTCCTAGGTTCATAGGTTTGTGCTTCAGTGTATAGAGTCTCTCTATTGTATGGAGTCTTGACCACTGCAATTTGGTAATATGGCTCTCGCAGAATCCCTGATGGATCATATATACTCTACTGCACAAATTTCTGCAATTAAAGACTATTCTTAAAATATTTGCATATGTCATCAGTGATTGGCTGTTAAATAGCTCTACTTTTCAAATTGTACGTGAGTATTGTTGAGTGATTATTGAAATCGAGTTGGGAGTGACCAACCAGGTTTAAAAAAACTATTGTGAATCAAGACTCCCGATCTCGACTTCCATTAAAGTCAATGGAAGTAAAAATCGGGCCCTCAAATTTGGTCTCCAACAGTGGAGATGACGATGGCGGTGGCTCAGTGGTTAACACTGCTGCCTTGCAGTGCTGAGGTCCCAGGGTCAAATCCCCATCAAGGTAAGAGTCAAACCTAGAACTCTAGCATTACAATTCAGCAGCACTAAGCCAACACACCTGTCACTTTTGCTCCAAGCAGAAAGCTGATATCCTTGGCGTTTTTTGATAAAAATCAGCTCGAACTTACCTGATCCGATTTGGTGAAAATCAGGACGATTTTATTGCTTGGGGAATCAAGACAAGCAGCACTACTTGTAAGATCCCTGCATGGGTTAAAATGTTGAATTTTTGTGTCTGTCATGTGTAAATAAACACCTACGAACTTAATCACACAGCATAATTTTGCCACGGATCCTGCACTCAAATCTGCAGTGAAATCCACAACATTATAATATTCTTTTGAATGCTTTGGAAATCCACTCCATAGTTCATATGATATGGACTTTTCTGTGAGCAGACTGTGAAATCCACACTGTGGGAAAAAAAAGAGATAACCTTTCAATTCTTCATGGAAGAAGCTGGGCAGCAGCATGCAGATTTTCACCATTGATTGGGGTAAATCCACAATTGGATCCGCTTGTAAATCCACAGCAGAACTCTGAGGTTCAGCCTCAGATTTCTGCCATAGATTAAGTGTCAAATCAGGTTGGAAAAATCTGACGTGGATCTAACACTACATATCCCTTGTGAACGATGCCTGAGCTGTGTGTTTCCAGTATGTAGCAGCAGTTCACCAGTAAACATCCCCAGTTAACCCCTTCAGTGGCAGGTTTATTATTACCATGTCATGCCTCACAGGGCAGGTTTTTTTAAATGAGTCAACAATGTGATTAAAGCCCCGGAAGATTTCAGATGACAGCTCACTGCTCTGCACATTTCAGCACTAGAGCTGTCCACGGAAATCTTCCGGGGTTTAACTGCATGGCCAGTGCAGCAAGACCTGGAGATTTTCCGGGCGTGCCACTAAAGGGGTTAAAAGCTGATTGGCAGGGGTCCCAGGACTACTGTCATTCAGCTATGAATCACCTATTTTAAGGATAAGTCATCAATTGTTCAGAGCTGAAAATCTTTTAAAGACTTAAACTGACCTATTAGTTTAGTCTACAGGTAGCATCTGTAAATCTTGATAATGGTACACTATGGGATTTCTCCGATGGAGTATAGATTTTATAGTCAACGTCAATAAAGAATAAATATAATCATTTAGAATTTTAATGTCAGTAATTATATACTTGGATATTTCAGGCAACCACTACTTGAACAAATAGCTACCTTTTGTTAAGACCAAAGGTGACTTCTGCTTTTCTCTTCTATTAAAACCACTATTTGCATTTTAATGGAGTATGGAAATTAGCGTTCTCTCTCTCACCTCACTCGTTATCTCCAGGGGACCATATGATTGGACATGGTAAAATCCAACATTCTTCTTTTCCCACTATGTCAGCTGTTTGAGAGCAGTCAGGAGGCCCCCAGACACAAAGAACTGTTGTACGATCCCACTAAAATCAGCTTGTTGACTTGACATTAATCTAATAGCTGTGGCCGGCTTAGGTTGATAACTTCTAATTATAGTTACACAAAGATTTTGTTCAGTCTTCAAGGTTCAAGTAAGCTGCAAATTGCTTTATTTAATTGCTATTTCCCTAGGAGCGCCCTTTCTTCTGTCATTTACAACAAAATATACAACAAGTAAAGTTGGTCATACTCATTAGATATAGATTGGCTAAACCTGTTGATTTCCGCAAGACAGACCAATCACTAATATGTATAGCGGTCTTCTGACTCTCACTCATTGGCAGATGTCGGGGGAGATAAGGATTGGCCATTGGAAAGTTGGATTTCAACTGCTTGATCCTTTTGTTCTCAGGAGGTAAGCCGCTGCCAGAATTGTCCAGCAGTAGCTTTCTCCCTGTTTTCAATACCGGACGTAGGATAGATTGCACCCTGTGCAGAAATTTTTTAGCATGTCCTTCTCATAAGAACAAGCAATATATATGACATTCATTGGCAGTCTGCAAGTATTTTGCTTGCAAAGAAAGCAGCAAGATAGGAGCACACCCACACCAGAACAGATGAGTGAATAAATGCTGTAACATAACTAAGCTACTAACATAAATACAGTACCAGAATCAAGCTCAGTACATAAATGCGGAACAAACCACTAATACAATACCAGAACCAAGCTTATGACATAAATACAACCCTCTAATGGAGCTCATGATATAAATGGCAGAACTAAATGATTGTGTTATGGGGGTACCAATGGGCAGACAACAGTGCCTTGGAACATCAGAGCAGAGGGGACAAAGCCAGAAAGAGGGTGGAAGATTCATGTAACTCCACAAGACACTGCTACATTGAGGAACACTATCATGAAGTCAGACGGACCTAAGGGAAGCGATTACCCCCAACCTACATCCGCCTGGTGCCTTCTCTACGAACTGGTGGCCGATGACATGTGTGTGACTGCAGAATTCGCACATGACAAAAAGCTGGGTATGCCTGTTTTCATTCACATGCATGCTCAGCTGGTTGAGTGTGCATGTGTATATAGGGAGGGAGGACTAGCAAGATAGCCGTCAGCTCAATGAGTGTTCGGCTGACGGCTATCTAAAAAGTATGGATAGCTTTAGTCTACTATGTACATATTTATAATACTGGTATCTCAGGAAGAATCTTGAAGCAGTTGACTGTAACAAAATCAAGATTTAGCACCCTGCTGGATAGTCAGAACTAAAAGAACTGCCAAAAGGAAAATCTACAATGCTGAATGAGCACTCAGGAACGTGCAGTTCTCTTTGTCATTTTTCCCATGTAGATTAGGCCTAGGGGTGCAAATGCAGATTTTGTGACGATTCTCCTGACTGCCGACTTGCAGCCCGGGGGCTTGAACTAAATTGCAACCAAGGTATAAGGGGGATGGAAAAAGTTAACTTAGTATAGTCAGGAAAATGCTATAGGCGCTGGAGTGTAAACATGGCGTAGGATGCTGCTGATTGCTAATAGAAATATTATAACTGCTAATGGTTTCCTAGGAAGGTGGTATAAAAGCTACCAATTATTAGGATAAATGCTAAAGTGAGTATTGTTTATTATGCAAATACCTGAGTTTATTAAGAGTAATGCTGCACTGCTAGATTGTTACTGCATACCTGCTGACAGTTATTGTACATTATCAAAATACTAACGACCACCTGTCCTGTGAGTGAGAGAGTGACTTACATGCTCTGCCCCTAATCACATGATGGTAACATCATCAAAGGTCCTCAAACATAAAATATGCAGAGCCTGAAAGCAGGCTGAGCTTGCAAGACCTGTGATGATGTCACCACCATGTGATCAATCACCTGGGCTCTATGCCTGTGACTGAGTGAGTTACATGCTCTGCCCCTGATCGCATGGAAGTGACATCACAGGCCCTTCATCCCTGGGCAGATTACGGGCAGACTATATCTTCTACAAACCCCCGCAGCCTCAGTTGCTATGGAATACTAACGACCACCTGTCTGTAAGTGCGTGACTATGTCAGTTACATGTGAAGTTGCCACCATCATGGTATCAGTCACCGGGACTCTGATCCAGGGGTGATCAGTGTGTGCAGGACTATGCTGTGCTGCTTTTGGTTCCTGTTGTATCGGATGAAGAATGTATGTGGAAGAGCTGTATGTGATGTATATGTAGCAGAGCTGTGTGTGATATGCATGTAGCAGAGCTGTATTTGATGTACATGTAGCAGAGCTGTGTGTGTGTGATGTGCATATAGAAGAGCAGTGTGTGTGTGACATGCATGTAGCAGAGCTGTGTCGCGCATTGTGCTGCCAGAAACACTGGTGCTATAATTTCCTAATAATTACTAGTCAAAGAGTTACATGCAGAGCCTGACAGCACCTGTGATGTCAGTTAGCGGCTCTTAGCTCTGCCCCTGGATCACATGATGGTGACATCATCACAGGTCCTTTATCCTCCTTGTGCACTGAATAAAGGATTATGGGTGGACTAATCCGCCACAAACCCCTGCGGCCTCAGTTGTTGTGGATACAGCAGTACTCAGTCTAGCAGCTTGTAGCTGGTTGTGAGACTGCTGCACGACTGTGTGGAGACTCCAATAAATGACACCTCACAAATTTACACATACATAGCTCGTGTGCTGATACGACCTGTGATAATGTCACCGTCATGTGATCAGTCACATGGTCTCTGAGTTAAATGAGGGCTTATAGGCGGACCACATCCCCCACAAACCCCCGTGGCCTCAGATACAGCAGTATTCAGTCTAGCAGTTTGTAGCTGGTTGTGAGACAGCTGCACACCTGTGTGGAGACTCCAATAAATGACACCTCACAAATGTCCACATACATAGCTGGCGGTGCATATTGACCAACAACATTGAAGCATAGTCCCTCACCACTATATTCACATCTCCTGAACATGATGTCATGTCATCTCAAGTGCTAATGCTGCAAACAGCAGTCCAGTCTTCATCTAATCCTCAACCAATGTCTAGTGTCAGAACAAACTGTCGCTGTTGTGCAAACATGTCACCACAGAGGGTTCAACGCCACCATGAAGCTAATGCAGCTTACATGATACAGCGACAAGCCACGATTTCGCCTCAGCGAGCAGCTGAAGTTTGTAAATCTCATGCAGCAGACATGTGAAAGCTACGAGCGAACACGTCTCCTCAGCGAGCTGCTGAAGTTCGTAAATCACGTGCAGCTTATTTGCAAAAGCAACATAGCAGAGCTATGTGTGTGATGTGTATGTAACAGAGTTGTTTGTGTGACGTGCATGTAGCAGAGCTGTGTATATGTGACGTGCATGTAGCAGAGCTGTGTGTGTGTGACGTGCATGTAGCAAAGCTGAGTGTGTGTGACGTGCATGTAGCAGAGCTGTGTGTGTGTGACGTGCATGTAGCAGAGCTGTGTGTGTGTGTGACGTGAATGTAGCAGAGCTGTGTGGCGCATTGCGCCACCAGAGACACTGGTACTATAATTTCCTAATAATTACTAGTAGATGTATATTTTACAACTGATGGATATAGTATAACTGATACTGATTATGTGTAACTGTACACTTAGCGTTTTGTAAAGACATGGTAGCCATTAAGAATTGTACTGTACATCAAATGGTCACCATGCAAGGTGGGACACAAAGGTCTTTTGGACAAATGGTAGGACATGTTGTGCCCTGCATGATGATGCCTGTTTTGTTATAGAAGTGGGGTGTGAAATGCATAGTGTTGTGTTGATGTGGTAGTGAAGTGTGCAACCAAGCGTGAGGTCAGGGCCAAATTACTAGCCACAAGAGAAAACCATGGAAGCCTGCTGAGAGGTTGGCAGCAGTCTCAGTGAGTGAGCTGCTAGAAAATTATTGGAGCCTCCCATTTGGGGAGCTTTCACACAGGACGGAATATTCTGTAACAGCATTCAGGAATATGCCCCTGCAGAATATTCAGCCCAATAATCTGCACTGCTAATATGTGGGGTTTTGCGTGGAATTGAAAATAGCAGAACCCTGCAAGCCATTCCACATCAAAATCCTCAGTTGGCAGCGTGGATTTCAGTGCAGAATTCAGAGACGGCATATCCCGCAACCCTATTGCCGAATATTCCATCCTGTGTGAAAGGTTCCTTGGAGATAAAGTGCCTGGACAGTCAGACTGTAGTGGGTGAGGTAAAACAAGAATTGCAGGGTGAGAGCCTTGCACCATAGGGACCTTGAGTGTGTGCGAGAGACGTGTTGAGTCTCTGTGGAGGCCTGCTTGAGGGTATGTTCACATGTAGCAGAATTGGTGCGGATTTTCTGTACGAGAATCTGCATCAAATTCCGCATCAAAAAATTGCACCATCAGAATTTGCAGAAGACTTCATCTCTTTAATTAAAAGGGTGAAATCGACTGCGGATCAACTTAAAAAACTGCACTAAATGGTGCAGATTTTGGTATGGACCAGCACCAAAATTTGCAGTGCAAAATGGGCTGCAGATTTTTGTGCACCAGAATCCACTGCCTTTGAATGCATGTCATGGGTATGTTCACACGGCGAATTCACATTTAAAAAACGTCTAAAAATCTATGGCTTTCTGCTGTGGTTTTTAACACGGATCTGCATGCAGATTTAGCTCTGTCAGTTGGCCAAATACGCATGTGAGATTCTGATGTGAAAAATCACATTTCCGTGCCAAGAATTGACGTGTCACGTCTTGATGTGGAAACTAGATTTTCTGCATCGGGAATTCTGCACACGGGTTTTGACCCTATAAAGGGATAAATCTGTGCACACATCTGCACCAAAAACTGCGGCAGAAGGGCTTATGCAGACGGGCGTATATCAGTAGGGTTTTCATGCCCGGTTGATTTATGCTGCCCCTCTCTGCAAGGGGAGGAGTCGCGGACGGGACGGGAGCTAGTGCACTGAGCTCCCCCCCCTCCGCCTCTCACTGCTGTTTGCAATGGGAATGGGCGGAATTTAGCTCCGCCCTCATTCAGCCCCTCCCATTGCAAACAGTAGAGAGGGGTCGGGAGCTCAGTGCACTAGCTCCTGTCCTGCCTCCTCCCCCTGCAGAGAAAGGCAGCGTATATTGGCAGGGCATGAAAACCCGACCCTGATACGCCCGTCTAAATAAGCCCGAAAACCGTGAATTTTGTTGTGATTTTCAGAATCAGAATTCACACTGAAGATTTAGCGGTAAATTGAACGGTCCGTCATAGTGAAAGGCTGCGAGTATTCAAAGAGCTGGGCATACAAAGCGCCTATGACAAAACATGGAGACTGTTAGCATATAGAGACTATTCCCCGACGGTCGACAAGCAGAGACAGTCTGCTCAAAGAGTAAAGCCAGGATTGCTAAAGTAGTTGATACTGTGTTGCAAAACTGATAGGCTAGGTCATCAATAGTTGATTGGCCGGTGTCCGCCGCTCAGAACTGCGGACCAGACGTCATCATCATCGCTAGTCAGTGTAATAGCCGACTTCACTCCCATTGAAATCAGTGGGAGCGATCCCTCCTATTACACTCCCGACTCCTCATCGCAGTCAGGGCTGGATGTTCGGAGGACTTTGATTAAAAACTAAGTAGGTTGAAATTGATGCAGACCTGAATGTAGTCAAATATTCAGCAGAAACCACTAAATTACACTTTCTGGGATTCTAGATCTGAACTAGAAAACATGGTGACCAGTAGAAAAGAACTGATAGCAGAATGTGGGCTGGAAATGGTCTAGAAGTGGCCTGGCATAACACGCGGTTATAGCGCAAGTACTTCTAGTTTTAGTCTGACAATCACTGGAGATGATGTTTAACACCTCGCTGAGGAATGAAGTGGCCAAACTCCAGAACCAGAGACTTCAGTAGCAGAGAACGCCTGGTGAGACACTAATGTCTGTCTCTTGCTCCTGCCAGATCTTTGTGGTGTCAGACGACAGCGATGACAGAGTGACAATGGCACACATTTCACAAGCTGTCTACTGCGGTCTTCCTCGGTACTGTGAGAGCGCGGTGTCCCTCCTACTACTTTTCACTAATACTTGTTAATGGTTCTTGTCTTTTTGCTGGACTTTATGAGCCATTTGCATAGATATGACTACATCGTGGCAGTGTTGTTACTTCTCTACTGAGGAATGGATAGATCTTTGTTAACCAAATGACTTGGTCTGATCTATAGATACATCTAGATTAGTGAACAAACAGAATTACACTAAGAAAGTGCATTATATTGAATTTAGAAGAGAAATTCGGGCAGACGGTTGGGTGTTGGAAGGGTTTCTGCCCAAAAGAGTGACACAGTCCAGTTCCTGTATTTGGAAATGTAGTGTGAGATCAAAGTCACCCAGAAATATGTAATTTTCTGACATATTAGGCTGGATAGCGTCTGTAAAGTGATCCCACTAGAAGAGAAAATAAGCACTTCCGTAGCGCAGCGTATCACCACAGGTTGAGGGATGTGGAAGGTTACAAAACTCCTCAACTTGCTAGGTTGTACAAACCAGGCCCAACACCAGATGATGGCACTTGTCAGCCGCTGTCTCTCTGGAAGGGACAGGCAGGATGACCTTTGTGCAGTTGAAATTAAAGGAGTTTTCCAGAGAAATACTATGAGTAACCAATCCTTAGGGTAGGTCACCAATAGTTAATTAGCTGGGGTCCGCTGTTCAAGACTCCAGGTGTTCCGCTGATTGGGCGTCTGCCGTCAGCGCCACAAAACACAGATGCAGAGGAGCAGAAGCTCTTGCTCCAACCCCTGTGTAGTGGCCGGCGCTGGTAATTGCAGGCTGGGGTCTCATTAAAATCAATAGGCACAGCACCTGCACTTACAAGCCCTGGCCACTACACAGGGGTCAGAGCAATAGCTTCACACTCTTACCCCAGTGCGTAGAGGCGCTTTTAGAGAGTGCCTGACCAGTTGATCAATTGATCAGCTAGGGTCCCAAGTGGCAGACCCCAGAAGATCAATTGATGTTGTACCCTGAAAAAACCCTTTAAGGGTTAAATGACCAGGGATCCTGGGTGCTGTTGACCCAAAAGGAAGGAATGGGCCACAGAGGTAAAGAAGAAAATGAATGTTATCCTTTTAACACCATCGCACTTCTAGATACAATATTATGTGTCATTTAATTTAACAATATATTATATAGAAGCCTTAAAGGGGTTGTCCAGTTAAAAAAAAAACAAACTTCAGGTGATCGCTGCCTCCTAATCAGAGGTCGTTGTGTCACCTTTCAGAACGTCTGGCATTACGGTGCCCAGGAGAACCGGCGGTGACACCTCTGATTGGCAGCCAGTGGTCACCTGACTTCCTCTGTCAATAGAGACTGGGAGTATTGCAGGGCTGCGGTAGTGGATCGCTGGGCTGAGGGCGGGTACCCACCATTTGTTTTATTGTTTTCACTCATGGATCTAATTTAAAAAGTTAGTTTTTAACTGGACAACCCCTTTAAGCTGCTTATAATCACCACTAGGGGGAGTTTATTGAGTTGATTGTAAACAGTATGCAGTGGTGACTGCAGGCAGGCCGAATCTTACCATTTACTTCTAGGTCTTGGCAGGAGATTTGGAGCTCTGTATCAGAGAAACACAGTCCTGCCCCCTATAAATATGCATTAAGAAATTAATTAGCATAGAAACATGGATCTACTTTGATGGGGAAAAAAGCTAAACTGTTCAAGTTGAGGCCTTTGATCTCTACAAATTAAGTATCCTTTGAACATTTAGGCCGGCTTCACACGGAGGATCTGCAGCAAATTGCCCGCATTGAAAGGTATGTACTTTGGCTTTTTCCTTCACACTCGCAGAAACGAATTGCATATACTGTGAGCAGAGGAAAAATCGCAGCGTGCCCTATTATGCTGCGGACTCTGCACGGAAAGCCTCTATTGAAGTCAATGGAGGCTGTTCAACCGCAGTCCATCGTGGATGGACCGCGAGTACCTGTGTCATCGCCTAGCCACGGCGCAGGAAATACAAAATATATTTATTTTTAAAAAAATCTGTACTGCGCGTGACAGATAATGCAGGTACGCGGGGTCGCCAGCTGGTGTCACAGACGGATTCCGCTGCAGAATCCCACATGTGGAATCCGACCCGGTTGTGTGCAGCCGGCCTAAGAATTATTGTTGGTGTAAGGGTGCCTACCCACTAGCGATATATTTTCTTGTGATGCGAGAGCGAGTGAAAACCCACGATTATGAAACCAATGATTTTCAATGCTTTCATACTCCTTTGCGATTTTTACCCTCAAGCCTCAAGACTGCCAGGGCCGGACAGAAGAGCCGGACGGCTTTTCTAGTTGAGTGTAATTTTTATTTATTTTTTTTACTGCTAGAGATGATTTTCAGGGAAGGTCTTATATTTCAAGCCCTTTTCTGAAAATCATCGCTGTGGAGGTTGCCTGCAACCCACTGCTTTCAATGGGGAAGAAGCAGTGCCGACTCCATTGAAAGCAATAGGATAGTATCACAGACTTCTGCCACAGCTGGGGCAGAGGATTCCTTCATCCCCGCGGTCCCTGCGGGGATGAAGGAACCCCCTGCCATAGCGGTCACAGCTGTGGCAGAAGTCCACGATGTACTCCCTATGTTTTCAATGGAGTTGGCGCTGCTGCCGCCGGCCCCATTAAAAACACTGAGAGATATCGCAGAATTTTCTCTGCACTGCGAGGCACTCACTTTCATATCGCAAGAAAATATATCGCTAGTGGGTAGGCACCCTTAGAGTTAAAGGTTTCAACTAATATTAGGAGTGTTCTATAAAAGCTCTTCATTCAACTTGCAATCCTTTGCATTAGGAGATATGATGAGTAGAGATGAGCAAGTATACTCACTAAGGCACATTACTCGAGCGAGTAGTGCCTTAGCAGAGTATCTCCCCGCCCGTCTCTAAAGATTCGGGGGCCGGCGCGGATGACAGGTGAGTTGCGGGGGGAAGCGGGGGAGTGAGAGATCTCCCCTCCGTTTCTCCACGGTCTCCCCCGCCGCTCCCCGCCGGCCCCCGAATCTTTAGAGACGAGCGGGGAGATACTCGGCTAAGGCACTACTCGCTCGAGTAATGTGTCTTAGCGAGTGTACTCACTCATCTCTAATGGTGAGTCTTCTGACTTGTCTGTTTTAGGCCGTTTTCATACCCTAGATAATCACACAAGACTTGTGTCTTGCAAGTCCCACAAATCTCGCACAAATGTGAACCCCATTCTTTTGAATAGGATCATATACGTGAGCAAATTTTTTTCTTGCTTCGCAGTGTGGGAAGAAACTGCGGCATGTCCTATCTTTGGGTTTTCCTTGGAAAGTCTGCGACTATTGTTTTTAATGGGGATGGGAAAAGCCGTGCGGTGGGTGAGGTGCATGCGATGTTTCCCATTGAAAAAAATGGCAAACACATCCGTAAAGTGATGAGAGGCGTTTTTGACACAAAAACGCCTCGCATCCATGCGGAAATCACAAGTTCTGAAGCCCAATATTGCACTCGCCCGTAAAAAATTAGCCTTGGGCTTCTTTCACATGGCCAAGAGAATTGCGTGAAATTCGTGCGTTGCGAGATGCACAAATCTTGCATGAATATGAACCCCATTCTTTTGAATGGGTCATATACATGATCGATGCGATGCGGGAAAAAAATTGCGGCTAGTCCTATCTTTGGGTGTTCCCTCGGAATGCATCGCCCATCGACGCGTTTTAGCGCACCTCATCATCCATCACATTGATGGGGTGCGTTAAAAAACAGTCAAACGCTGCAACATGTGGTTGAAAACGCCGCACGGCATTTTCAGAACGCATGTGCAAGAGCAGCCCTAGCAGTGCGGGGTTTAAGGAGAAGATTCTGGCTTGGTTTTTAATTCCCAATCATTGTTGCAAAGAACTGTATAATGGGTCAGACATTGATTTGCAGGAATGCTGCCATCCAATAGGTGGCGCTGCAGAAGTATTGTCCAACCTTCCTTATTTGCAGACAGTGCAGAACACATGCTCTGGCTGTTCATCACTGCCAGAGTGTCATGTTGGGATCAGAGGCGGGCTACTTTTCTGTGGCCCACCCTGTACTTGCCAGTTAGCGAGCAGTGAGACACGTGATTTTAAAAATGGCGACTGACATTTTGAACATGATTTCTCCTTGTTATTTTCAGAGTCATTGAAAGAGCTGACTATTATAAAAAAAAAAGTACCACTGAATCAGCTGATTTTTCTGGCGGAGGAATACGTACGAGTGAAGCGGCTTAGGTTATGTTCACATCTGCGTTCGGAACCTTCGTTCGGAGGTTCGCAGATCCGGCACAAAATGCCGGAAGAAAAAGTCCTGCATAGAGGACTTTTTCCTCCGGTAAAAAGACAGTCGGCGGAACGGAGATTAAACAGACCCTATTATAGTCAGTTATGTCCGTTTGGAGCCATTTGGCTCCATTGTGAGACAAATCCGATCGATCAGGTGTTTCCCCTGCCTGCTAACATAACGGAGCAGGGGGAAAAAAACCTCCGAACGCAGATGGGAACATAGAATTAGTATTGTATGCTGTACTGACGGTAGTTCTGGAATATCTAATGATGTAAACAGCAGGTGGCGCTATTCTAATATTAGTCCTGGAATATCTGGGATAGAATCTTATTTTTTGTAATAAGTGTAAATACGAAAATATTTCTGTGACGTAATGATGTAGGAGACATCAGCGGGAGGGGGGATTAGTGGCGCATGCGTAGTTCAGTCTAACGAATCTGGGTTGGGTGACCTGTGTATGTCCTGGACCGATATATCCTGTCAAATGCGCAGCCTCCTATGTTATCAACGGCAGTGAAGGGCCATGGAAACGGTACGGACAGACCACCAGAGATCGTCCAGCCCACCTATCGGACCGTTTGCTGTGAATTTACATGAAGCGTGGGAAAATTTGATACCATTTTTTTCAAGGTATGAGTTAAATAAATGAATCTTGTTATTTGTCTAGTGCCAACTTATTCTGCATCGCTTTCGGGTAATTTATTACCTCCCACCACCTAGCTGGGTATTCGTTTTACTGACCTTGCAGGGCTGGGTCAACTTTAAGCCGGCTACCTGAACCATGCAGGGAATGAACTCTCAACCTTCAGGTCGTGAGTGAGAGCTTAGGACTGCATTTCTGCTGCCTTTGAACAGAACTCATGCGAGAATATTGGCCATGGGAATACGGCCTAACTCTGTATCACATATGTCATCATCTGAGTAATGTTAGCAGATCCTTATGTAAACCCAGCACAGGGGGAGTACCTGTAGGGGGTGCGGAGGCGGTAGTCACAGACCTGGGAGGCTATTAGTTTGTGTATGGCTGAGCTGTCTGGCAGACACAGAGTTAAACACCAGGAAAGGAGAATCTATCACCTCACTTACAAAGCCTTTTAGGTGAAGCGGTGCCAGCTTGTAAGTAATAAAACTTCAGGTAACAGTTAGCTCTCTGTGTCCGACCCCTTCTACTTTCAGTATTCTTTACTTATTCATATATAAAGCCATAAAATATGTAGCAAGGGCCGCACTCTCTGTGGTCGAGACTGATCTGAAAGGCTTTTCCATCACTACTCCGTTGAGTGTTTGGAGAGCAGGATATGAAGATTGGCCTTAACACCCATTGTGTGGACACAGTGCAGCAGTGTCAGCACATCTATAGTAGAAAGCTCCATTCAATTTGCACATTCTGGATTCTATATACTCCATTTGTGTATGTGGAGCTTAAAGGGGTTTTCCAGGAAAACACGATTGATAACCTATCCCCAATAGTTGGTCATCTGGGCTCTGAGATTTCACCAAGCTAACCGCGTTTGAGAGGGGGGGTTGCAATATTGGAATTCAAGAAACTGGATGGTCGTACCAATGAACTGGCCACCACCTGGGCCGTTCTCAGCAGACTGTTAGAAGGTGTTGGGACCAGTAGATGTGTGAGGGCACACAAGGAGACCGGACTCAGGATGCCCTCGACAGACTACCAGTAAAGAGGATTGCCTGATTGTCCGACAAGCACAAGCAGCTCCAACTGTTTAGCTGGCCGCCATCCATAGACAGGTGGCACCATCGTTACAGTATCCTATGTCTGACAGAACCATTTCCAAGCACTTGGCTCAAGGACATTTGGTCTCACGTCACCCATTACATCTACTACCTTTGACACGGCCACCCAACATCACCTCCAGAAGAAGAATCGCTTTGTCTTGGCGACAAATCCAGGTTTTGTTTGGGCGCTGATAACAGATGTGTTCGTGTCTGTAGAGCTAGGGGTGAGTGCCTTAATCCTGTCTTTGCTGTAGAGCAGCACACTGCCCCCTGCTGGGGTTTTGGGGGCCATTACATACAACAATCAGTCATCCCTAGTAGTGGTACGAGGGACAATGACAGCTCAGCAATATGTTCAGGACATCCTGCAGCCACATGTGTTCCTCTCATGGTGGCTTCAAGGAGGCAGCAGGATAATGCTCGGCCGCACACACAAGGGGGTCACAGGAATGTCCCCACAACATTGTCACACTTCCGTGGCTGCCCGGTCACCAGATTTATTGCTAATGGAACATGTGTGGGACCATCTGGGACGCCGACTTTGTGCAAACTTGTAGGCTGTCGATCTAGAGGTTCAGTTACAACAAATATGGACCGATACTCTGAGGATACCATACAGAACCTGTATGCCTCCATGCTCCCCGTGTCACATCCTATAGCCAAGCTAAAGGGGGTACAACAGGGTACTAGAGCCTCCATGCCCACCCATATCATATCTTGAAGTTATGAGCACCAGCCTCTACACCGGGATCAGAGCAGCAGCTTCCGCTGCGACACCTCTGTTTTGTGGGACTGACAGATGATCAGCCAGCGTACTTACCTGGAAACATGTTTATATGTAACGGAAATGCTGTGAAATTTACACGGCAGCAAATTTTGCAGCATTTCCGCATCCAAAACAGATTCAAAATCTGCACCATCTGTGCGGATTTCAACTCGAAATTACCTACGCTTCTGCAGCTGATTTAGAAGATACCGCGCTCCCTCTCACCTCTAATGTCTTTGTGCTCTCAGCGCTTCCTTCATCAAGCCCTTTGGCAGCCTCTAATTAGTGCATCAACGCTGATTACTTCTGCATTATCTGACCAATGGCGCTGCCCTCACTAGAGGCTGTTGGGCGCAAGGATATGCTGCTAATGTCATGGTGCCAGATATCATGGGACACCTTCAAAGGTCTTGTGGGGTTCATGGCTTTCAATGTTAAGGCTCATCTATCTGTCTGTCTATGTCTATCAACACTCACATACTAAAATACAATAATGGGAATTTTTACATCTGACATATGACAAAAGGGTTATTTATATCCTAAGAAATCAGGGACTCTATTTTGAAGGACAAATATGTAAAACCTGGGACTGTCCCTAGAAATATGAAGCAGATGACATCTATGAATCTGGCTGTAGTAGACATTCCTGGCTCTCTCCAGTCCCAAAGCTTTAGTTCACAGCCACCTTGACATATACATACTGTCAGCCTGGCCCATGGCCATTTCATATGTAGGAGAGTGACTTCTATTGTTATTATACCTCTCTGTGTACCCACTTTTTCTTTTTTAACTAGTTTAATCCTTTAAATTCCTTGCAGCTTCTCTACTGCTAAGGTGGCCGTGAGCCCTACTTTGTGTAATGTACATTTCATTCAGATCCAGCTTTTTACATTAAAATTAGTTTTACACATAAGCTAGCTGACAACCAGCCAACCAACAACTCTTTTCCCCGACTCTCCTATAAGCATGAATATTCATCCCAGCCAAGTAAAGATTCTGCCTGTCTGATCTATATTGTTTTCCATGTGCATCCATCAATGGTGTCAGACCATTCTGGGATGTTGGAGACGTTTAGGGCTAAACTTTCAACATACATATGCTCAACTATTAGATTGTGCTTATGTTTGATTTCTAATTAAAAACACTTCAGTCCATGTAAAAATTTAGATTCTGACCCCTTTTTTCTTCTGTCCTCCTGTAACATATATAAAGGTTTCCATTATGTCCCCCTCTCCCTTTTTCCCTCCCATAACATATATAAAGGTGTCCATCATGTCCCCCTCTCCCTTCTCTCCTGTGTAACATATATAAAGGTGTCCATCATGTCCCCCTCTCCCTTCTCTCCTGTGTAACATATATAAAGGTTTCCATCATGTCCCCCTCTCCCTTCTCTCCTCTTGTAATATACATAAAGGTTTCCATCATGTCTCCCCCCTCCCTTCTCTCCTCCTGTAACATATATAAAGGTTTCCATCACGTCTCCATCTCCCTTCTCTCCTCTTGTAATATATATAAAGGTTTCCATCATGTCCCTGTCTCCCTTCTCTCCTTCTGTAACATATATATTAGAGTTTCCATCATGTCCTCCTCTCCCTTCTCTCCTCCTGTAAGATATATGAAGGTTTCCATCATGTCCTCCTCTCCCTTCTCTCCTCCTCTAACATATATAAAGGTCTCCATCATGTCCTCCTCCCTTCTCTCCTCCTGTAACATTATTAAATGTATCCATCATGTCCTCCTCTCCCTTCTCTCCTGCTGTAACATATATGAAGGTTTCCATCATGTCCCCCCTCCCTTCTCTCCTGCTGTAACATATATAAAGGTTTCCATCATGTCCTCCTCTCCCTTCTCTCCTCCTCTAACATATATAAAGGTCTCCATCATGTCCTCCTCCCTTCTCTCCTCCTGTAACATATATAAAGGTCTCCATAATGTCCCCCTGTCCCTTCTCTCCTCCTGTAACATATACAAAGGTTTCCATCATGTCCCCCGTATCCCATCTCCGCTCCTGTAATATATATAAAGGTTTCCATCATGTCCCTTCTCTCCTCCTGTAACATACAGTATATATAGGTTTCCATCATGTCCCCCCCCTCTCCCTCCTGTAACATATATAAAGGTTTCCATCATGTCCTCCTCTCCCTTCTCTCCTCATGTAACATATATAAAGGTCTCCATCATGTCCCTCTCTCCCTTCTCTCCTCCTGTAACATATACAAAGGTTTCCATCATGTCCCCCGTATCCCATCTCCGCTCCTGTAATATATATAAAGGTTTCCATCATGTCCCTCCTCTCCCTTCTCTCCTGTGTAACATATATAAAGGTTTCCATCATGTCCTCCTCTCCCTTCTCTCCTCCTGTAAAATATATAAAGGTTTCCATCATGTCCCTTTTCTCCTTCTCTAACATATATAAAGGTTTCAATCATGTCCCTCCTCTCCCTTCTCTCCCCCCGTAACATATATAAAGGTTTCCATCATGTCCCCATCTCCCTTCTCTCCTCCTGTAACATATATAAAGGTTTCCATCATGTCCCCCATCTCCCTTCTCTCCTTCTGTAACATATATAAAGGTTTCCATCATGTCCCTCCTCTCCCTCCTTTCCTTCTGTAACATATATAAAGGTTTCCATCATGTCCTCCCTCTCCCTTCTTTCCTCCTGTAACATATATAAAGGTTTCCATCATGTCCTCCTCTCCCTTCTCTCCTCCTGTAACATATATAAAGGTTTCCATCATGTCCCTCCTCTCCCTTCTCTCCCCCCGTAACATATATAAAGGTTTCCATCATGTCCCCCATCTCCCTTCTCTCCTCCTGTAACATATACAAATGTTTCCATCATGTCCCCCGTATCCCATCTCCGCTCCTGTAATATATATAAAGGTTTCCATCATGTCCCTCCTCTCCCTTCTCTCCCCCCGTAACATATATAAAGGTTTCCATCATGTCCCCCTGTCCCTTCTCTCCTCCTGTAACATATACAAAGGTTTCCATCATGTCCCCCGTATCCCATCTCCGCTCCTGTAATATATATAAAGGTTTCCATCATGTCCCTTCTCTCCTCCTGTAACATACAGTATATATAGGTTTCCATCATGTCCCCCCCTCTCCCTCCTGTAACATATATAAAGGTTTCCATCATGTCCTCCTCTCCCTTCTCTCCTCATGTAACATATATAAAGGTCTCCATCATGTCCCTCTCTCCCTTCTCTCCTCCTGTAACATATACAAAGGTTTCCATCATGTCCCCCGTATCCCATCTCCGCTCCTGTAATATATATAAAGGTTTCCATCATGTCCCTCCTCTCCCTTCTCTCCTGTGTAACATATATAAAGGTTTCCATCATGTCCTCCTCTCCCTTCTCTCCTCCTGTAAAATATATAAAGGTTTCCATCATGTCCCTTTTCTCCTTCTCTAACATATATAAAGATTTCAATCATGTCCCTCCCTCTTCCTTCTCTCCTCCTATAACATATATAAAGGTTTCCATCATGTCCCCATCTCCCTTCTCTCCTCCTGTAACATATATAAATGTTTCCATCATGTCCCCCATCTCCCTTCTCTCCTCCTATAACATATATAAAGGTTTCCATCATGTCCCTCCTCTCCCTCCTTTCCTTCTGTAACATATATAAAGGTTTCCATCATGTCCTCCCTCTCCCTTCTTTCCTCCTGTAACATATATAAAGGTTTCCATCATGTCCTCCTCTCCCTTCTCTCCTCCTGTAACATATATAAAGGTTTCCATCATGTCCCTCCTCTCCCTTCTCTCCCCCCGTAACATATATAAAGGTTTCCATCATGTCCCCCATCTCCCTTCTCTCCTCCTGTAACATATATAAAGGTTTCCATCATGTCCCCATCTCCCTTCTCTCCTCCTGTAACATATATAAATGTTTCCATCATGTCCCCCATCTCCCTTCTCTCCTCCTGTAACATATATAAAGGTTTCCATCATGTCCCTCCTCTCCCTCCTTTCCTTCTGTAACATATATAAAGGTTTCCATCATGTCCTCCCTCTCCCTTCTTTCCTCCTGTAACATATATAAAGGTTTCCATCATGTCCTCCTCTCCCTTCTCTCCTCCTGTAACATATATAAAGGTTTCCATCATGTCCCTCCTCTCCCTTCTCTCCCCCCGTAACATATATAAAGGTTTCCATCATGTCCCCCATCTCCCTTCTCTCCTCCTGTAACATATATAAAGGTTTCCATCATGTCCCTCCTCCCTTCTCTCCTCCTGTAACATTATTAAAGGTATCCATCATGTCCCCCCCTCTCCCTCCTGTAACATATATAAAGGTTTCCATCATGTCACCTATAAATATAGGGTGAGGCGAAAGTCTGGACCCACCCATTTAACTGAGAAGATTGACTTTCAATGTGTGAAAGTATTAATTGTGAGGGAGACTGCATTTTTTTAGTAGAGCAGACATTTTCAGTGGCCATTTTGAACTCCACCATATTGAATTCAGCTCAGGTTTTTCATAATTTTTAGAATTTATCTAGAAACAAACTGGAAGTGTCAATTTGCACGATCTTGTTTAGGAGTTAAGCAAGGGTAAAGTTGCTAAATTTTATCTGACATCCAGGGTCTTTATTCATTCACGGATCACTTAACGGTGAAAATTACTCAATCATACTCAATTAAAACAGTGACTTCCCATGTTACTTTTAACAGAATGGCACATCTCTGCACTTTGCTGTGGCTATACGCAGATGGCTAGATGTGCAATTCCTTGGACACTGGATTGGGTGTAGAGGTTTAGTAGAATGGCCACCAGACTTAACGCTTTAGGACCATTTTATCTCTGGGGCTATTTAAAGTCCCTTGTGTATGTGGAAAATGCACAATATGGTTCACCTGAAATGGCAAATGCTACAGTGCTGTTAAGAAGTATCACTTGAAGTTCTTTAGCATGTGCATGAAGACTGGATTGAACATTTAACCATGTGCATCCAGCAGCATGGCGAATACATTGAACACACCATATAAAGCACTTTGTGAAACTTTGACCTCACTTAACTCCTAAACAAGTAAAAATAATGCAAAATTTACACTTTTAGGGTTTCTGAGTAATTTCTAGCCAAGATTTATATATCACATTAAAAAAAAACTGTGGAATAGTTATGGTGGAATTCAAAATGGCCACCAAAAAGGCTCCATCACCAAAAAAATGCAGCCTTCCTGCCAATTAATACTTTCACAAATTGCTGTGTCCAGACTTTTACTTCAGGCTTTATTCACACGAGCGTATATTGGCCGCGTTTTCACACCCGACTGATATACGCGACCATCTGAGGCATTGGTTTATAATGCATTGGTTCACATAGACGAATATACGACGCGTAAATACGCTGCATCGTAAAAAATGGAACATATGCCACTGAAATACGCGCCGGTGAATATACAGTGGCTAAAAAGATAGTGCTGGTTTTATCTTTTGACCCATATATGGCGGCGGCTCCCATAGACTCCTATGGGAGCTGGAAAAAAAGGCAGGGGGAGGCGTTTTAGAAGTGACCAATGCTGCGAAAAGCTTACAGGTGCCTTTATGTGGGCATTTGAAGTTATTCCAAGGATTTATGCCTGGCGAGGGCTTTCCAAGGTACAACGTATTTTTTCACTAAAAACGTTGGCATTCTTGTGAATATCTATCCTTTAGGGCTCTTTCACATGAGCGTATGTTGGCCGCCATTTTCACGGCCGGCCTATATACGCTACCATCTGAGGCGTAAAAATTGGTGAACGGGGCATAAATCTAACGTTTGTGCGCCCGTTCAGATGGCATGGGCCCCGGCACATATATGCCAAGGCCACCATGCCGTTGCCCCTTCCCTCCTCTTTGCCGGTTCACTTCCTCCTCTCTGGCTGTTTGCAATGGGAGGGGAAGGGCTGGAGCGGAGCTAAGCTGCGGACCCCTCCCCTTGTCAGCAGCCAACAATGGGAGGAGACGGGGTGGTGCTTAGCTTCACCCCTGTCCCACCCCCTTCCGTTGCAATCAGCCAGAGGGGAGAAGAGGTGTGGAGTTTAGCAGTCACGCTGCTAAACTTCCTCCCACCTCCCTTCACCGGCCGCTGTCATGGGCTCCCATAGGAGTCAATGCAGCGGCCGACGTATTCCTGCCCAAAAGATAGTTCCAGGGCTATCTTTTGGGCCCGACGTAAAAACGCCCGGTGCTATATTGGCTCGGCCAGGTGCTTTTACATCGCGGGAATACAGCCATGGGGTCTGATGTATTGGAATCCAATGCATCAGATCGTAGCATATATCGGCCGACCGTGAAAACGGTGTGCCGATATACGCTCATGTGAAAGATCTTAACCAACTGTGTATTCACCAGACTGTCAATTAATTAAGTCCAATTTACAATAAACTATCTATGAGCTCTTTATGTGGAACCGTATCAAAGGCATAACTGAAGTCCAGATAGGTGATATCCACGGCACCAGTTTTATTTGCTGCTTTTATAACATAGTCAGAGAAATCAATGAGATTAGTCTGACATATCCCGCTGTCAGTAAAGCCGCGCTGCGCAGTGTCAAGCAAGTTGTGGATTTTTAGGTGGTCAATCCTCGTCTTCCTCTCCTTCTGCCAGACGGCTTTTACTGCTTTGCCGGTAATTTCCCAAAAAGAAACTTTGCCTATACAGTTAATTCCTTGGCCAATAGTTTCCATGCTACTGTTCTCGCACAGCAAGAGGTAACTTAGAGGATTACCCAAATACTTGTCTGGAACGGTTCTACATTGTTACATATAAAGAACGCGGAGTCATTTATTCCGCAAAGTTTCTTTTTATAGGAAGAAGCAAGTCTTAGTTACTGGGCTTTACAGTATAAAAAGTTGTTTTGTGGTTCCCTTTCCTAAAAATGTAAGTTGCCTTATGATCCGTGCTTCGGTTGCATTTTTCTGATCACATCCCTACCATGCTTGATCATTCTTAAGAAACTGGCAGAAAGTCACAGCCAGAAATAGGAAGTTTTTTTTTTAACACATCAAGCCAACTTACGATAGCCACAAATCCCACGAGTCAAATAGCCAGAGCTCAATAGTGTATCTAGAGGGAGGAAATGACCAGGAACAGTTGTGGCTAATAAGACTCAGCCAAGGAGGATTATGAAGGAAGAAACACTGAGCTGACTTAATTATTTGCCTCAAGATGACCAAATCTTCTATTGCTTTCTCTACTTAGAGAAAGTTGGAGATTGAAGCTTCTGGGCCTAAGTGCAAAATTTTGCATTGACTTCATAATGTTAGGAACCCGAGAGACCGTAATAGTAATAATAATCTTTATTTGTATAGCGCCAACATATTCCGCAGCGCTTACATAGACAGGGGGGATACATAAAGACAAAAGTACAAACATTACAGAGCCACGGTTACATAGTAATCAGTTGATGGAAACAATAGGGGTGAGGGTCCTGCTCCAACGAGCTTACATACTACAAGTAATGGGGTGATACAGAAGGTAAAGGGGCTGGAGATGTGCACGGTATGGTGAGGTGGAGAGGGAGGGATTCTATACACATAGACAATGGTCAGACATTTAGCCGGTATGACTGCAGGAGCAGTTTATGATGGCTAGCAGGAATTGCAGTCAGTAGGTCAGGGAGCATGTTATCAGGCGGCGTACAGAGGGGTTTGTTTAAGAAATGCGTTATGCCTCCCTGAAGAGGTGCGTTTTTAGAGCACGCCTGAAGTTCTGCGAGTCCTGGATTGCTCGGGTAGCCTTTGGTAGTGCGTTCCAGAGGACCGGTGCTGCTCTGGAGAAGTCTTGGAGGCGGGAATGAGAAGTTCGAATTAAAGGGGTGCTCAGTCTGGTTTCGTTAGCAGAGCGGAGATCCCGGGCTGGGTGATGGATTGAGATGAGGGAGGCAATATAGGGGGGCGCGGTGCTATGGAGACCTTTATGGATGACGGTGATGAGTTTAAATTGAATTCTGTATTTAACGGGCAGCCAGTGCAGTGAACGTCACAAGGCAGAGGTGTCCGAGTAGCAGCTGGACAGGAAGATGAGCCTGGCTGCCTCATTCAGGATCGATTGGAGAGGGTAGAGTCTGGTGCAGGGGAGGCCGATCAATAACGAGTTGCAATAATCGAGTCGGGAGTGGATGAGGGCGACAGTAAGCGTTTTTAACGTGTCCACAGTGAGAAAAGAGCGGATTCTTGCAAGTACAGGAGTTCCTGGGTTCGAGCCCTGACAGTTGTCTTCTCTAAATGGAAGGAGTCAATAATCCTGTAGTAGTTCTTACTGACCCCAAAAATCCAGAATGTATCCACACAGCTAAGAGATTGGCACAGCAACGAGTTGCAATAATCGAGCCGGGAGTGGATGTGCGCAACAATAAGCATTTTTAACGTGTCCACAGTGAGAAAAGAGCGGATTCTTGCGATATTCTTGAGGTGCAGCTGACATGTTCGGGCGAGGGATTGGATGTAGGGGGTAAATGATAGATCAGAGTCGAATATGACCCCAAGGCAGCGGGCATGTTGTCTAGGAGTTATGGTGGCGCCACACACTGAGATGGAGATGTCAGGAGGAGGTCGGTTAGTGGAGGGTGGAAACACCAGTAAGTCAGTTTTAGAGAGGTTTAGTTTTAGGTAGAAAGAGGACATAGTGTTAGAGACGTATATTGGCCAGATTTTCACGCCCGGCTTATATAGGGTGCCCCTTTCTGCGGGGGGAGGAGGCGGGCCGGGCCAGGAGCAGTGCACTGAGCTCCCACCCCCTCTCTGCCCTTCGATACTATTTGCATTGGGAGAGGTTGGGGTGAGGTAGAACCCCTGCAGAAAGGGACACCGTATATCGTCCGGACGTGTGAATAAGCCCTAAGGTTGAGGGATGTTATTCCTATCTGATATATATTTTTCTTTGACATCTTATTCTAAATGAGCTATGGTCCTCATTGCCTTCCTAAAGGGATATTCTGGGACTTTAACTGCTGATAACCTATCCTCAGGATAGGTCATCTGTAGTTGATCGGTGGGGGGGGGTCACCACTCATGATCCCTGCCAATCAGCTGATTGTTTGGCCCGCTGCAATGACATCATTATAGGTGGTCAGGGGAGGAAGTGTAATAGCCGCCTTCACTCCAATTGAAACCAATGAGAGTGCTGCCACCTATTATACTTCTGGCTCCTCATTGCGATCAGGGTTTGACAGCTTGCCCTGACCATGGTGAGGAGCTGGAAGTGTAACAGGAGGCAGCATTCCCATTGATTTCAATGGGAGTGAAGCTGACTATTTTACTTCCACCACTGACCAGCGATGATTAACGATCAGCTCATTGATGGGGATCCTGAAAAGCAGGCCCTCGTCAATCAACTACTGATGACCTATTCTAACAAGTCATCAGTAGTTAAAGTCTCAGAGTACCCCTTTAATATAGCTTGTGTATTTACCTGGAAACAGTTGACAAGCTGATATAGAGATTGATGCGTACCTGACATTTCAGAGTAAGCTATTGTTTATATATATGAGGAATTACACTATTTCTGCCCATTATATGACGTGCATTCTGCATTTTCACCAGTTTTCCCCTCTGCAGGCTGTAAGTCTGATTTTCAGCTCTCTCTGTGCACAGTGCATAAAAAACATCATAACAGCAGTTTCCTCCCATCAGTTCAGAGAACACTGCAGATTCTGCTGTCTGTAACACACAGAGACATAGCAGCATCATATAGGACACTAGAGGAGTACTGAATAATAAAGATAGGGATACATAACAGTAAATTACTAACATTAACTATAACAGCTCATCTATGTCAGTCTGTTCTTCACGCCTCCCCTTTTCTCACCATTGACTTCTATGGTCAGCATAAGACCTCTTTCTCTCACTTCCTTATTTTTATATCTACTTCTAGAAGGGACATCACTTAACAACAGGCAGTGGACAGCAAATTACAGGGAAGGGAGACCCCTAGTGGCCAACATGTTAGTACTTTTTCAGTAGAAAAGTGTTATTTTAGATAAATAAAGTGATTTGCACTTTTGCTAATTATCACATTAGCTTTTACTGGCTATTTAAGAATATAGCAGCAAAAACATCACTAGGATATGCTTACGCATTCCAAGTCTGTTACTTAAAAGCTATCTTTAAACACGTGTATGAAAAACCGTCTAAGGGCTCTTTCACACGAGTGTAGGCGTTTTTACGTTTTCTCGCCCGCGCCGTTAAATCACGTGAAAGGACTTTTTTCCACCGGGGTAATTAGTGTTTTCTCACCCATTCACACGACCGTGAGCGAAAAAATACGTTGGACCCTGGAAAACCCTTGCTTGGCTTAAATCCTCTGAATGACTTCTAATGCCTACATACAGGCGCCTGTAAGCTTTTCGCAGCCTCCCCCTTCCTTATTTCTCTTGCTTCCATAGGAGTCTATGGGACCTGCCAGCATATATTGGCCATAAGATAGTTCCAGAACTATCTTTTTGCCCAACGTATATGCGTCGGCACATATTTTGGTCACGTATGTTCTATTTTTCACGGTTGAACATTTTGACGCGCCGTATATTGGCCTATGTGAACGGATGCATTGCAAACCAACGGCTCAGATGGTCGTGTATATCGGCCGGGTGTAAAAAGTCGCCATTTATGCACTTGTGTGAAAGAGCTCTAAGTCTCTAAAGATGCTGTTGCTAGAATTGAACAATAACTTAATTCATAAGTACAAGATGTATGAAAAGTCAGTGACCATTTAAAATGGTTTTATGGGATTTAAGAATGTAGAAATTTGAGCTCAAAATTGCAAAATTACAAACTTTGCAACACAATTAATTATGGGCCTTCATCCCCACTGCCAGCTTTGTGCTTGCGTCACTACTGCCCCCCGGGTGCACTTCCTACCAAGTGGTTACATCACTATGAAGGTCACATCTGTGGCCAGCGGTTGGCTGCCATGATCACCTGATATCAGCATGAATGGGGAGGTGACTGCAGTAGGGGGGCAGCATTGGAAAGTTTAGTGCAAAGTTCGTTCTTTTGCAATTTTGAGCACATATTTATAGATTTTTAGAACTAATGGGAGGTAAGAAAATAGAGACATTTACTACAGGCTTCATCTAGAGGAAGCAGCTTTCAGATTGTACCATTCATATTACAAAGCCCCTCGGTGGGTAGATGTGCGCCTCGGAGTCTCACGCATGAAGCGTTAAATGTTCTTTCTGACATTGTGACTTTGCGGTGTTTAAGTAGAACATCTCTGGAGTATCAGTTTCTTGAGTTTTAATTACAGTGAAACCGAGTATGCCCCCTGTAGTTCATGGGCAGGCAGGGATTTTCCGGTGAGAAGCCGTTTTGAAACCAAATCATCATCTTTCCCCCGGCGCACCTGCTTTACTTTTATTGTTACTTGCCGCTGCGTTTACTGAATAGAAAAATATTATATACCCTATTAAGATCAAAAGAAATGATTAATCGCCTCCTATGAACAATTAGAATTCCACACAGCCAGCCATGATCCTTTTGTAAGTTTTCGCAGTAAATGGTGATAATCTGCAAATCTACTCTGAAGGGCCACTTTATTAGAGACATTGACTCTTTTAAGACTGGAGCTTTACTGAACACATTTTCCATGGATCAGTTTCAGGATGAGTCAGGGGTGCCCCTAGCAGGAGGCAACCTGAGTCTGCTGCCTTAGATGGCAGTTTGCAGGACCTCAGAGGGGTGGCGCTAGGGTTGCCACCTGGCCAGTATTTGCTTTTTACTGTCCATATTAATGTCAGCTAACCCCCCCACCCCCGGCATCTGCATTCCTGCACACAAACACTGGGTGAAAAAGTCAAGAGTCACAGACTGATTACAGAGTAGTGGCCACCCAATTGGAGCTTCGGATGGGGTCAGTACAATGCTTGTCGGGCTGCTGTCCGGCGGGAGGTCCACTACAGGGGTCACTGTTCCTACTGGGGCCAATATGGGGGTCACTAATGATGATTGACCAACTGAAGGGGTCACTATTAATACTGGGGCCACTATGAGGGACATTATTAATCCTTTCTTATCCACTGTCTGACATCTGAAGACATTCTGATTGAAGGCTGTACAGCTCCGTAGTCAGAAGACGTCCGGCAGGGTATTCTTACTGTATATTATTGGCCGCTCTGTTGTTGTGGGCCTCTCCAGCATGTCCCATACCGCAGTACTGGCTCTAGCCAGCAGATGGCGCTATTGTATAATGGCAGAAAGAGAGAGCCCCCTAGAAAAACCTGAATCTAAAATTGGATTGCAAAGGGTTAATACTGGGGTGACTATTACTACTGTGGCCACTATGGTCGTCTCTATTACTACTGGGGCCACTAACTGGGTCACTGTTATTACTGGGATCACTAAAGGGGTCACTATTCATACTGGGTCCACTAACACGGTCACTTACTGCTGGTGCCCCTAACAGGGCTAGTATTACTACTGAAGTTTCTAATGGGGTCACTGCTACTATTAGGACCACTAATGGGGTCATTGTTACTACTGGGGCCACTAAGAGGGTCACCATTACTATTGGGGCCACAAAGGGAGACACTATTGGGGGCGCTTTTACTCACTTCAGACAAGTCTCAATGCTTTAAATATGTGTTGGGTATTTTGTGTATTAACACTTTCAATGTCTGTAAAATGGGTATTTTTTTTTTGCCCAGGGAGCACAATTTCACACTTTGCCTCAGGCAGCATAAAGGCTTTGGGCACCTTTGGAGTGAATCCACATTAGAATGGGAAAATTGAGCGATCCAAATGATTTCCAGCAAGCCTGGTCATCGGAGCTAGACTAGCCGAGGCAAGGATTTGAAAAAACCTACAAACTTATGGGGTTTCTTTGAGCGAGAGTGTTGAGAGTAAACTAAAAATATTGTAATCAAGGAAAAGCATCCAGTGAAAGGGGATCCTGTGGATGTAAACAACTTATTGACTAAAGGGGTTAGAAGAGGATGTCAAGAATCGCTCTGATGAACAAGTGGAGCATAGTCCAGCAAACTCCAGCTGAATACAAGACTGGAGTTCCAACTAACGTCTCCAACAGCACAACTTTGTCGTTTCTTGGCACAAATGGACTATAACAGCAGAAACCACTTCCAGCACTATAAGGCCTCATGTCCACGGGGAAAATCAGGCCCGCTACGGATTCTACATGGAGAATCTGCAGCGGGTCCCTCCTGCCCCGCGGACATGAGCGCTGAAAATAGGAATTTAAAAGAATTTACTCATCCGGAGCGGGCCGGGAGGGTCCTCTCTTCCTCACGGCCGGGCACATCCGCCGAGCCGAAGCAAGAAAGATCCGGCCGTGAGGAAGAGAAGACCTTCGGGCTCATGTCCACGGGCAAAATATGATTTAAGATCCGCAGCGGATCTCCCGCATGCGGATCCGCATCCCATAGGGATGCATTGACCACCCGCGGGTAGATAAATACCCGCGGATCGTCAATAAAAGGGATTTTAAAAAAAATGGAGCATGGAAAAATCCGGACCATGCTCCATTTTCGTGCGGGTCTCCCGCGGGGACGGCTCCCGCGGGCTTCTATTGAAGCCTATGGAAGCCGTCCGGATCCGCGGGAGACCTAAAATAGGAATTTAAAGTATTTACCATCCGGCGCGGGCGGGGAAGGTCAGCTGTTCCTCATGGCCGCATCTTCCTTGCTTCGGCTCGGCGGATGTGCCCGGCGCATGCGCGCGGCACGTCGGCGACGTGCCGGCGACGTGCCGCCGGCGTCAGGAATTCATCCGCCGGCCGAAAATGAAGATCCGGCCGTGAGGAACAGCTGATCTTCTCCGCCCGCGCCGGATAGGTAAATGCTTTTAAATTCTTATTTTCGGCGCTCATGTCCGCGGGGCAGGAGGGACCCGCTGCAGATTCTACATGTAGAATCTGCAGCGGATCTGATTTTCCCCGTGGACATGAGGCCTTCCCGGTCCGCTCCGGATGAGTAAATTGTTTTAAATTCCTATTTTAGGTCTCCCGCGGATCCGGACGGCTTCCATAGGCTTCAATAGAGCCGTCCCGCGGGAGACCCGCACGAAAATGGAGCATGGTCCAGATTTTTTCATGCTCCATTTTTTTAAAATCCCTTTTATTGACCATCCGCGGGTATTTATCTACCCGCGGGTGGTCAATGCATCCCTATTGGGTGCGGATCCGCGCGGGAGAAGAGTTAAAATCCGCTGCGGATTTTAATTCTTCTTTTGCCCGTGGACATGAGGCCTTAGTGTTGAAGAAAAATAGGAGGGCGAGACTACAGGGGGCAAAAGAACGCCAAAATTGGATTAATAAGCAGTGGTAAAATGTCACCTCGTCAGATGAATCCAGATTTCTGTTGAACCGTGCTGATGGGAGGGGCAGAATTTGCTGCAAGCAGCATGAATTAATGAACCCTTCCTGTCAGCTGTGCCAGCACAAGATGCTTCCTGTCCGCATGGGCCAGTATTTCTGCAGAACAATTTCGACACCTGGTCAAATCTATACCACAGTCTCTAATAAAGTGCCTTATCCGTGTACGATGTTTCAGTAATTCTAGCATAGGTAAATTATAATTATCAGATATTGTGCCGACTGCTTTACGGTTGTCCAATGAATGACATGATATCGCACATGCTCAGCTTATGAATGAACAACCAGTTTGTTCATGTCTCGTAGTAAAATATTTTTCAAAATCAATGAATACACCTCCTTGGATACAAGTAAACTAAAAAAAAAACCTAACTTACTAAAATAGTAAGTATTTTGTACAGTTCAATGAGTTTTAGTATGCACAGACTTGATTCACCCAAGGAGCTTGGCAAAACATGAACATTTCCGTATTCCAGTCCTGGATAATGTCCAATACCACTGGCCTTAGGCAAGTGCCCCTTTCTGGGAATCTTCTAGGAAGCACGCTGCTTTCCCCTAAGTTAGACACTACAGTTCCATAACAGGTCTCAATTTTTTTTCCTAAATTACAAGATGTGGCATCTGGTCTACCTACTGACTGCTATTTTTAATATCACTTAGGTTGCTCCTTTCCTAACTTGACCTCATGTGGTCTGGTCTTCTATTCTTTTGCTCCTTCAGATTCATTTCTGTGGGGGGCGTTGGACTCGGTTGGTGGTCTGTTCGCCTTCTTTCCTGTTCAGTTGAGTTAAAGAAAAATCAAAAATATTCATTCTATCCCAAAAGGCCTCTACCTTGGGTCTTCTTCAGGATAGTTAGGTTTGCCCCATATGCTACACGTCAGAATTGTCTTCATCAGCTATAACAGCCTTTCTGGATTGATGCTTCGAGAGTAAGAACCATCCTATATCCAACGCATGATCCTTTGGGCATTTCTACAAATCTGTCGCTATCCCGCAAAGACTTTTGAGAATTGTCTGCATAGGTTGCTACTGGTGGTGAGGAATATATGATGGCTGTTTCAGAGAACACCTCCACCTTCCTCTCTGCCTGAAAAAAAAATGTTATAAAATGGCACTCGTAACGATTTGAACACATTTCTAACCAAAAGGTTGGGTAAGAAGATCACCCCCTCAACGACACTCCTACACTTCTTCCTAAAAAACTACTAGAAGCAATCAAGTTTACATCCATGCTAACTGCTCTTCTCTTTTTCCATTGGCGCTACCATCTCGGAAGTGTCTTTAGTTTTTATTGGCCTTTTATAGTCCCTTACCCAATTAGCTATTTTTCCTGGTCACTAATAATTGAGAAAACATATACATGCCTGCAGCCAATACAAACTCTAATGATATCATCTGAAATGTTCCTTTGGGTGTCACTTGTAAGACGACTGATCACCAGTGCTTCTTGCATTTGCTTTCTGGGGGTGACATACACTTAAAGTGGTTTTTCAATGATTGATCACCTAATGTCAGGATAAGTCATGAATGGTAAATTGGTGTGATTCCATCAGAGTGCTCCCGTAGATCACCTCTTCACCAGACTGGTGTTTCTCACAGCTCCATACACAGTGCAGTGGCTCGGCATGATATTACAGGCAAAGTTCATACTTCCTTCTACTATGTCTGGCAACTGCAGTGTGTATAGGGTTATGTATTTCCAATAATACATCAGTTCTGTACTGTAACGCCCCTGGCCGGGCAAACAGCTGATTGGTGGGGAGCTCTGGTGGTGAACCCCATGTTGATTAACTATTATTGAGCTTCCCCGAGGACAGGCCATTAGTTATTGAAAGCTGGGAAATTCCTTTAACTCTTTGGTGACATCCGCCATACATGTATGGTGGATGTGCATGGGGTTTTGCATGGAGCAGACTCGAGAACCCAGCCCACTCCATACATGACAGCTGACACCCATTTGTAGCAGCTGCAATTGGTGATAACTCTGATCACAGCCATTAATGCTTTAGATGCTGCTGTCAATTCTGACAACAGCAGTCAAATGTCCTGACAGAGGGAGAGATCTGGCTTTGTCCAATGTACAGTGAGATAGTGGGGTGCCGTTCAATTGCCATGGTAGCCTGGGGCCCTATAAGGGCCCCTAGAGCTGCTATGTATTTATGCCTATTAAGCCATGGTGGATGGCGCATGGCCCGTACGTGAGATATGACATGTCATGCACAGTACAACTTTGCAGCGATAGGCTGGGTCACTGGCGGCTCCATAGCAGTAAAACGATGCATGACCAACCCAGCGTTCTATGCTTATGGCCGTGTGAGCCCGGCCAAATGAAGTTTCTTGCTTTTCCCGTTTTTTTTCTTTGTAATTCGATTTTTCACTCTTCTGTGAAACAAACATGAAACAAACTAACATTTGCAAACATATAACCTTCCCTTCACATCTTTGCCTTTTGCGAAAGAAGCAGCTTAGAAAAAATGCTTCCTCGATCATCCTGGTGCGATGAATGTCCCCGATGGGTGTTGGAGGTGAAGCCCTTGTTATTATTTTTGCTAGTCTTCCCTAATTTACTAGGACAAGTAATTACGGGAGGCCTGACTCTAGGCCTGTTCAAAACAGGACGGAAAAGGTAACCTCCCCTGGGAAGCCAACGGCCTAATTGAAGGAAAATAAACACGGAATAGAGGTAAATGCTGGCAATGAAGAAATAAAAGGGCTTTATTATGAGGAAACCTATAAGGAGCTTGGTTTACCATCCCTGAAATGAGTTTGCTGTATAAATACATCTTTATGGCTCTCTCCCGGTATAAGACAAGCTCTCTTATACGCCTCTTGGCACCGGCCCTGACAGCGTGAAAGGAAAGGTTTTTATGAAGTAGATCAGAGCAGAGGATACAGTAGACAACTTGTTACAAATGCTGCCGGTTGGGTTGGTCTAAGGCTGATATTTGTCTACGTCGTTGATAATATTTCACACTGGTTTGTAAGGAAACGTGTTTTTCCCTATCGTTTTTGTATAATGCTTTGAGGACCAGCGATCTAATGTCACTCAATCCGTATATGTTTATTGAAAAGGTGGCTAGTTGTAATCAGGATAATTTCCTGTATATACTTGACTACAAGACCGATAACCAGTGCTTGCGTGAGATGGTAGCCCTTGCGGAATTTAGTTTTGTAACTCTCCTCCTTCTCCGTCAGAAGAAAAAAAAACATCATACACTACCAGTCAGAGGTTTTAGAACAGCTCAATTTTTCCAATTATTTTTTGACATGAACAAAGTTCAAGTCCAGCAAGTAACGTGGAGTGGTTCAAAGATTCAAAAGTAAGTTAAAAACATTAAAATATTATAAAACTTTTAACCCCAAAAGCAACAATAGTCTAAATTTATGATAGTGCTTTTTTTCAAGGAACACATCAAGGACAGCTGTTCTGTAACATAGAAAGCACATCATGGTTTGAAAGTGGATGCAAACTATCCCTACAGGTGTCTCAACCTCTACAGATTACTTTCAAGCTCCCCTGATTCTATATAGTTAGTGCTGGAACAAATTGCATTACAACACCCTCTGGGCTTATTTACACGAGCGTATATCGGCCGCCATTTTCACGGCTGGCCGATATACGCTTCCATCTAAGCATTACCCTCCCACTCACCTACTCTCTGTCTCTCTCCTCCCCACCGAGGGGCTTGCAATGGAGGCAGAGCTAAGCCCCCTCCCCACCCCTTGACCATAGCCAGCAATGGAGGTGGGCAGGACAGAGCCGCCCCCCGTCCTGCCCCCTCTCATTGCAGACGCCGGACTGAAGGAGAGACGCAGAGAGACAGTGAGGGGGAGAGAAGGGGGAAAAAGCTTAGATTGAAGCGTATATTGGCCGGGCATGAAGACCTGACCAATATATGCTCGTGTAAATAAGCCCTTTAGGGCAGGATTTGAACAGTTTTTGCTCTTCAGGACAGAGCACATTGCTATCATGATGGCAAGAAAAAGGCAACGAAAAAAGACACAGACAAGTATAACCCTTAGAAGTGTAGGTCTGTCCCACAGACAAATTGCCAAGAAAGCCAAGGTGGCAGTCAGTACAGTTTCCTATACCATCAAAAGGCACTTGAAAACTGGAGGAAACTCCGACAGGAAGAGGTCTGGCAGACCGAAGGCCACTACAAAATCAGATAACAAGTTTTTCATAGTCAACATGAAATGATTGGTGCCTCACAGCACAAATAGAATGGCCCGCACAGTCTCCAGACTTGAACCCCATTGAGCTTGTTTGGGATGATATTGAACAGAAGGGTGAAAGCAAATCAACCTACAAGTGCAGCACATTTGTGGGAACTTCTGCAACAATATTGAAAAATATCTGAATACAAATGTTTAAAGAATGCCTCAGTTGTGCAAAGCTGGTATATCAGCTAGAGTAGGCTACCTTGAAGAGTCAAAAATCTAGATTTAATTTGGTGAAACAAAGTTTATTCATCTTAAATTGTTTTTGTTCCATTCTTTAATTTCAAAGTACGTTTGAGCCATTAAACTGCTAAATATGAATAAAAACTGGAATAATCGGGGGGGTTCTAGAACTTTTGACTGATGGTGTATATTGCATTGATAGGAAGTCTACCTGTATCCTGCTTGTGCATAAAGCAGCAAGATAGCAGCATAGTCACACCAGAACAGCTCCTAACACTAATACAGCACCAGAACCAAACTCATAACATAAGTACCGCACCAGAGCCAGGCTCCTAACATCAGTACATGACCAGACCCAAGCTCAGTAAATAGATACAATACCAGAACTGAGCTTTTAACATAAATACAAGCCAGAGCCAAGCTCATAACATAAATGCAGTAGCAGAATTAAGCGACCATGTTGTTTCGGGTCAATGGGCTGACAGCGGTGCTTCGAAATATCAGAGAGGCGAAGATAGAGCCAGGCGGAGGATGGTTCATGTTGCTTCACAAGACACTGCAGCATTGAAGAAAAACCTAATCTGGCCAGGTAGTCTATGAGGGGTGATCATTCCCCAGCATCTATATGCCTAGTGCCCCTCCTGCAAGCGGATAGCTGGTAGCCTGCGCAACTACACAGCTTGCACAAAGCTAAAATTGCCATGCTGTATACTGTTGCTGCTGGTGTCAACAGTGCCCCCTCAACTTGTACCCAGGACAAATGCCCTGCTAGCCTTCCTAGTAACACCCCTGCGGGATCCAAAAGGGTTATTGTCCAGCTTTTGGAGACTAAGGCCTCATGTCCACGGGGAAAATATGATTTAGGATCCGCAGCGGATTACCTGCACGCCTTAGGCCTCATGTCCACGGGGAAAATCGGGCCCGCTACGGATTCTACATGTAGAATCCGTAGCGGGTCCCTCCTGCCCCGCGGACATGAGCGCTGAAAATGAGAATAAACTCACCTCCCATCCGCTCTGTTTCTTCTCTGCGTTGCGGCCGGATCTTCTTTCTTCGGCCGGCGGATGAATTCGTCACGCCGGCGGCACGTCGGCGGCACGTCGTCGACGTGCCGCGCGCATGCGCCGGGCACATCCGCCGAGCCGAAGCAAGGGAGATGCGGCCGTGAGGAAGAAAAGACCTTCCCGGCCCGCTGCGGGTGAGTAAATGCTTTTAAATTCCTATTTTAGGTCTCCCGCGGATCCGGACGGCTTCCATAGGCTTCAATAGAAGCCCGCGGGAGCCGTCCCCGCGGGAGACCCGCATGAAAATGGAGCATGGTCCAGATTTTTTCATGCTCCATTTTTTTTAAAATCACTTTTATTGACGATCCGCGGGTATTTATCTACCCGCGGGTGGTCAATGCATCCCTATGGGATGCGGATCCGCGCGCGGGAGAAGAGTTAAAATCCGCTGCGGATTTTAATTCTTATTTTCCCCGTGGACATGAGGCCTAATGGATGGTAACCTAACTAGTTCTGCAGTGATCCACCCCACACTAATTTTTGAGGCAGATTTCTCAGTCTGACAGCTGAGGAAGGCTGCAGGATCTCCTGTGGGAATTGTAGTGCTCGCTGTAGAAAATATTGAGCAGCTCGACAGATAAAGTAGACAACTTGAGGATTTATATTTTTCTGTGGTTCTGAAATGCTCTTTAAATGGGTATTCCTATCTCAGATCTTTATTGCATATCCACTGAATGTGTCAAAAAAATCTAAAGGTCCATTTACACAGGATGAATGTCAGGCAAACGATGCCCGACACTTGTCCCGCATGTCCTTGCTTCCGTGCTGTTGCACAGGAGCGAGTATTGCTGGCTTGCTCTCAGAGTGGCCAGCAGGGGGGGCGGGGCAGTGCTCCCCCGCCCCTCTCCATTCACTTAATACAGTGGCCGTTCAATCCTGAATGGCCGCTATTTACACTGAACGATGAGCGATGAGCTCATCGTCCATCGTTTATGCTGCATAGAAATCAAGTCATAGCCTAGTCTTAGATTTCTTTGCCCGTCTCTTGTCCAGCTGTTTGAGAGCGTCTCTGCGGAGTGTCCTGCAGTAGTCGGCCAGCATGGCAGTGGAGTGTCCAGCAGTAGTCGGCCAGCATGGCAGTGGAGTGTCCAGCAGTAGTCGGCCAGCATGGTAGTGGAGTGTCCAGCAGTAGTCGGCCAGCATGGTAGTGGAGTGTCCAGCAGTAGTCGGCCAGCATGGTAGTGGAGTGTCCAGCAGTAGTCGGCCAGCATGGTAGTGGAGTGTCCAGCAGTAGTCGGCCAGCATGGCAGTGGAGTGTCCAGCAGTAGTCGGCCAGCATGGCAGTGGAGTGTCCAGCAGTAGTCGGCCAGCATGGCAGTGGAGTGTCCAGCAGTAGTCGGCCAGCATGGTAGTGGAGTGTCCAGCAGTAGTCGGCCAGCATGGTAGTGGAGTGTCCAGCAGTAGTCGGCCAGCATGGTAGTGGAGTGTCCAGCAGTAGTCGGCCAGCATGGTAGTGGAGTGTCCAGCAGTAGTCGGCCAGCATGGCAGTGGAGTGTTCAGCAGTAGTCGGCCAGCATGGCAGTGGAGTGTCCAGCAGTAGTCGGCCAGCATGGCAGTGGAGTGTCCAGCAGTAGTCGGCCAGCATGGTAGTGGAGTGTCCAGCAGTAGTCGGCCAGCATGGTAGTGGAGTGTCCAGCAGTAGTCGGCCAGCATGGTAGTGGAGTGTCCAGCAGTAGTCGGCCAGCATGGTAGTGGAGTTTCCAGCAGTAGTCGGCCAGCATGGTAGTGGAGTGTCCAGCAGTAGTTGGTCAGCATGGCAGTGCAGTGTCCAGCAGTAGTCGGCCAGCATGGTAGTGGAGTGTCCAGCAGTAGTCGGCCAGCATGGCAGTCGAGTGTCCAGCAGTAGTCGGCCAGCATGGCAGTCGAGTGTCCAGCAGTAGTCGGCCAGCATGGCAGTGGAGTGTCCAGCAGTAGTCGGCCAGCATGGCAGTGGAGTGTCCAGCAGTAGTCGGCCAGCATGGCAGTGGAGTGTCCAGCAGTAGTCGGCCAGCATGGTAGTGGAGTGTCCAGCAGTAGTCGGCCAGCATGGCAGTGGAGTGTCCAGCAGTAGTTGGCCAGCAGTAGTTGGCCAGCATGGTAGTGAATCATTTTCCCAGTTACCTTTGTTCCATTTTTGCAATATCTTGATGAAAACGTTGGCCATGTTCATCACTAACCAAACCACAGTTGTCTGGACAGAAATCCAGATGGGAATAAAGGAAGCGGATCTTTAGAGACATATTGCAGCCAAGTTTCTGATACTGCATCCGCATGTCTTGTACGAGTTCCTTGTAGTTTTCTGCCCTAACATTCCCGAGAAAGTTTGTAGACACTAGGTGAAAAGCATCCCATGCTTGTTTCGCATCACCCTGCAGCAAGTTGTTCAACCGGTCATCTTTGAAGAGCTCTCGAATCTGAGGACCCACAAAATTCCCTCTTTAATCTTTGCCTTGCTGGGTCGAGGGAATTTTTCATGAAGGCATCGGAAAGCTGGCGAAGTCCGGTCCATGGCTTTCACGAATTTCCTCATCAAACTTAGTTTAATGTGAAGGGGTGGTAGCAGGACTTTGTGAGCCTCGACCAGAGCTGTAACTGCGTAGCTGTAACTGTAAGGATGTTGTTACAGTCCTACAGGATACATTTACACAGTGAGACACAGAAAATGAACTTTATGAAATTTCTCCAAAACGAGAGCCAATGAAAAAACTTTCATGGTCATATTCGTGTTCAGTGCACCAAGATACCACAGATTAGGACCTTTTTAAGTCAGTAACAATTTCAGTGTTGACCAGTGAAAGGGCCATCTAGTACGCAATCAGTCCTGCTGACAGGTGCCTCAATAAAATGTTTTTGGAAGTCTGTTGATTAAAAAATACTGCTCAAACCCAGGTTTAAAGGCTGTGGACACCTTGGAAGGGTGGGCAAAATTTTTTGTAACTTAAAGGAGTCGTCTATTTGTAAACTTTTTATGACCTAGGTTTAGGACGGCTCATCAATAGTAGATCAGTGGGGATTGATCGCCTAGGACTTGATGTTGCAATCTTAAGTTTCCATTAATTTCAATGAGAACCTTGCCTATAATGCCAAACCTGGGGACTGCAGTGTGAATATACCGTGTTTCCCCGAAAATAAGGCACCCCCTGAAATTTGCAGAAGTCACAAATATAAGGCACCCCCCCCCCCCCCCCCCCGATAGTAAGGCATATTAAAGTGTGCAGGCAAGTCAAGAGGCTTGTCCCCTGCTGCCATCCCCGTTGTCTCCTACCTCCAGATGTATAGGTAGATCTGCAGACAGTCTGCTGTTATCCTGTCCCTGCTGTGCTGTACGAGTGTGCTGTTGTGAGCTCCCCTTGCTGGCTGGAAAAGTCCATACTGTATGTTCTGTTCCTGCTGTACATGTCTGCTGTGATGAGCTCCCCCTGGTGGCCGGAAGCTGCAATACCATCCCTGCTTACAAGTGGTCCAGGAACTTCTGTCTGCAGACAGGTACGTTACTTTACAGCCCTTATTTTTTTATGGCTCTGTGTGTGAGTCAGGAAACCTGTGTGTGATTCTTAAGGCTGGGTTCTCACAGAGCGTATTTCCAGAGAAACTCTCGCAGTTTGGCCACAGCGATAAACAGTGAGATTTCCGCCGGGAAAGCGCTGCTTCAAAACCCACGGCACTCAGCCGCTTGTTTTGAAGTGACCTGGCTGCATGCTTTTCCGTTTCTGTGGCCGGTGACAGATTTGCTGTGCCATGTGGACAAGATTTCTGAGAAATTTCGTCCACAAAGCTGGCCAACTGAGGGATTAGCGGCCACAGACGGATTTGCCGCGGCGAAATAAGACACCCCCTGAAAATAAGACGTAGCGCATATATGGGAGCAAAAATTAATATAAGACGCGTCTTATTTTCGGGGAAACAGGGTAGCTGTCTGCTTCCTGGAGAAATCGGTTCACTGTCTGAATATGCCACCCAGAGAACAGGAGTTCCAGCCGTTGGACCCCCTGGCCAATCTACTATTTGCGACATGTTCTTAAGATAGGCTATCAATAGTTAACAACTGGCAAACCCTTTAAATGCACGTATTTTGGTCTGACACTGATTTTTGCACTGGGTTTAAGTAAAAATGTTACATTGTTTGTCTTCTGCACCTCTTACATATCACTGTATACAGACACTGCAGTCTGATGGCCCATTTACACGTAACAATTATTGCTCAAAATGTGTTCAAACAAACGAACCTGAGCGATAATTGTGCAGTGCAAATGCAAAAAATCACTCACAATTCGTGCGCAAGTCATTATTGCTGACCTTCAGTCACCATAAAAACCATCGCTGGCTTCTCATTCCGTCTAATCGCTCCCTGCTCAGCGCTAAGCAAGAACCCAGCGATACAGCAACGAGGTCTGTCTAAACGCTCTGCATGAGCACTAACGACCTTAGTGGTGACATCAGCAGTCGGTTAGCTGACTGTCGTCCCGTGTAAAAGTCCATTAGTCTCATTAGGAGATCTGTCCGTGCGCTGCACTGATGCCTTTTTACACAGAGTTATTATTTAGTTATTAATCACTGGATTTCCACAAAACTGACAATAATTGTTCAGTGTAAACACTGTAAATTAATGATAATTCATTTGCTTATCTTTCTGTTCATGCAGTCATAAAAATTCAAATTACGATTGGCGCATGTAAATAGGCAGTTGTTCATCTATGAATGACTACCTGTTTACGCTGAATGGAGGTGGGGGCTGGAAGAGATCTCTGGCATCATTCCATGTAATCGGATCCTTTTCAACTTTTATCTCTATTGTCCTGCACTTTTTGTCAGTTACATTAGTTGACAAAATAAGAAGGTGCAGGAGAGGAGAGAGCAGAGGGAAACTAAGCCTCACTGACAGATCTCCTATTAAGACGTTGAGTACAGTTTCCATGTACAGTGACATGTAGAAGCTGCAGGAGACAAAACGGAGCAAACTTTTTAATTAAACCCTGTTGCAAAAAATGATTGTCAGCCGAAAATATCTGTATTTAAGTGAAAAAAAAGTATGTCCTCCAAAGGTTTCAATATCCTTAAAGCAGGGGCATAACTATAGGGGGTGCAGGGGATGCGGTTGCACCCGGGCCCAGGAGCCTTAGGGGGCCCATAAGGCCTCTCTTCTCCATATTGGGAGCCCAGTACTATGAAAAAAGCATTATAGTTGGGGGCCCTGTTACAGGTTTTGCATCGGGGCCCAGAAGCTTCAAGTTACGCCTCTGCCTTAAAGCAAACCTTGGATTTACAATAATAGGCTAATGTGAGAAGAGATGTATAAATACTGCATGTCTTCTTCATGGTACAGACATAATGTGCCTAAGGCCACGATCACACATGTGGTTGGCAGCGATCGCTGCGTTTTGTTGTGATTTTACTTTAGTTTTCGGACGCAGGTTCCTGCTTTTGACTGCAGGATTTAGCGCAGCCAATCATTGTGATGAGGTCTGCTAAACGTGGTAAAATAGAGCAGACAGCGCTCGAAAATAGCGTTTTCAGCGCATAACTGTGAAGCCCCATTGAAATCAATGGGAGCGTTATGCCGCAGTAATCAAACGTTTGCGTGAGAATGGCCTAAGAGAATTTCATCCACCAGTAGAACAAGACTGTGATTTGCAACTGAGGAACCCAACATGTTCTTCGTAATGATCTCGATCTAGAAGTCAAGAGTGACGCTGCCGCAATTTCCCCTTTTCGAGTCTGTAGTAACAGTATATTCTCCTCCGCATAACAAACCATGCTAGTTCACCGAAGAACGGCTTCATCAGTTTCCAGAACACACATCACTGGCTGTCCTGAACTTATCTCCCTCCAGGGAGCCTCTAGTACGTAACCATACATTAGCGGTATGGATGTATACCATCATTGTGATAGTGTCCAGCTTCCCTTCCCTCGCGCCCGCTCATATAAGTGCCCATCACCAGCCTTCTAAATGACTGAACACTTCCACACTGTGGTTAATAAAAGCTCCCGGGTCAAGCCTTACTCTGCAATATCGTAGCCCTATTACCAGGCTGTGCCGGATGGAAGGACAATTAACTTGTTGGGTCACGGTGTGGTTTGTTCGCAGGTCTATATATATTCCATGTTTGCAAATGCAGCTGGGCAACAGAAAGTAATAAAAAGTACATTACTGAAGTTTGTTAAACTACACCCCCGTGATGTGTTATATTCTCCTCCGTTTACTTGCAGTCTTCTTAAAAATTGACCACACAAATTGTGCTATTTTATCTACTGTTTGATAAAAAAAAATTCATAGCCCCTCACTACTTGGTAATATAGTTCAACATACACTGATATGCCAAAAGTCGTGGTACAGGAGGTCCATCACCCGAGGTAATGCCATGTCATAATCAATTTACAGACTGCTCTTGTTTAAGCTGACCTGCTTTAACAGTATAATAGTGTATGCAGCAAGGGCTAGCTTGCTAGCTGTGCAGGGAGTCCTGTGCTGGGGCCAGGGACGTAACTATAGAGGATGCAGGGGATGCGGTTGCACCTGGGCCCAGGAGCCTTAGGGGGTCCATAAGGCCTCTCTTCTCCATATAGGGAACCCAGTACTATGAGTAAAGCATTATAGTTGGGGTCCCTGTTACAAGTTTTGCATCGGGGCCCGGGAGCTTCAAGTTACGCCTCTGGCTGGGGCACTGCTAATAGTGCTTCATTATGTTTATACATCGCCTTCTGGTGGTTGCAGGAGGAAGAGCAATTTATTCTACTATAAAACATGTTGCTTTTAACCCCTTAATGCTCCAGGATGTACAGTTACATCATAAAGGTTTGGGATTTGTATGGAAGGGGATCGGGAGTTGATCTCACTCCTTACAATGCGAGTGTCGGCTGTTTCTCACAGCTGACACCCACCGGCAGCAGCCAGGATCAGTGCGCATTCAGATCATGGCTGTTACCCCTCAGAATTTTAATTACCGATTGGAGTTTGTGGGGTTCCAAACAGCCCCCAATGAGATCGCGGGGTGGCAATCTGTTGCCATTGCAGACGGTGGACTTCTTGAAGCCCCCAGGGCTGTCATTGAAGATTGTCTATCATGCCATGCCTGTGGCGTGACTTGATGGTCTGCCTGTCGGATCACGGTATAATGTAATACCATAACATTATATCATACTGCAGAAGTGATCACACGATCACAAGTTCAAGTCCCCTATGGGAATTAGGAAAAAATCCATTTAAAAAAGGTTTATTAGTTATTAAAAAACATAAAAGGTAATAAAGTTTTTAAAAAAAACTTTTTTCCAATATTTACACCAAAAAAATCAAAATAAAAAAACCTATTTGGTATTGCTGCGTCCATAAAAGTAACACATTATTTATCCCGCACGGTGAATGTTGTCAGAAAAAAATGGCAAAACACCATAATTGTGCTTTTTTTGGTCACCCTGTCTCCAAGAAAAATGTTTAAAAGTTATGGCTGTCAGAAGATGGCAGCAAAAAAAAACATTTTTTTTTAAATCAGTAGATATAGGAAAAAGAAAAGAAAAAAAGATCCAGCGCTCCAGAGAGACCTTTCTGACTTAAATCAATCAAAGGCTCCTTGGATAATCATACATACTTTTATTGGCAAATATATCCAAATATGTGCGACGCGTTTCGTCGCCTAAAAGCGACTTTTTCAAGTGACACATACAATCATAACTAACCTTATATACTCTCTTTAGAACAGGCCTAAAGAGAGTATATAAGGTTAGTTAGTTACCTAACTTTGCAGGTTAGGAGGTGAAAAGAAAATCATATTAATAACACAACTTTTTGAAAGTAAATAGTCCAGAGGCAGGAATATTAACCTGACTTCTCTTTATTAACCCTTTCCAATCCACTGTCTGATGTCTTAAGACATTATGATTTAAGGCTGTATAGCTCCGATGTTGGAAGACACCCGTCGGGGTTCTCTTACTGCATATTGCCAGCCTCTCTGCTGTCGAAGCCTACCCAACGTGTCACCTCATGCATATAGCGCCGTTGTATAATGGCAGAAAAAGAGTAAGCCCCCTAGGAAAACCAGGATACAAATTGGATTGGAAAGGGTTAAATAAGCAAAAAAAAAACACGTTTCGAAACATAAAGCCTCTTCTTGAGTGAAATGCTGGAGAAAAATACTACTATGACAGCATGCAAGAGTGATATCAAGAAAAATGGTGCGGAGAGGAAAGTCAGTTATGTACACTGATAATTGTCTATTACATGCATGTATGTATGTATGTTTTTCCAGTTTTCTGTTTCCTTTTTGTTCCTTGATACCACTCATGCATGTAGATCCGGTAGAAGTAGTGTTCTCCTCCAGCATTTCACTGAAGAAGAGACTTTATGCCTAGAAGCGTATTTGTTTTTAGAAATAAGGAGAAGTTGTAGTAATATTCCTACCTATGGGCTTTTTTCACTCATAAAAGGTTGTGCCGCTACTAGCTTTTTGTTTTTATTTCCTAACTGGTTAACATTGAGCCTACAGCTTCTTGCCAGGGCATTCACACCAGTTGGCAACACCTTCTCTAGTACACTGTCCTAAATAGAACTCCGGCCAACAAAGCATTTTAACCTCATGAAAGACTCTTCAAATATACAGAGGCGCCCCACCTAATTTCTGCTTTCCACATCACTTTGCAGGTGGCTTCAGAATAAGCTGCCTTGTATGTACATAAGGAAGAACACTATTTCTGACCATTATGACTTGTATTTAGTATTTATCATCCGTTTTCCCCTCTGCGGGCTGCACATCTAATTCTTCATCTTCCCCGAGCTGGTGGGTGTAGACTAGCTGCTATGTCTCCCATACACTGCACATCTGGGAGGGCAGAATCTCCTCTCTATCTCTCTGTAGCACAGTCTCATAAATAACAGTAGCATGGAAGAGATTATAGAAAAGTATTGAGCAGCGTAGATGAGATTACAATATGTGCAAGCCATTAAACACTCATTATTAGCTGCAGCAGCCAGGCTTGTGTGAATGTCTGCTTCTTTCTCCCTCTAGCAGCTTCCTCCTCCTCTCCCATTTTCTCACTATAGACTGCTATGGGCAGCATGAGACATCACCCTCTTACACTTTAAGGGTCTCAGTTACTAACGAGAAACTTCACATGACAACAGGCAGTGGACAGCAAATTAGAAGGAAGAGAGACCACTAGAGACCAGCATTTAGCACAAGTATGTTGAAACGTTATTAATAGAGATGAGCGAGCACCAAAATGCTCGAGTGGTCATTACTTGAGTCGAACTTTCAGTGATGCTCGAGAGTTTGTTTCAAGTAACGAACCCCATTGAAGTCAATGGGCGACTCGAGCATTTTTGTATATCGCCGATGCTCGCTACGGTTTTCATTTGTGAAAACCTGGGAAATTCAAGAAAGTGATGGGAACGACACAGAAACGGATAGGGCAGGCGAGGGGCTACATGTTGGGCTGCATCTCAAGTTCCCAGGTCCCACTATTAAGCCACAATAGTGGCAAGAGTGAGACATCCCCCCCCCCCCCACTGTCAGCATAAAGATTGTTCTCCTCTGCCACAGCTGTAACAGCTGTGGCAGAGAAGAACGATATTAGCCCATTGAATTCAATGGAGCTGGCAATACAGCTGGCTCCATTGAAAGCAATGGGCTGCCGGCGATCGTGGGATGAATTGTTGGGAAGGGCTTAAAGATATAAGCCCTTCCCTGCAATTCATCCAGAAATGTGTAAAAATAAAAAAAAATGTATACTCACCTGGTCCCGGCAGACGGAGTTCAGCGCGGCTGGTGGCAGTCCTCCTGAACTGCTCTGAACAGCTGTGAGTAGTATTCAGCAGCCGGGGATTTAAAATCCCCGCCTGCTGAATGAGCTGCCTCTAATTGGTCACAGCCTGACCAATCAGAGGCAGATCTCACTCACACACCCATTCATGAATTCATGAATGGGTGAGTGACTGCTGCCTCTCATTGGCTCAGCGCAGGGGCCAATCTGATTGGTCCCGCTGAGCCAATGAGAGGCAGCAGTCACTCACCCATTCATAAATCCATGAATGGGTGTGTAAGTATATTTTTTTTATTTTTACACATTTCTGGATGAATTGCAGGGAAGGGCTTATATATTTAAGCCCTTTCCGACAATTCATCCCGCGCTCGCCGGCAGCCCATTGCTTTCAATGGAGCCGGCTGTATTGCCGGCTCCATTAAATTCGATGGTCAGTGCTCGTTTAATCGAGACGAGTACCGCGCATCTCGAGCACCCTAATACTCGAACGAGCATCAAGCTCGGACGAGTATGCTCGCTCATCTCTAGTTAGTAACCATTTATGAACATAGCAGAAAAAGCATCCCTAGAAGATGTTTACGCATTCTGAGCCTGCTGCACATGTAATTAAAAGATATCTTCCATGTTTATAAGGATGTTGCTGCTCAGAACAGTAGAAATCAGTAATAATTTAACTCATTTTATATCTATTGACTTTCTGTTTTAACTCCTTCCCAGAGAGCACTGTACCTATACAGAGCAAATGAGGTGGCATTGCGAGCAGACACTGGAGGAAAGCTCGCTTCATACATAGTTGGTGTCGGTTGTCATTGACATCTTACATGGCATTGGAGAGAACTAGCTGTCAACCCTTTAGATACTATTGTCAGTAATGACATTGGCAATTAAATGGCCGGACAGAGGGTGGAAGCTCTCTGTCACTCAAATGACCCGCCCATGATGAGATAATAGGCTGCTGTTCAACTACTATGGTAGCCTTGGGCCTTGTGAAGGCCCCCAGGCATGCTATGAATGTCTTCCTATTAAGCCTTGCCTGTGCCAAGAGATGATTTGATGTATACTGCTATGGGATGGTGGGAACCAGCAGAGGGCTGCAGTTTGATTTTTGCTCCTGGGGTTCTTACCATGATCATTATAGGATATAGTTGAGGATAGAATTGGACGGTGATAGCAGATCTGCAGTCTTGGCCTGTCCATAACAAGCTTCTCACAGTGGTAAAGATGCTGAATGAACCATTAAATATATTGTTGCAGGGTATTAGTGTTTTGTCAGCATTTTTCAATAAGAGATAATGTCTTAATGTTTGCTGTGGTTTACAAATGTAGTTCCAGTTAATAAACCCTTAAATGATTTATACTTGTGCATCTAAAAACTTGATTGGTTTAATTAGTAACTCCATCCCATTATTATGCATACTGGTTGTTAATATTACTTAATTATTTAGTACCAAGCAGATACTTAGAAGCTGGAAGTGCATGATATGATATTTAGAATAGGAACGTTGTTGCTTTACATTCAGAAGTATAATATCTCTTTATTTACAAAATAGCGGTTTTGAGCGATTAAGTCCCTTGTGTGAATGAGCCCTTAAGGGCTTTGGAAACCTTTGTGCATGCAAAATCAATATACTCATTCCTTAACAAGTCCCTGCAGGAAAACATGATGTTCTTAACTGGTTTTTAAGTTGAGTTTTCCTTCTCATGCATTTAGAAAGCCTCATACTTGATTTACAGTATCTTCTACATTCAAGTTTCTAGCTTGGGGCATTCCCAGCACTGATTATCTGATCTCTCTCATGAATGTACACAAGTTGAACTTCCCCTCCCCTCTCCTCTATTAGAGGCTGTGTAGCATAACCATGCCTACTCAATACTACACAGTTATCTCTGTCTAGCTGATCCTCTCTTTAAGTAGCTGCTGATCCACTTCCCCAAACTCTTGATTAAAGCGGAGGATTCATCCAGAGTAAAATACGGACCTCTGTAATAGTAGCTTTCTCTGCTCGCTGTCCCGGTCTCCTCCACCATACCTTGGCACTGTCACCCACAGTCCTTTTGTAATAGCTAAGTGGAAAGGCAGTGAATGCACCTTCACAACTCTGATTAGAAATTGCACAGATTTCAGTCCTCTAGTCTGCAGTGCCTTGGAAAATAATAGAAGTATAGAAATCTGAAATTTTTAATGAAAAACAATTACAAAATTTCCAAAAACACATTGATTATAAGAAAAAAAAAGTTCAAAGATGTACACAGCCTTTAAGAGTGTCCACACATCGTTGTACCCACATTTTCTGCCTTTTTCTCTCGCCCAGCTTTTAGAGAAAAAAAGGCTTCAGATTTACAACTTTGTACAATTTTGAAAATGTACAAAATTGACCAGCAGATGTTTAATTTTGGGGATACAAGATTTGCTTGCATTGAACTTGCAATGACCGAATGAGGCGCAAGAAGAACAGAATGCCATCAACTTATCAGCTCCACCCCCTGCAGTGAAAGTAGTAATGTATAGCATCAGTCTCACTGCCTGTTAATCCAGAGAACTAACTAGCGCTTTAATCCTGATACTCTGACAATCTCAACAGACGGCTCCTAGTTTATAGATTCAGTCAGGTATGCTCCATGGAGCCAGCCATGTGGATATCCAATTTGGGAACATTTTGTGTTGTTCTGCAAGAGTTAGAACAACAAGAAGCCATATATTGACTCGTATTATCCTTTCAAGCAAAACTTGGATATTTCCCTTTTTTTTTACCTTCTCCTCGGGCCATGGACCACAAAACATTTAAAGCCGTACTGTCGCAGTCCCTCATCTGGAGGCAACGTCATTAAATGACTTTCTGGCAGTTTGGTGAACTTCACAACTCAGCAGGAATTCGGTTGTTAGCTCATCTCTATTCATAGTGGGCTAATGATAGCCTAAACTGTTTATTAAAAGTCAATATGGTGCTAAGATTGTTCTGCAACTAGTTAATGATCCAGATGGCAGAATTGCTTGTCCCTATGTACATTGGGCTAGACTGGCACATGGCAATTACTGCTGATTGAGTTACAAAAGACAGAGACGCAGCTGCTCAGGACTTGGCAAGGCAAGGACTCTTGGCTCGTGAGCACAACTTGTCACACTCTCCGTTATGCTTACTTCATGAGAGCATCTCACAGGTGGCAGAAACTCAGTAGACGTGTAAACGAGATGCTCAGTGTGATGTTTCTCCTCATATCAGAGCAAAGTGAGGTGGGAATCCGCCTGTTTTAATAATAAGCTGCAAGCAAAGTGACACCGAGTATCAAAGTGCGCTCGCAGTCCCTTCCAGGATGGTGTCACTTTTTCCAAGCAGGCACATCTAATTGGCAGAGCTTTGCATTTTCTAATCAGCATCTTTATTAGTATCTGTATGCTGGGCGAGCGTCGAATTTCATTGTAGGATGTTGAAAGGACTACGGATATAGCAGCTAATTTATGTGTTCATTAACTTATTGGAGGTTTGACAACAAAACACAACAAGTACCGAAGGCTATTATGTTATAGAGGTTGACTAACTGGGAGCAACCTTTGTCATTTAGCAAGACCAGAAACTGTGTAATTGTTTAGTCAGTCTGTAATTCTAGGATCCCACTGCTAAGTTCAGGCATTGTCATTGAGTTGAATTGAGGATGCATGCAGAATCTTAACCGCAGGAACCATAACCGTGTTGTGTCCGATCCAGACATATTGATTGTGTCCTAAAAGGATGAATGAAATTATATATATATATACAGTATAAACACGAAACATGTCAAAAGGATACAAAGATGAGGTAGACTGGAAAACTAGTTCTAAACCTTAGGGCTCTTTCACACGGCCTTTTGCGTTTTTACGTTTACTCGCCAGCACCGTAAAATTGCATGAACGGCCGTTTTTCATTGCTCATGGCCAGCATTTTCTCGCCCATTCACATGACCAGGAGCGACGTTTTTTAGCAAAAAAAAAAACCTCGCACCCCGGGAAAACGCTCACTCTGCCAAAATCCTTTGGGGTTCCTTCCAATGCCTATATAGAGGCATCTGTAAGCTTTTTGCAGTGTTGGACGCTGCTAAAATGCCTCCCCCTCCCTTTCTTTGTCCAGCTCCCATAAGAGTCTATGGGAGCCGCAGTCGTATGTTGGGAAAAAGATAGTTCCAGAACTATCTTTTTGCCTTTTTGCTGTTGGGCTCCTGCACATCTTGTTGCTGGCTTCCCCGGCACTCTTCTGCAGCTTGTTCTCCTGCTGGGGATTTAAAAATCCCCGCCTCCTGAAAGGGCTGTGTCTGATTGGCCGAGCGCTCAGCCAGTCACAGGCAGGGCTCAGCCATTCATTCAATGACAGCGGAGCGCTGCCTGTGATTGGTCACAGCGCTCAGCCAATCAGTGGCAGCGCTTAGCTATTCATTGAATTCAATGATAGCTGTGGCAGAGGATCGCGATCTCCATATGTTTTCAATGGGGCAGGCGCTGCTGGCGCCGGCCCTATTGAAAGCATTGGCGTGTAGAGCTACAGTCACGTGCATTTTTAATATGTGTGGAGCCCATTTTTTTGCACATAGGTCTGCAAAAAAAAACAAAACGATCGTCTGACTGAGCCCTATAGAGCAACTATTGTCCGAATAGTCGCAAAATCAAGTTGGTAGTGTACAAATGACTGCTGTTTTTGCACTTTTACGCAGAGCGATTGTTCACCCATTGTTCATTTTTACACATGAGCGAGTATACTTGCTAAGGCTAACTACTCGAGCGAGTAGTGCCTTAGCCGAGTATCCTCCCGCTCGTCTGTAAAGGTTCGGCTGCCAGCGCGGGTGACAGGTGAGTTGCGGCGGTGAGCAGGGGGGAGTGGGAGGGAGAGAGGGAGAGTGAGATCTCCCCTCTGTTCCTCCCCGCCCGCCCCCGAATCTTTAGAGACGAGCGGGAAGATACTCGGCTAAGGCACTACTCGCTCGAGTAGTTAGCCTTAGCGAGTATACTCTCTCATCTCTATTCATTTTCTTGGTCGCTGCAAAGTTTATTAGCTAGTCGTTGAATGACAAACAATTGCCTTCTTACATTGGATGATAATTAATCAACCTGCGACTATTTTTTAGGTGAGCTGAAATGAAGCGACTAGTGAATGAATTCTCACTCATCACCCAGTTGGTAGCCCTGTTTACAGGGAACAACTGATGCTTACATTCATTCTAATGAGCGATTATTTAGACAATAGTTGCCTTGTGTAAAGCCACTCTAAAGTAGGCACAGATTAGATGAAAATCAGATGGCTCACAGATGGCCACTCAGCCACCGACCAGTTCAGCCAACACCCACAACAACAAAACAGATTGCATCTGTAGTGATGAAACTTTTGTCCAGCATTCTGTATCAGTGAGTTGACTTACAATATGAACTCCCATATTTATTTTCACGGAATTCAGCAAACAACTAGTAGTCGTTTTGAAAAAAGTATTGCATTGATGATTTGTTTTTTGCCATGTAGAAAGGGTGGGATAGCAAATAGTAGAAACAGATGTAATTGCCAGGGCTATAGGTGCAGCAAAAAGATCCATGCAAGTCAAATCCCCCTGCAGAGCCAGGTTGGAGATACAGAACCAAGATGTCATCTAGTGTAGAGGATGCCAGCTTCAGGATGACCTCATGATAGTGGAAATAACGCCACCAATGGTAGATCATGCAATTATCACAAAATAATAACAGCCTCCTAAACGGTTTATCCCCTATTAAAATTTATCACCTATCCTGCGGTGGAGGTGTTACCGCTAAGACCCCCATTGACCCTGAGAACAGAGGTCCTGTGTCCCTCCTTCTCACTGCGGGCCTACTACAGCCTCTCCAGTGAGGAGGAGATTGACTGTCGCCAATGAGCAGTACCACACCATTACTTTCAATGGTACTGCTGAATATAGCCAAGTACAAGCCCTCTACAATTTCTGTCAGCCCCATTGAAATGAATGGAACAACAGCCATGCATGTACAGCCAGCGTTCCACTCAATCTGAAACCCCGCAATGACAAGAGAGGGGGACTCGGAAACCCCTTTCTCGAATATCAGTGGGGATTTCAGTGGTGAGACCCCCAGTGATCATAAAGTTATACCCTAGTTTGTGAATGGGGATAACTTTTGATTTTGGGATAACCCCTTTAAGGTGTCCATACATTTTAAACTAAAGTTAATGAAAATGGATGATTTCAACTAAAATGATCATTTAGGGAATGGAATTCTACAATGAATGACCATTTTAGCTGGCCGATGACAACCCATCATTGTCTAGAAAGACGTCAGCCATGTTTGAAATTTTAATTCGATAGTCGGATGACTTTTCATCCAGCAATGACTTTTCCTTCAAAGTACGTTCCCAGAGAAATTGTTTGGTTGTCGGCTAGTGTCACTGAACATGTATGGCCAATTCCAACGACTGTGATGGCCAACGGCCCATATGGACTAAAATGTGTATGGCTGGATCTGCGAAACAACCGTTCACCTGACCATCATTCATTGAATTATTGTTTAAACATCAACTAACTTCTATCTAATGTGTACAGACACCTTTAGTGAGGAGTTGGGATAAGCCAGGTTGAGCAGCCATGAATTAGAAATCACCCTGCAAGCCACACGGTTTTTCATATAAACGTGCGCAAAACATTCAAATAGACGCCAACAGCGTCCATCATTTTGCCAGTGCCCAATTAACATCAGCTTGAAAGAGTTACTTATGTAAAAGTCAGATTGAAGGACACATATAAATATCACATGAGCAGAGGAGGCGGCTCAAAGTAGCTTTATGACCCATGTATAACTGTTAATAGCAGAGATCTGTTTCAAGGGGGTTCCGTAATATCGGATGAGCTGTAATGAGTAGCAGATAAGCTGTCTGCATCTTAAGACTTAGTTATCTTGTTACAGCAAGACTTTCTCCCCCCTTGTGCAACTGTTGTCTGTGGTATTTTATAATATGGGCCATCATAGTGGTATCCCATGTTTAGCTGTATACAATTTGTCACAATGTATGCCAAGATATTACAGGGATCACAGAACGCTCTGCGACGCCAATGTCATAAAATGTGTTTTCAGATTGATGCCTTTTTTCCTTCTTCCTTACATCTTGGGTGGCAGGGACTTGCTGGGGTCCAGAAACCAGAAGCTTCTGCTTGGTGGTGGGACAGTGAACCCATCTACAGCATTGGACTCCGACCTAGAAACATGCAATTGAGAAACAGTATGGAAATATTGCATAAGAATAACTAATACTAATCTACTAAGGAAGTCAACCCTTAGAAGGCCTGATATTGTATTAATAGTACATTAGGTGCATTGGAAACTGGAAAGAATTAAGGTGGCTATAGCAGGAAAAATATTTTATGGACATCGAAGGTCAACTTCTGCCAGCTGCAGACCAGCAATGCACTGCCAGAGATGTCCTAATGATGGCGCACTATAGTGAACACCATCTTTTACTTTGAGGTCGCATAGGTTTTTCACTATGTTTGTGCAATTAGTGCCTGTTATTAGTGTAAGTAGCATTAGACTGTGTTTTCTTAGGCCCACCAGAGGAATATATTTTGAAGGCTCATCATCTATCTATACAGAAAATTCATTGTATGTAGAGGGTCCTATTGGCAAATGACTGCCTTCCAAGTTACCTCCAAATGCAGTTGTCTTAGTACATTTAGCATGTTAGGCCCCCATGTTGATCCAGAGGAAGGCTAAAACCCAATTAAGTAGGAGCCAACTTTCCTCCTTTTAGGGGAATAAATTTCTTTCTGATTCGATGTCTAGGAATCAGAATAATCCTTGGATCAACAACCGTTCTGAAGTAATTAGTGACTATAATATGTAATATTGCAACACTCAAGAAAGGTATCCACTCCCCTCTTAAACTCTTTTACTGAATTCGTCATCACCAGTCCTCAGGCATTCCATAGTCTCACTGCTCTTACAGTAAAGAACCCCCTTCTATGTTGGGGTAGAAATATTCTTCCCTCTAATCGTAGAGTCCTGGCATAAATAGATTGTGGAAGAGATCTCTGTACTGACCCCTGATATATTTATACATAGTTATTAGGTCACCCCTCAGATGTCTTTTTTTCTAAACTACATTTTATTAACCTCTCTGGGTTTTGTTTTCCGCCCATTCCATTTATTACTTTAGTTGCCCGCCTTTGAACTATCTCCAGCTCTGATATGTCCTTCTTGAGTGCTGGTGCCCAGAACTGTACACAATATTCCATGTGTGGTCTGACCAGTGAATTTTAAATAAGAAGAACAATGTTCTTGTCATGTGCCTCTAGACCTCTTTTGATGCACCCCATGATCCTATTTGCCTTGGCAGCAGCTGCCTGACACTGGTTGCTCCAGTTCAGTTTACAGTTAACTATAATCCTGAAGTCCTTTTCCATGTCAGTGTTTCCCAATTAGTTTGTAATGGTGACATGTATTTCCTCTGCCCATATGCATAACCTTACATTTATTAGTGTAATACCTCATCTGCCACTTTTCTGCCAAAGCCTCCAACTTATCTAGAATCATTTACAACCGTATTCTGTCCTCTCTTGTGTTAATTACTTTACATAGTTTTGTATCATCTGCAAATATCGATACTTTACTGTACAATCCTTCTACCAGGTCATTGATAAATATATTAAAAAGAATAGAGCCCAGTACTGCCCCCTGTGGTACTGCACTAGTAATGGTGACCCAATGAGAGTATGTACCATTTATACCCACCCTCTACTTTCTATCCCTGACCAGTTACTAACCCACTTACATACATTCTCACCCAGACCAAGCATTAATTTTATATACCAAACTTTTACCTAGCACAGTATAAAAGGTTTTGTAAAAGTCCAGATACACAAGATGCACTGATTCCTCAGTCCAGTCTAGAACTTACCTCCTCATAGTAGCTGATCCGGTTGGTTTGACAGGAGTGATCTCTCACAAACTCATGCTGATATGGAGTTATACAGCTATCTTCCTTGAGGTCCTCCAGGATGGCATCTCTTAGAAACCCTACAAACATTTTACCCACAATAGAAGTCAGACTTACCGGCCTGTAGTTTCCAGGTTCTTTTTTTGACCCCTTATTAAATGTTAGCACCACATTGGCTTTGAGCCAATCCCGTGGAATAGCCCCCATCACTACAGAGTCCTTAAATTTAAGAAACAACAGTTTGTCTTACATTACTTGATTCCCTCAGTATTAATCTTCTTACTATTTATCACTATTACTAATTTCTATGGGAAATATTTTTCCCAGGTCCCTTTCCCAGTTCAGCAGATGTATTTTTTTTTTGCTAATATCGAGATTGCCTGTCAGACAGTCATGAATATTTCTGGTGAGTGAGCGATTTGTTGGGTTATCTTTCTGTAAAAGTTTTAGTGCTACGTTAGGTATTCTTATTTTGTTTATATTGAATGAGCTCAAGGAGGAGCGGACCTGAAAATACTGTAGTCTCTCTCCCTCTTTGAGCCCAAATTGTCTTTGTAGATCTTGGAAGGATTTAACCCTTCCATTTTTTTATTAAATCATTACTGTGAGTGATCCCCTTACTTTTCCATGAGCTTGTTGGGAGGTCGCTGATGAAGTGCTCTATTCCCTCTAGAGGTGTTTCTGGTGCTTCTAGTTGGGATGAGGTAGCTTGGCTCTCTCTATCCCTTTCCAACCTAGGGCTGATGGTGGCATTGTCCACTGTTTAGTCTGATTGATAATTACTACCTTATATAATATGTTTTGGGAACTCCTTTGCCTAATAGTAGTGCTAATATGTTTGTTGCTATTCTGGGTTTTTTGCCTTCCAGAGAAAGTTGGAGAATTGGCTTTGGAATTTATTAAGAATTCTTTTAGGGCTCTGAATACATATAGGATCTTGGGAAGTGTGATCACTTTATAGACTGTTCTCCTATTTAGCCAGGACAGGCCTTGTGTCTTAAGAGTTAACGTCCTGCTGTTTGGATTCCAAGAGTGGGTTGTAATTTCCTTCGATTAAAAGTTTTAAGGGGAAGGTTAGGTCAATACTAGAGATGAGCGAGCATACTCGGAAAAGCACTACTTGCTCGAGTAATGTGCTTTATCCGAGTATCGCTGTGCTCGTCCCTGAAGATTCGGGTGCCGCTGCGGCTGACAGGTGAGTCGCAGCGGGGAGCAGGGGAGAGCGGGCGGGAGAGAAGGAGAGAAAGATCTTATCTCCGTTCCTCCCCGCTCTCCCCTGCAGCTCCCCGCTCCGTGCCGGCACCCGAATCTTCAGGGACGAGCACAGCGATACTCGGATAAAGCAAATTACTCGAGCGAGTAGTGCTTTTCCGAGTACGCTCGCTCATCTCTAGTCAATACCTAAGTATGAGATACAACCTGTTTGCCAGCTAAAAGGGAATTCTTTTTGTATTTCTAGTTTTAATTCTGAGGGGATATTGGGACCTAGGATTTGGGCTTTATTGTGTTTAGTTTGTAGAAGGGTACCTTCTAGAGATGAGCGAACGTACTCGGATAAGCACTACTCGTCCGAGTAATGTGCCTTATCTGAGTACCGCTGTACTCGTCTTGAAAGATTCGGGGCGCTCCGCTGCTGACAGGTGAGTCGCAGCGGGGAGCGGGGCAGAGCGGGCGGGAGAGAAGGAGAGAAAGATCTCCCCTCCGTTCCTCCCCGCTCTCCCCTGCAGCTCCCCGCTCCGCAGCGCGTCCCGAATCTTTCAGCACGAGCGGGGAGGTACTCGGATAAAGCACATTACTCGGACGAGTAGTGCTTATCCGAGTACGTTCGCTCATCTCTAGTACCTTCCCATAATCTTTTATGATTTGATAGGCACTGCAAAGTGATGTTAGAGGGTTAGTTAACGTGAGTATCTTATCATCAGCAAGGAGGCCTATTGCGAAGTCCTGCATTAATTCCCTTCATCTCTGAGTTGTTAGGGTTGGTTTTACTTGCCTTGGCAATAAGTCTCTCTGACTTCATCTTTGCTGCTTTTATCTGCTTTTTATATAATTTATTTGTTTCCTTAAAAGTTTTTAGTGCTTCTTCGTTGCCTTCTTGTTTTAGTAGTTTAAATGCTTTCTTTTTGCTGTTTATTGCCCCCTTTACATCTTTATTGGGCCACTTTGGTTTACTCCTACTCTTAACCCTTTTATTCCTGTAAGGTGTGAACCACTCACAGTAAGTGTTTAATATGTTTTTAAACATCTCCCATTTATGGTCTGTACTCTTATTTTTGAGGACATTATCCCAGTCAATAAGGTTAAGGGCATCTCTAAACTGATTGAACGATACCAAAATTCTTTTTTTTTTAGGTTTTTCCACTTTTCCGCAATAAAAACCCTTTTTTGGAGATTATTATTTTTTTCTAAATCACTGCATTCAAAGTCCTATACATTTTTTATTTTTCCATGTATGGAGCTCTGTGAGGGCTTATTTTTTGTGAGACGAGCTGTAGTTTTTATTGGTACTATTTTGGGGTGCATATGGCTTTTTTGATCCCTTTGATTGCGTTTTTGGGAGGCAAAATGAAAGAAATAAGCATTTTGTCTCCGTTTTTTAAGGGGTTTTTTTTGTACGCTTTTTACCGTTCATGATAAAAAGCGTGTTCAATTTATTGTACGTGTTGTAATGGATACGACGATACCAAATATGTGGGATTTTAATTTAAATTTTTTCTAATGCTAATATGGGACAAAGCACAGGAAAAGGTTTTTTTTTAAAATTTTTCTTTGTTTTAATTTATTTTAATCTTTTTTGTTTACACTTTTTATGTCCCTGTAAGAGACTTGTACAATCACACCTATGATCGCTATGATAAGGCATTGCAGGACCTCTGTCCTGCAATGCTTTATCGCTTGTTATCTTGATCATAGGCAGTAGCAATGCAGGACGCCTGTATCTGGCGCCCTGTTGCAATGGCCACCCGTCGGGCACTCTGCGATTTCATTGCGAGAGTCCGATGACGTCACAGAGGGAGCGTGCTCCCTCTGTAAACCCTTTACATGCCGCAATCTACATATATCATGGCAGGGAAGGGGTTAACAGCGGCGGTCGTTGCGCTGGGGCACCCCTGCTGTTGCAGTGGGAGGACATCTCCTGCTGCCGGACAGCTCAGGATCTCTACTTATCTCGCGCTATCCACAGGACGTAAGTGTACGTCCTGTTGCGATAAGTACCCCTCTGCCAGGATGTACATTTATGTCCTGTGGCAGGAAGGGGTTAAGATAGTTCTTTTTAGTTATTGACGGAAACTTGTTACTGTCATGAGATCCGTAGGTTTCAGCTTCCCAGTTTATATCGGGATAGTTAAAGTCCCCCATAATAATTACCTCCTTGTGATTTGCTGCTTCCTCTATTTGCCTCAGTAATAGATTTTCAGTGACTTCTGTTATATTTGGAGGTCTATAGAAAACCCCTATGAGAATTTTATTATTGTTTTTCCCTTCATGTATCTCTACCCATAGAGACTCCATACGTTCATCTCTCACATATATCTTCCCATGGGTTTTAAACAGGATTTTACATAAGGACCCATTCCTTCCCTGTTCTTGTTTTTATGATCCTGTCTGAACAGTCTGTAACTCTCTAAGTTCACTGCCTAGTCACAACTTTAATCCAACCAGGTCTTAGTTATTCCCACTATGTCGTAGTTTTCTCAGGCACCAAAGATTCAGATTATTGCTGGATTTTTGGTGCTCTGTTGTTTTAGGGGCCCATTATTGTGTTTGGAGCTTGGGCCAACTGAAGGATCCTGCAGTACTTTAGTAGTTTGACCCTAAATTCAAGGGCTTATTATTCCAACACACACTCAGTTATCGCCACTTTAAGTGAAAAATAGTTGTAATGATCCAGCTAGTGATGTTCATGCTCACCTGAGTACTAGAGGATCTTCTAGTAGGTCCATGTTCTGACATTATTAGGCTCCAGATGTTGAGCAGAAGACAATATCTTTCGAAGTCATTTTGCAGCCCAACACTTGCTGCTAGGGACAATTCTTATGAATTTATCCACAAATAACATATTTTGTTGTACTAATTATATGACCATTGTATAAAATGATAACATCATAATTTAGGATGGAATTAAAGGTGCATGTTCACATGTTTTGTATAGATTGATAATGGGCACCCAGATTTGTTTGCTACGGAGGGCTGATAGTATGCCAACCCAACAATATCTCTATCCAATTATTCCAAGTTTATATTGGTCAAGCTGCCCTATATTGCAGAACATTTGGCCTCGAGGTGACCTTATAATGGACAGTAAATATGACCAATAATGTTCTTCTGAAAAATTGAGATGGTCTTTAGCACAGGTGGAAAATGCTTATTAAAAGCAAATGCCAACAGCTTTGCCGACGGCAATCATTTTGCTAATGCAGTGACAGAATCCACACAAGCCAAGTCTGTGAATTTCTCATTTGGCCCCCTATACAGATGGACAGGCTGAACAATAATGTCCTCATTAGACACTAAACTCACATCATCAAGCCACATTTTGTTAATTCAAAGGTGTTAAGAATGCTAAATAGACAACAATGTCCTTAAAAGTATAACTAAAATGTATATATGCACGGAATGTCCACTTAATTAGAAATACCTGCCATTTCATGATTGGAGCTTCCCCGTATGGAAATTAGACCACGGGGTGTAGAATAATATTTAGTGAGCAAGTTTTCTGTTGATCCCTTTCCATGTAAATCCACATTAGAATAGGATAAATCCAGTGATCTCATTGACTTTGAACAAGGACTGGCCATTGGTACTTGGTTAGCCAGTACTCAAAAAACTGTCAACCTTGTAGGGTTTTCTCGTACAACGGTGTGGAGAGTATACAGAAATTGGTGTGATCAGGGGGAAAATATACAGAGAAAGAGGATCCTGTGTACGTGAACAACTCTTTGACAAAAGGGATCAGAAGAGGATGTCAAGAATTATTTTAACAAACAGGTGGGACACAACCAAACAGATTACAGCCAAATATAACTCTGATGTTCCAACTAACATGTCTGGATGCACGACTTGCCATTCCTTAGCACGGATGGGCTATAACAGCATACAACCAGTTCCAGCACCATTGTTGTCTAAGAGAAACAGAAAGGTGAGACTCCAACTTTTGCACTCTTTTGCCCAATGAATCACTCAGTATTGGGAAAACATCACCTAATCAGATGAACCCAGATTTCTGTTGCACCGTGCTGGTGGGAGGGTCAGAATTTGGAACAAGCAGCATGAATGTATGAACCTTTCCTGTCAGTTGTTCAGAGCACGTCAGCACCTCCATCTAATTTGTGGTAACTATGAAAAGCTTCCTGTCTGCATGGGCCAAAGCCTTCAGAAGCACTTCGATAATTATGTTCTATAATCGAACCTGGGGCCTCTTGTACTCCAGCCGGTGGCTCTACCTGTTGAGCTAGCCAACTTTTGTACAGTTTCCCTGCATACTTTAACCTTGTTCCCAGATCCTGCTATTCAGTCCCTGTTTTGGATCCACCCTACCTCTGATTAGGCTTTCTATGTAAACCTGGCCCTGATCCCACCTTCCTTACATGATTATTCTGCTTCACAGCACCATTTGATCAAGCTCCACTTACCTGCTCCTCTGCCGTTTCTGCAGGACCTCCTGTTACTGACTTCTGGCTTCCCTTCCGACTTCGCTATCTGCCTCATCCCTCTGCACTGCAAACCAAGACTCCCCCCCCCCTGTTGCTGACTCCTGGCTGTTCCTTCACTATTCTTCAGACCTGAGGCTCCACCTTAATGCCTGAAATCGCTACAACTTAGCAGAATCTATGCCACAATGAATTTACTAGACACTGTACATCAAACGCAATTTGAATGATTGCCTCTTTAAGACGTCTCCTATATTTTATTAATAATATGCAATTAAATAGTCCATAAGAGAGACACTGAATTCAATCTTGCCATATTCTCATTAATGTAACAGCGGTCAAGTTGGTATTAATCAAACATTTCATTCTTCATCCAAAAAAAAGAGAATCATACATTAAAAAGTGTTTTATTAATTTAATTGGTTTCTGAGCACTGGGCTTTAGTTCAGCTATTTACATATATTAAAAGGCCAGCTCTTTGCGCTCTGGAGTGGAAAAGGGAAGAAGTCAAGTCCTCAACTCTCTAACAGAACATGTTAGAGGAGTTTGGTGCAGTAATATTATTCGATGATGACAACTTGTGTAATGTGGAAGGACAAGTAAGATGGCTGACTTGTTAATTTTTACAGATTTTCTAATGAAAAGTCTGTGACTAATACTTGTTTAACCCCTTGAGGACTCAGCCATTTTTTTTTTTTTTTTTTCATATTTGCTTCTCCTCCCTACTTTCAAAGAAAATCATAACTTTTTTTATTTTTCCGTCTATGTAGTTGCCCGATGCCTCGTTTTTTTGCGGGATAAGTTAAATTTGTGAAAGGAATTGCTTAATGTATCACATAAGATGCTGAAGAATGTTTAAAGATTTCTCGGTGGAGTGATAAGAGAAAATGCAACTGCAACTGATAACTCTTCTGTGGGCCAATACAATTATCACGATACCAAATAAATCTATATATTTTTTTGTTCTAGTACTTTTAAAAATATAAAATATCTTTTAAGAAAAAGATGCATTTTCCGTTGTCATATTCTGACCACCATAACTTAATTTTTCTGTCGATGCAGCTGTGTGAAGGCTTGTTTTTTGCAACAGGACCTGTGGTTTTTATTGATACGACTTTGGAGTACGTACAATTCTTTGATTCTTTTGTTTTTTTATTAAGGTTTTTTCTTGGACATGGGACAACCAAAACAGTGCATTTCTGGCTTTGTGTACTATTTTTTGGATGGCGTTCAATGTATGGCCTAAATAGTGCAGTATTTTAGTAAATCAGACTTTTACAGACACAATACTAAATGTGCTTTTTTTGTTTTGATAAATATGGGAATAGTGTATTTTTTACATTTTTGTTTTCTAGGGGGCTTGAACTTGCGATCATTTGATATCCTATGCATTGTTTTCAGATATTTTTTTCAGTAGCATATATTCCTCCAGGCATTCTCTTGAATATTCTCTCGCCTATATCACACTTGCAAACCCGCAATTTTTATGCAAGCTCAATGCATTTTGTGATTTTCACACACATTAAAAACGCTCATTACTCCCTATGAGGACAAAAATGTATCACATCGCGCTTGCATTAAAGTGGCATGTACATGCAAGCTTAATTTTTTTTTTCTGCTCCCATAGCGAAGAATGGAAGATTTTTCAACAGAATCACCCAAAAATAGGACATGCCACAATTTTTCTCTCACATTGCTTCTTCTCACAAGAAAAAATGCACAGAAATCATGCAGGAAAATCACCCATCTATATGCACTCTAAGACCTACCACAGGCACATCTTAATAGGCAGATATACATGGCAGCCTGCACAAGGGTTAGCACTGCCATGACACCTGAACGGCACCCAACAATTGATGACCGTATTTAAAGGGTTAACGAACACTATCAGATTGAAGTCCGATCGTGGCTGTTCCAGCCCGGTGTCAGCTGTCAAAGACAGCCAACGTCAGCCGTGTGTGGTGAAGGTGTGACTCCCGATCCGATAATAGATACTTATATATATTGTATATAGACTATACATTATAAGGAATATTGGAAGTCTCTTTGGAGTCCCATAGCCTATGAGAGATGCCTATATTATGGGGCCGGCTGCTTTTATGTGATCATGAAACTCCTTGGTGATATCTAATATTCTTACAGGTTACACCAGTTTTAGGGGTTTTGGTGAACTTCAAGTTTGGCTCGGTTCAAACTAAATCGGACCTAGTTGAACTTTTTACAAAAGTGCAGTGAACCAGACTAACTAAACTTTTCAGAATTAGAATGGAATGGCCAGGCACTTCGGGCAGCATTCTTGGAGGGTCTCTCTGGCACAATAAAAGATGAGTTGGCTGGCAGAGATATAGGCCGCCTGCAGACGAGCGGGTCGGACCCGGCAGCGAGAAATCTCGCCGCGCGATCCGACCCCAGAGCCTGCAGGGACGAGCGCGTACTCACCCGCGCCTGGCGGCCCCGGCTCTTTGATGTGCCGGCTGCCGCGCAGCCGGCGCATGCGCAGACCGGAGCCGGCGGCCAGGTGAGTGCGTGCCCCGCAGGAAATTAGAACATGCCGCGGTTTGTTTGCCGCGCGAGATTTCGCGCGGCCAAACCGCGGCCGTCTGCATAGGAGTGCGTATTGTAATGCACTCCTATGCAGACTTTCAGCAGCGGAAATCCCGTGGGAAATCCCACGGCGGGATTTCCGCTCGTCTGCAGGCGGCCTTAGGGCTCCATCCTATGAGCGTTTTTGCACACGTAAAATTTGCATGTGCAATGCGCTGAGAATATAACCCATTGATTTCCATGCGTTCATTCACATAGAAGTCTATGGGAGGTGCGCAAATATGCTGTACAATTCTGTGGGAAAGAAAAGAACACATATAGAACTCGTTAGGCTAAAAAGCCATTTAAATCGGGGCATGTTCGTTTGCCATGTGCAAACAAATATACCCTACGTGCGCAAAAAGTACAGTAAAATGAGCTGAAACGCACGCAAAATAGCCTCGTACATAGTGCAAATGCGTTGCGCTGAGATGTGTGCAAAAATGCATACGTCGGTGTGAAGGAGCACTTAAGGTGCTTTCAGACGGAACTAATATAGTTCAAGAAATTGTTCAAATGAGCAAAAGTGAACATTAATCGTTTTGGTCTAAACGCAAACTATTGAGCGATCGACAATGATAATCGTTCACTTTTTGTTCGTCGTTCATTTTATGCAGGCATAAAAATCCTCGTTGGCTCGCTCACTTGTTGTTCGGTTTAAACAGCGCTCGTTCAGACGCTCTCCTTCGCTTATACAGCAAATGTGAAAGACTGAACGATTCTGAACAATTCTCATTTGAACGAGGCAATGATGTATCTGCCTGTCTAAACAGGCTGCACGAGAGCGAACGAGCTAGCGATGATCTCTTTCAAACGATAATGAGCTCGTAAAAGGATCCTTACCCTCGTCCTTAGAGAACCTCATCTCGTTGGCCTAAAGAACTGATGTCCAGTTCAGAGAACACCTATGTGAAAACTCTTGTGAGAAAAAGAAAATTCATCTGTGGCTCCTAGTTTCTCCAGACCACTTTAGCGTCCTCCTGCTTTGTCTTCTGATGAATCTATGGAGATAGGAAGAACTAAGCAATCGTCTGAGGAACACCTGAGAAGGCGGATTCAAAACCTATGTCTGTATTGCGGTGGTCACGGACATTTGCTGAGATCATGCCCAGTAAAGCAGGGAAACTCTGCCACCATGGGCCATTGGGAGAGGCTACCCTAGATGACATTGAGTCCTCTCCAAAGTATCTGCTACCAGCATCTTTGACCTGTGGTGACTCCCATTTGTATAAGGAAGAATATCTAGACTCTGGCGTTTCCGAGATCGTCATCCACCAGACCTTGATGGTCAAGCACAGGATTCCTACACTACTCTTTGAAGGAGCCCAATTCTGTCACTACTGTTGATGGGGAGTTCCTGCCTGATGTCATTAGGTGTGTCACATTCTACAGCATCTGCAAATTGGAGCTCTACACAGAGAAGACCTTTCTTTACTGCTTCCATGCAGAGCCATACATTCGGTGTATTTGGGACTTCATTGGCTTTGCTTGCATTCTTCAGTCATCGACTGGCATACTGAGAAAATCTTGCATTGGAGCACCCGCTGCTATACCCATTGTCTGTTTTTCCAGTCCTCAAGCCAAAAGTTCCTTTGGAGCTTCCAGGTCTACCTAAATAATATGCTATGCTTGCAGATGTCTTCAGTAATAAGGAGGCTGAGAACATGCAACCATATAGACCATATGATTGCCTTATTGACCTCCAGTTAGAGGTTGAGTGTATCTACGGTCTCATCTTGAGAATCAAACCATGTCTGAATATATCAAGTATAACCTTGAAAGAGGTCTCATCTGGAAGTCTTCTTCTCCAGCTGGTGCAGGCTTCTTCCTAATAAAAAGATGGTTTTAGCGACCGTGCATCGATTACAGAGGCCTGAATGCTGTTACGATAACGAATAAACATCCATTGTAATCTCTGAACTGTTTGACAGGATACAGGGGGGCTACCATTTTTACCAAGCCTGATCTTCATGGAGCATACACTCCCATCAGAATACATGAGGGAGATGAGAGAAAAAAACACATTTCAACACTAGAGATGGACATGATGAATATCTTGTCATGCCTTTTGGTTTGTGTAATGCCACTGCTGTTCTTTCAAGAATTTGTGAATGATGTTCCGGAGACCTCCTTCATTCCTGTGATCGTTTACTTGGATGACATTTTGATATTTTCTCGTGGTATTACCTTACACCGCAAACATGTCAAAACAGTCTTATAGAATTTTATATCAGAACAGCCTTTATGCCAAGCTTGAGAAATATCTATTTAAACAGTTCAGTTTATCCTTTCTAGGGTATATAATTTTAACTCAAGGCCTCACTATCGATAAAAAGAAGCTGTCTGCTATTCTCAATTGGCCTACACCTTAGAGTCTGAAGGCCATCCAATGATTTTTTTGGGGGGGATTTGCAAATTTTTACCACCAGTTCATTCCACATCTTCATCTTTTACTGTTCCATTATCTGCCATGACTTAAGGAGCGAATCCTAAAAATTGGCTATCTAAGGTTGAAGAGGCGTTTGTCAAACTGAAACAAATGTAAGTACTTCTATTCTTCATCATCACGACATCTCAAAACCATTCTACCTGAAGGTTGACACTTCCTCCTTGGGGCATGGGCCCTTTTCTATCAAAACAATTCCAAAGGAAAAAGACATTACCTGTGGTTTCTTCTCCAAACTGCTGAGAAAAATGACTCCATTGGTGATCGTGAGTTACTGGCATTCAAGCTCACATTACAAGAATGGAGACGCTTATTGGAAGGATCTGATCATCCATCTCACATCTATACAGATCATGAGAGTTTGACTTTTTGTTTTTCTCCAGGTTCAACTTCCTTTTACATTTCCATCCTGCAGAGAAGAACACTAAAGCTGATGCCCTTTCCAGATGCTTTGATGTGTGTAATAACAGTCCTGAACCTCAATTTATTATCGAAAATAAAAAAAATTGTTTCTGTTAATGCCACATGTCTTTGTGACATTCCTCCTGGAAAAAGTGTCATTCCAGCTGCTCAGAGGTCTTGCATTCTTTTCTGCGGCATGACTGTAAACTGGCTGGGCATCCACGTTTATGAGGGGACTCTTGAACTTATTTTTTTGGTGGCCTACTATGGATAAAGACATAAAAGAATTTGTCTGCACTTACTATGTGTCAGTCCAAACCTTCAGGTACTGTGCCTTGGCCCAGTGCAACGTCAACAGCCATACAACTGGGACTATCTGTGTAACAGCCTGGGAATCCTGCAGCAAAGCTGGCATCCCACTTTGAGAGATTCAGCATGAAAACCCAGTGTTTCCCAGGTGCTGCCACTTCAGTTAGCCCACAGCTAAACCAGTGTGTTGCAAGGAGGATCCACATCTGCCTGTCTGACACACTACTTCACTAATGCACATCCAACAAAATTCAGGACTTCTACCCAATAAATTTAAATGTGCAGATGCATGTAAGCTATGGCTTCACTCATACTCTTTATCCCTTTCCAATCCAATTTGTATCCTGGTTACACTGGGGCTTACTCTTTTTCTGCTGTTATACAATGGCGCTATATGCTGGATAAAGCCAGTACTGCATGAGGTGACACATTGGATAGGCTCTGACAGCCGAGAGGCGGGCAATATACAGTAAGAGAACCCCGACATGTCTTCCAACATTGGAGCTGTACAGCCTTAAATCATAATGTCTTCAGAGGGCAGACAGTGGATTGGAAAGGGTTAATACCCAATTAAAATTGCACACCTTTTGTTTATACTAACTGCAAAAAAGGATCGCCAAGACGTAGCAGACCAGCCCACATATTTTGATCAAAATGTGAGCTAAGAACCTGTCCATGCAAATCAGAAACACTATATTTTTTTCTTAGGGAGAACACCTAGAAGGTGAGTGAGTGAGGAGACTTACAGGATCATTCATGCTCCTCTGGGTAATATGCAAATAAGTGAGATTTGCATATGACCCAGAGGAGCATGAATAGCCCTATAAGTCTCCTCACTCACTCACCTTCTAGGTGCTCTCCCTAAGGGAAAAAAGATAGTGTTCCTGACCCCATTTCACAGGCCTCTCGTTAGCCAAGCCAGAAACTTACTGCACACTGATAAGGGACAAACACCCCAGAACAGCTGTCTGTGTATGGATTCTGGCTTGACTTTCAATTCCCAGTCAATGTTACAAGGTTTGTATAAAGAGTCTAACATTGACTTGCAAGAATGCTGCCTTCCAATGGGTGGCGCTGCAGAGGAATTGTTCTATCTCCCTTATTTGCAAATCAGAAAGCACACGGACAGGTAGGTGCTTATGTGCTGTTCAATGTGAATTGTCCTCGATTCTCAGGTCCAGCTTGCAATATGGTCCTTTGAATCCAGCCTTACTGTTGAAGCTGGTCCTGGTGGAGATGGGCCCCCATTACAAATTTTGCTATAAGAGCCCAAAGTTACTTGTTACGCCCCTGGTGCCATTTAACAAACAGTCTACAACACTTTCACTAATACTCTTTTCATACCCAAATGCCGCAAAAATGGGACTTAAAGTTTCATTCCAACTTTATTGATTAGTTGACACCTTAAGCTTATAAACTTAAGTTGCATTCTAGTATCTATGTGAGGGTTATTGGCATCTCAGAAGGACTGTTATCACCAGCCTCTTGAAGGATCCTTAATATCTGCAATGCTTGTGAATACATTAGGTAAGGTCATTGACTGACTTACATAGTCATGTCACGTCAATAGTCTTAATACACCGTTCTGTCAACATTGGCATAAAACGTTAGATTAGCTGTGGATGCGCTAAAAATAAAAGGGACAGATAATTAAATAAGAAGCTGCATGTGCACGGAGGACTGTATGGAGGTTTATGGTTTATTTTTACTTGTGACTGCTGGCACGGACGGGATGGGATTACTTGAGGTGTTTTCGGCGTTCCATATTAATTTACTATAAGGTCAGATGTTACTATAGCTGGAGCTCTGTTCTCTCGCACTTCAAAGCTAACTGTTGAATTTTTAGACATAGTGCCATTAAATAGCTGGAGCATAATATATCCAACATATCTTCCCACTTCTCAGAAATCATATTCTTAAATGTTAAACTATATTTTGATATTGGTAGTTACAGTCCTTGCAGAAATGTATGACCTATGTACAAAACTGGTCTCTATTAAATTAGCCCTATACATTAAATAAGAGTCAGCTTAATCCAGTAGATAACAGCCAATCTCGTAAAATGCGCGGTGGCACATCTGTTACGGCACTCTGACCCCCCAAGCGCCAGGTGGGGTACCCTGATCTTCCCGCACCCCACTGTCCCTGCCTACTTGCCTCGGCCCTGGCTAACCCCAGGCGGACAACTGGACGGCGGTCCCTGCCCTGGCTAGGGACCTGGCGGCTGACAAGATGAAAACTACCTAATGGGGGGACAGAGTGCCGACAGAGGAGGCAGGTGGAAAAGACCAACAGAAAACAGACTGCGCTACAGGCAACTAGAAGGAAACTGACAGACAATTAGGAACTGACTGAGACTAGCAGCAGACAGACTGACTAGATGCAAGCAGAACCAATAACTGGCAGTGAGCTCAGGTCACTGCCAGCCTTTTAACTTCAAGCCTCCGCCCAGGGGCGGAGAGTGGGAGGAGCCGACTCTCTCACTGTTGCATAAGGAAGGTGGGGGAGAGCGGGCGGCACCCTACGGGCGGACACGCCCACGCCGCCGCACACTGGCTGCCCCACGCTGACGGGAGAGCCTCGACTGCAGAGCTCCGGGACGCTGGAGCCGACACCAGAGCGGCGCGCGCCGGCCGCGGGACCCAGCGCCGCCCTGCATGGTAACAACATCAGCTTATGGCGGTGATCAGGGATTTCTGGGCGCCACACAGTCACTTGCTAAGGGGTGGGGAGACACAAATTGGATCTGTGGGGAAAGGTAGGGCTATAATGATGGCAGGGGGTTTGTGAGTAGAGGGGCCAGAAGGACACATTTTAAGGGTGCTTTGGGGAAGAGTGGGCAAGGGCATGGGTTACAACATGGAAGGGGCTCTAAGTATAGCCTGGAGGGGCAGGAGCGATAGTTACCGTGGCTCTTTATGAAAAAGTGAGGTGAATAAAGTGCCAGGGGCTCTCTGGAAGGGAATATGCGGCCCTGAGAAAGGGTTAGGGGGCAGCAAACAAAAGACACAAAGTTGCAAAGACTGTTAAAGGATGGGTGATCGGGAGACAGAAGTTACCAGTTGGGTAGAGGAAGGGGGAGAAGGTACCAGGACCTCTTAGGGGGAGAGCCTATCTAGAAGGAGTTATGTGGGGTGGGGCAGAGTAGGTTGCAGGGAGTCTATGGGGAGAGGGGGAGACCATATTCAAAAGGACTTCTGTGACATAGTAGGTGGCAGGGGACTCTTTGGCCAGAAGCTAGCTGCTGTCTGTATAGAACACATTATAGATAGCAGCTTTGCAAGCTATCAAGTGTCCCTCTAAGCCACAGAGAAGAGAGTTTAGACTTACTCATTCTGACTGCATCTTTTTTCTGATGCTGCTTTTAGAGGACCGTCTTGTAGATCCGTGCCACCATGGTCTCCATCTCCTCCACAGAGCATGCTGCATGTCACAGTGGAAAAAGACAAGGAGAAAGGGCGGGCATTGATGGTTGATGGCTGGCAGGCCTGTAAGTGGAGGCAGCCACCAGCAGAGGTGTATCCTTGATGACAGTACTGGCTACATTGTCATATTGACTGGAGGCCTTGTTGGATTATTATATGGATACTTTGGGTAGTCATGGACCGCCGAGAGACTTGGGCCCAAGGTGGACACCCAAACCATCCGTATGATTATCTTCTTTTGCATATGATTGTCCACACCCAATAGCCTGCATATGATAATTTGAGTCCAGAACATGACAAGCTCAACCTCTTAAGGACACAGACTATTTTGGCCATGAGGACGCAACGATTGTTGGGGGATTTTCATCTCCACTTATCAAAAGCCATAACTTTCTTATTTTTCCGTCGACTCCATTCCTTTGCGATATCGACCATTGCTTTCGATGGCACCAGCGGCAGCATCACCGGCCCCATTGAAAATAATGGGAGAACATAGCTATCTCTTGCCGTGGCTGTGACAGCCGCGGGGGAGTTGAAGGGAACCCCGCAGGCTTGCAAGGCTGTTTTCAAATGAACCACACCATCAGCCAGCCAAATCAATCATACCTGCAGTACCGTGCTCCTGGAAACCCACAGAACTACAGGTCCCAGGAGCTCAACGTGACAGCCAATACACAGAGGTCGGAACAGCCACTTCTGCTCTACTTTCCCTGTGTGTTGCGATGCTAATGGTGTCTGCCGGGGTCAAGAGTGGTGGACTTCAGCCGATCAATAATATTTCCCTGGGAAACCCCTTTAATGTGATTTAAAGAGGCTTTTATGTGGAGTTACAGTATATATACAGAGCCTGTCCAGTGACTCGCAGACAGTTCCGTATTCCCAAGCCATTGGCACACCGTAGGCTGGCGTACGGTGCATTTAGCAGTTGTATTGACAGAGTCATCTGTATATCCAAGTTGAAGAATATTTTCTAACATTTATCAGTATAGCATAACAAAGGCATTATAATTCAGGATGCCATTCTTCACAGAACTCTATTGTGTTTTGGTGGCATATTTTGCCCACCCTCGCTATATTTTAGACACGTGGGGCTATTTATGACTGAGTGAACCTGCATTTGCAGAGACTCTCAGCCTAATCTCATTCGTTAAGTAGTAGCTCATTCATTATTTACAGCTTATTAGGTAAGCTTAAAGTGAAATAAATGCTTTTTAAATATGATCACCGCTATAAATACTCAGGCAAGCTTGTAAATAGTCCTGGAGCAGGACATTAAGCTCTACGGAGGCAGATAGCAAGCTTTAACACATGCACGGCTGGAGCTCTTCATTCATGCATTACTCCAGCTCTCTGGCACACACGGGGAAATGTGCTTTATTTCAATATGTTTTATTACAACAGTCATTATATCCTATGGGCTTAAGGTACTTTCCAGCAGCTTATTCTGCTATCATTTTACAACTCATCTGATAGCCCAGTCTGCCCACCACCATGCCCGACAAGCTGCCCAGAGATCTTGAGGAGCTGTTGGCATTTTGTTGCTGTAAGACAAAGTGGAGATTTTCTAGCAAAGTCAAATAAATCGTAGTGGTAATAAAAATAGCAAACATAATATAAAAGGAAGAGAACATCATCTATAGACCTGATAATGATGATGTCCTCAAAGGAGAATAAGTGTAAGGCCGCTTCCACGCAGGGTACAAAATCACACGATTTTATAGCAATGGGTTCTTTCACATGAGTGATATTTTGTAGCCTGCGACATTGTGAGAATACAAAATTGCGGCAAGCTCTATTCAGCCATGATTTGCTATATTTTGTAGCCCATGTATCCTTATGGAGCCTTCCTTTCTGTTGCATCGCATCGCAGGAAAATGTGTTTTTTTTGTGCGGTACGATGCAACTTTTACAGTAGGAAATCCTACTGTAAAAGCCCTAAAATAAGCCCTAGCTGCAATATAAAAAACACATACATTACCTAACAGCCGCTGCCACACTTCTCCGCAGCTCCCCGGCAATTGAATGACTGTGATTGGCTCATAGAGCACTAGCTCTGATTGACTGAGCCGCGTCGCTCGAGAACCAATCAGAGGCAGCACTTCCTGGAGGCGGGGGTTTTCAAACCCCTAGAACAGGAAGAAGACTAAAGACAAGTGCCAGGGAGCTGCAGAGAAGTGCGGCAGTGGCTGTTAGGTGATGTATCTGTTTGGGTTTTTTTAATTATAGCTAGGGCTTATTTTCAGGGTAGGGCTTATATTTTGCACAACTTTTTAGCTTCATATGCGACTTTCTAGCGACACAAAATCGCATTATCCCCCCGAGAAAACGCAGCGATATTGCACAGAACACAGATGCGATAACGCTGCGATTTTCTTGCGGCAATATCGCATCGACCATGTGGAAGCGGCTTTAAGCTTATAAAGACAAATCAAAACATTGAGATGTAATAAACTAAACTGTTCTACCTGTTCTGCATTAGATAGTGAGCGGAGGTTGAGCTTGTGGTTTGGTGTTGATTGCAAATGTAATTTTGTATATCTTAGGACTTTTACATATTGTCTCTTGCCCCCATCTTCTTGTCACTGTGGGCTTGCTGCACCCACAATGACATTAGATTGAATGGAGCGGTGGTTGCACATATGTGGAGTTGCTCCATTCATTTCAATAGGGCTGACAGAAATAGCCAAATTCCAGAACTCCGCGCTATCTCTGGCAGTCCCATTGAAGATGAATGGAGCAGCACCGCACATGCATGACTGCCACTCCTCCTCACTGCAGCGGGTGCATCGAGCCCGCAGTGAGGAGGAGAGGGCACACAGGACCCTAGTTCTCAGGATCAGCGCTGAGATGTCTATTGATCAGACTTTTATCGCCTATCTTATAGCTAGATGGTAAAAGTATATTCTGGTACAACCGCTTTAATATCACGGGTTATAAAATCAATGTTGACTTGGATTTATTATAATTTTTCCCACAGTTTATTGTACCTTGTGAGCCACATTGACTTTGAGTGATGGTCGGGAACCACGTGCAACCCTGAAATGGGAGGCATAGAAAATAAAGAAACAAGAAAATATGACATTGCAAACATTTGTAGAAAAATATTTCAGTGAGTGTGAAATTTACAACTGTTTGGGAAGGGGCGCAGGATATGTCTGCCATATTGTCAATATGTATGTCCCATTTTACTCATAAATGTGGTTATAACTAGAGATGAGCGAGTATACTCACTAAGGCACATTACTCGAGCGAGTAGTGCCTTAGCCGAGTATCTCCCCGGTCGTCTCTAAAGATTCGGGAGCCGGCGGGGGGCTGGGGGCGGCAGGGGAGAGCGGGGAGGAACGGAGGGGAGATCTCTCTCAAACCGCCGCAACTCACCTGTCACCCGCGCCGGCCCCCAAATCTTTAGAGACGAGCGGGGAGATACTCAGCTAAGGCACTACTCACTCGAGTAATGTGCCTTAGCGAGTATACTCACTCATCTCTACTTAGAACTCATAGCCCCTCGGTGAGCCACAGAGCTGGAAGTTGCAGACCACCTGCTGGGATCCCCACTGTAAAATGTCTTGTTTGGGTTATTCATGGCAGCTAAGATAGCGTCTATTCATGCTGGTTGTACTGTATCTGTTTTCTTGCCAACTCTTTTAAGCATAATCACCATTTTCAATGAGCTAATGCCATCTTTTGGACATATTCTGAGAAAACATCATTTTCATAATGTCTCAAATAGGACAGCTTTATTCTGGTCATTTTAACTTGATTTGGTCTAAGATCCACTTGTTTTCCTTGATTTTACTGGTATTCGATGTGGTATATAGTCATAACCAGTCAATGGTTTAGACTCACTGAATCGTAGAAAGGTTTTCTTTATGACTTCTGATTTTCACATTTTACTTTCATGGCTTGCTACCAACCTCACACATTATTGATAAATTGATAACCAACTTCATGAAGTAGTCACTTAGGATATCTTCTAACAGTCTTCAAGGGGGTCGCATATTTGCTGATATTTTGTTGACTATTTTTCCTTCATTCTTTGGTTCAGCTCTTCCTAAACCACTTTGATTGGCTTTACATCAAGACCTTTGTGAAATAGGCCTTACACATCCAGATATGTAATATGAGAGTAGTGTAGACTACCTCCCTATCTGTGTCCTACTACTATTTTGGTAAGTGAATATGGCCATAATCGCCAATGATTTTATAATTTTTTTCCCTTTTTCTGTGAATGTTACTCTATGTAAGTAATAACCAAGGAGCTTAAATAGTAATGTGTGAATCTTTGTAAAGTTCGGTTTGGTCAGTTTGCCAAACTTTTGTTAAAAGTTCAGTGTAGTCTGAATTAGTTTGAACTGAACTGGAAGTTCACCAAAACCCTTAAAACTGGTGTATAACACTTTTAGAATGTTATACGGGGCTTTTATTGCTCTTAGGCAGTGTTATACACCCCTGTTCAGGACCGATATTGAGCAAACTGAACCAGTAGAACCTTGTTCTGGGTAGAACTTTGATAAAAGTTCAGTTCAGGTTTGTGCAAATACAACTTTATCAAAATTTGATCTGAAACAGGGTTTTACTGGTTTAATTCACTCAATACTAATTTTAAATTTGGACCCATCCAACGAATGTCCACAAGTTTTGTCTTCCTATTTCTTTAGTACTGGCTTCTTCGCATCTCTACCAGGATGGACAGGATTATGCAGTCTCTTCTAAGACCCATCTACTTTGGCATAACTTTTAGGGGTTTTCCTACTAAACACATTTATCCTATGGATAGATGCTAGGACAACCACCAACCGCAAAAACTGCTCGCCGAGTCCTGCTAGTGAATAGAACGGTGGTGTGCATGCGTGACCACTACTCAATTCATTATCTATGGACATAGCTGAGCACTCCGCTCAGCTATCTCAGTCAGTCTTATCGGGGGAAATTGAATAGTGGTCATGCATGTCCAGCACCGTTCCATTCACTTGGGGGATTCAAGGACCGCCATTTACCTGATTCTGTTGCTTAAAGTATTTAGTGGGATAACCCCCTTTAAGCAAATCTATAAATGAACTAATATGTGACAGTTTATCTTTAGCCATATACATATTATACTAGAAGTTTGAGAATGCTTTTTAACACATTCTCTGTACAGCAGGGAAGAATATGTTGATGCTATGTGACGCATCATAACTAAATACATTTGTTCTCAATCTCCTTGTAATAAATTAAAAATACACAAATATATAGAATTTAGACTGTGAGTCCCAGTAGAAATAGTGAAAGATCACACAATCTATGTGCGGCGCTGCAGAATATGTTGGCGCTATGCACACTCATTGAGAGAAACAATGCACCCAGACAGATATAACTCTGCTTGCAGTTATGTCTCAGGCAGATATGTAAATGATTACAGTTGTGGTAGAATTAGACACTGGTTCTTGCTACTAGGCGCCGTTGCCCTATAAAAAGGCTCTCAGAGGTTACTTTTGCGTAGTGGACCTCTTGTTGAGGCATCGTTGACCCACCAGACGCTTCTATGAAGCACTTGAAGACATTTTGTGCAGTTAACAGATTTTGAGAGGAGGCGCATCATTGGAATGAGAGAAGCAGGATGGTTGTTTCAATGAATCGCCTGCCATCTAGGCTGTTCTGACCAGGCTGTTAGGAGGTGTTGGAAGCGGTAGTTATGTGAAGGCATGCATAGACAGCAAGCAAGCTTCGGACAGTGCAGATAGACCACCAGTTAGGAGGATAGTTTGATCTGCCGACAAGTACAAGCAGATCCAACAGTTTTCTTGTCCACCATCCTGACGCAGGTGGTACTTTTATTACAGACCCCTCTCTGCCCAAACCATTTCCAGGACTTTAGCAGAAGGAAATTTGACATGACGGTGCCCATTATGTGCCCTGGCATTAATACCCCAAAGCAGTTGCCTTTGGAGTGTTGTCGTGAATGACAAGCCTGGACTGCAGCAGACTGGAGCTATATTGTCTTTAGCAACAATTTTAAGTTCTTTTTGGGAGCCGACGATGGTCGTGTTCCACTATGGAGACGCTCCAATCCTGCCTTTGCTGTGAAGCGGCACACTGCCCCAACTGCTGGTGTGATGACCTGGGGAGCCATCGCATATGACAGTCACCCCTAGCAGTGATTGAGAGACTCTAACAGCTCAACGATATATGCTAGAAATCCTGCGGCCATATTTGTTGCCTCTCATGGCGGGGCTTCCAACTGGCATTTCTCAGCAGAATAATACTCGCCCGCACACAGCGTTTTCCCCAGAATGCCTCTGCCAGGTTGACACACTTCCTTGGCCTGCCCGGTCGGCAAATTTATCACCCATCGAGCCTTTATGAGACCAGCTTGGATGCCAGCTTCTGAAGCCTACAAGTGTGCAGAATCTAGAGGCCCGGTTGCAACACCTGTGGACAAATGTGGCACAGGATAACAACGAGCCTGTACGCCTCCATGCCCATCCGTATCTCATCGTGTATCCAGCCCAGACAGGGTACTAGACCCTCCCTTGAATTCTACCGTTTTCTTGGTGCATTATCTTTTTTGTCAATGAGTGTAAATGAGTAAATGAGAAGTGAATCAGTATCCGGTGACAATTATGTTAATTGCCTTAATTTCCTGGGGTTAGTATCTAGAGCCGGGGAAAAGTACTCGCAAGCAACTGAATTTTGTCTCCCCACAGTGGAGACAGAAGGAAATAGATTAAGCTTCAGATTAGATTAGGATCAGGTGTATCAAGTGGAAACTCATACTCTTCTCATCAGCCCAGAAGGAGTTAAGAGCAATGTCTGTGATGGAGTACTTTAGAAACCCTAAACCCCTTTGCTGTCTGATGTCCCTTACTCAGTGGCATGACTTGGCAGGCACATACACTATAAACAGTGCCAATTGGCACTTGTCACCCTTCTGCTGTAGCAGTCGCACCTACAGCCATCCTCGAACACAGTACTTTGACAACGGAGAAATAAAAAGCAGGAAAGAAAATGATAATAAAATATTGGTCCAGAAACAGAACAGCTGATGTGATTCCTCCTTATAGCTGAAGTGTTGGGATGGCAGTGCCCAGTGCTGCGTAGCCCAAATTCCTCAGTCATTGCTATCCCAGAGAGTACAAGGGGGAGCTCAGGAGCAAGAGACGAATGGGACTGGAGCTTCTGGAGTCCAAAAGGTAGGTGCCATCATCCAAGGATCGTTCTATGTTACGCCCTCCTTTCAGAGGCACCTGTACTTGTGTGTGTGGGTATGCACTAATATAGGGGCTGATAGAGCTAGTTGCATCAAGTTGTAGGTACTGGATTCATAGCAAATCATTTGGTAAAACATATAGATTAAGAACTGTTTATTCTTTTTTATTGCTTTTGTCATGTTTTTAGAACTTATTCGGTTTGTTAGTATTTGTATCATATCAACATATTCTATAGTGTTATAATCTTAAGGTTATCATATAAGGTCTGCACTATAGAGCTGCTTTTAAAGCTATGTAACAGTGGTACCCAAGTGACTCATTGTAATAGTGACACCAAGCCCGGCTGAAGTTGCGTTGGACTACAACTTCGTTGGGACTCACATCAGCTGTAGGCGTTCCAATAGAAGTAAATAGGGAACAAAGTAGTCACTAAATTGTTGCATAATTGTTGCATTGTTTCCTACCCACTCCTAATAAAATTTGACTACAAGTAGGAAAAGTCAAATTGAAAGTCAAAAGTGTCTTCTCAAGGATGCATAGCCGAAAACTGGTAATACATCTTCGATAGTTGTCAGCCAACGGCTTATTCGACCAACAGTACTTCCTTCTGACTCTTCCACATGCATGCCCGTGTGTGCTCTCAATGGGGAGAGGGGAGTAAGTCACCACCAGTATCCTCTAGTGATCGCTTACTCCCATGAGCTAAATGGATCGGCATGTCGAAATTCAACGTGTCTGATCCTTCTTTTCCTGACATCATCTGTCGGGGAAGAGTCGGCACATCCCCACACATATACAAGATAGTCATCCGGTCCTGCCAAAATCAGGGAGTTTGGCTGACTTTGCTCTCATTCACAAAGCTCAAGCCATAAAACATATAACCTCAACAAACAAGTAAGGATATGGTATACAATTGTGTTAAATATTGTCAAGATGTGTGATCACAGGCAGAATGTGCCACTAGTGACTAATATAGGCAATATGGCTTTCTTCACATACATGGGTTATGTGTCATTTTTTTAAACCAGAAACAGCATGTAAAAAACACACTTTTTTCATTCCCCAATAGAGAAGTGTGTACAAAAATGGCTGGAAAAAACGGCAAATTGACAGTATACTGTGCTTGCGAAAAAAAACAAACACCACTGACCCAAGAAAAGACGGACACGTATGAACGCATATAAAATGTACACGTATTGCGCAGAGAAAATAACCCATTATTTTCAGTGGGTTAATACTCACCGTTCTTTGTTGCGTGCGCATTTCGCTTGTGTGGAAAAAAAAAGTGAAATGCTCTATTTTTGTGTGCATTTGTGCACCAAAGGTCCCCTTAGAAGTCTATAGTGGTTTACAAATACACACATATGTACGCTTAGGTATGCGCAAAACACTGTGCAAACCTACAAACACCGACACCTAATTTGGCTTAATAGCAATTTAAATCAGACTATTACACTGAGCGGTGCCTGCGCAAATGTGCACAGCATTTGCGCAGGAACGCTTGTAAAAGAGCCTGACCTATCTTTGTCCGCGTTACGCAGAAAGCTGCCACAGTCTTCTACAACAGCTACATTAAGGGGGGGCGAGGGAGTTACCTTGCTTACAATGCAGGCGAAAGAAGACAGCTGGCCCTAATTAGGCATTTAATTACCATTCTATTCCACGGGAAGGGTGTAATATGCATTTCAGAACAAACTATCTCTCTGCTGGCACGGACATATCAGCCTGCTTCTTGCCATTTCTCAATCTCATTCATGCAAAAATATGTTGCATAGCGGCAAACGTATTTCCACATATGCTTGATTGAATAGCACAAATATGTTGCACTAGAATGAACGCTTTTGCGCTTACGCTCATCTGAAGCCGCCCTAGGGGCTCATTCACACAAGCATATACTGTTTTGCTCTGTGAAAATGGATTGATTTTACTGCATGTGCATGTGGGTGCTGCGTACACTTTTATTGGGTACGTCCATGTTTTATGTCCATGTGCCATCTGTGTGTAATCTGTTTTTAAAAGTGTGATTGTTCCCAGTAAGAGAAACCAAGTCATCTTGTAGATATGATACCTTTAATGGCTAACAAAAATATATGATGGTATAGCGAGCTTTCAAACCTCTCTGAACACTCTGGCTAATACGGTACCAAACTTATCTGTTTTTAATGCACGTAAAAAAATAAAAGCAAGAATACCCAGTTGATGTCATTTTTTTTTTCACTGTCTTCTGGCAAAATGCGTAAGAAAAGCAACCTACATACTTGTAACGCCTGTGTTCACTGGGTTTTTAAGCTCCCATAGACTTTCATGGTCAATTTTTTCATAAGGACCAAAATAGAACTTCCTGCTATATATATATATTTTTTTTTGCATGTAATATCGGCCTGCAGAAGAAAATGCACATCTGAATACACCAACTTACCTTATTGGATCCGTGTGCTGTCTGTGTTCAGTCCGTAAAGAATACGGAAAGGAAATACACCCGTGCGAACGGGCCCTTACTTTGTATCAACCTACGATTTAGAATGTTTGTACAGTCTGAGGGCTCCTGCAGACGAGCGCAGGCGTAGATACGCTTGTGATAGTATCATTTTTCGCACTGTGAAGCTTGCACTATTGCGTGCGTATCAGCGCTTTTAACTGTACTTTTTGCGCTGCGTGGACCTTTAACATCGGCGCAGGACTTACCCACGCCATGATTAGGCTGTGTGGCCTAATTTGTCCCTGGTGTTATCGATTAACCAGCAAAATTCGTAGTTCATTGTGCAATTTCACGGAGATTGGGTGCACATTTGCGCACCCCCATAGACTTCTATAGTGCCTTAGGTGCGCTTGTGTAAATAAGATCTAAGGGTGGCTTCACGTGCATATATGTGCAATTGTGTGGAACTTAGCGCAGCGTATTTGCACTATGGATTAGCCTTTTTTGTGGGTGTATCGCCGTATTGTACTTTACTTTTCACACCTACAGAGCATGATTTTTTGCACACGGGACACAACCACACTCCAATTTAAATGGCTCTTTAGCCTAATGAGTTCCAGATGTGTTCTTCTTCCTGTATTGTGAATCTCCTTGCGCATAGCGAGCGCATTTGCGCACCTCCTATAGACTTCTATAGGGACCTTTGGTTGGCAAATGCGCACAGATGAAGATTATGATGCGTTTGTTTCCGTTGTGTAAAGTACATGCACAAAAAAAGATGTGACCGAGCCCATTGAAATCAATGGGTTCCATTCACTGCATATTGAATGCCAAAATGTGCGCAAATACACTCGTCTGTTTTTTAGGGGATTTTACGGACAATCTAATGCATGTGCCTGACCAGGTTGGAAATAATCAGGCATATTGCACTTCAGCTGAACTTGTATCCCTCCAGCGGTAGAGAAAGCTGTTCATCAGCCATATGTATGGCCAGCATTGCGATGGATGGATAGAGAGATATGAGAAAACCTAAAATGTTTTCATTTGAATCCGTTTTGGTTGACTTCCATTTTTTTACAGGACCAAATAGCGCAGTCTGGTGCAAGCTCTGTATATAATTTGTGTAGTCTGAGGAGATACAGTCGATGGACAGTTTGGAGCCCGAGTGAATGTTCCCACCCTACTTGGTGAATTTTACTTCTGTGAAATCTGCATTTCATGATCACAAAAACTTCCAAAAGTTTCTTTTTAGCCATTTCTATTATAATTCTTGTATCTGTTTTGGAAATAGCTGCCTGACGGTCAACCCGGTCTCCATTAAAATAGCCATTGGGCTTGTGGTTCAACTTTTCTAATGTCTGAATAGGAAATGTGGCTAGTTACCTTAAAAACATTGTACCAAAATAGGTAATAAAAGCCTGATCAGTGGGGGTCTCACAACTAAGACTCCTACCGATCCTGAGAACAGGGCTCCCGTGTCTGCCTCTTCTCATCACGAGGGCTCACTGCACCCAACTGCAATAATGTTGAGATTGAATGGAACAGTATTTGCCCATGTCCTACACCATTCCATTCATTTCAAAATGGCTGACGGAAATAGCCAATTACTGGCTTTCTCCAGTAATCCCATTGAAGATAAAAAGAGCAGCAAAATGCATGTGCGACCGTTCAGTCTTCTCCTTCCTGTTGGGGGTGCAGTGATCCCACAGTGAGAAAAAGGGCAGACATGGGATCAGTATTAGTGTATCCTGACACCACCGGAAGCTAGGGGATTGACAGGAGAAACGCCCCTCTCACACCCCTAGCTCCCAATTGGTGGAATACGTAAAGGTCCTGGAAGCTGCTGCAGTGGATGAGGGGCAGAACCGGCCTGGCATGTGAGTGAGCCGCGGACCCTCTGTCTTCCCTGTGGCTGTGCTGCAGGGATGTTAACCCTTTTTGCATGAGGTGACACATTGGATAGGCTAGGGCAGCAGAGAGGCTGGCAATATACAGTAAGAGAACCCTGATGGATGTCTTCCAACATCGGAGCTGTACAGCCTTAAATCATAGTGTCTTCAGATGTCAGACAGTGGATTGGAAAGGGTTAAGTATAAGCTTCTTCAGTGGATGAGGGGCAGAAGCGGAGTGCCATGTGAGTCAGCCGCAAGTGTCCTGTGCCACACTGCGATCCCTCTTGTGCTCCTGCACTGTGCTGCCTGTCACTGTCTAAGTGCTCCCCATGCTCTTGCCTCTCCGCTGCCAGCCACTAGCTAACACTGATATCGGGAGGAGGGTGGCCAGCTTGTGGTCTACTGCCAGGAGGGGCTGGCCGCCACCGCTGCCTTGAGGGAGCCCAGCTCCCTGTGTCTTACCCGGTGCTGTGCTCCGGTGCCTACATAGCAGAGTGTCCTGCACCACACTGTGATCCCTCCTGTGCTTCTGCACTCAGTCTCTCTCGCCCCGGCACTGTTGCCTCCCTGCTGCCGGCCGTTAGCTTACACTGACATCGGGAGGAGGGTGGCCAGCTTGTAGTCTGCCACCGGTAGGGGCTGTGTGTCAGCAGGCCAGGCCGCAGTATTAATTTGTCATACTTCATTAGTGGCCTGCCAGGACCTGGCTCCGAACCACCTGTGCAGCCAATCACCTACAGGGGGCGTCACCCCCCTGCCAATCTTGACTCCACCAGTACTTGCTGGTGGCCTCAAGATACACTAATACCCATGGGATCCTCATTCTTGGGATTGGTGAGGGTCCCAGTGGTGAAACCCCAATGATCGGGCTTTTATCACCAATCCTACAGATAGGTGATAAAAGTCTATTTTCATACAACCCCTTTAACCTGCATACCTGCCTATTTGAACTATAAGGTGATCATTGGCTATATCATTGATTAGCAGGAAGCCACTCTATATTAGACCAGTGTGATTTCTTTGCTTTGCTAGTTATGGATGGAAAATAACAGTTTCCTTAGTGGATGGAGTATCAGTATTCTAATTCTCCATTGACTTAGGAAGTACATGGCCAGATACACCAATGAGGCAGGCATCGCAAGGATCCTGCTTATTGGACCGACCAACATTGGAGCAATACAACATTTCACCACTTCTGCAACAAGGCTGTTCTTTACCACTCACCATAATAAAGTATTATTTAGTCTCCTCCGCTCAGTTAGCGTCTGGTGGAAAACAAAATCTGTGAATATCTGCCTATCAAAGAGTTGGCTGCAATTGAAAATGAAAGGCCTTATCTTAGTTTGGCTGAGATTCAGGGCCTTACTACCATTTAGAGGAATACATTGTGTCCAGCGCATCTAGCTGAAGGATGAAGCTGTCACCAACTAAGCGGTATACTGCGGTCTTGGTGATCCATTTGTCTGGCTGTAGTTTAGAGAATTATTAAACTAACTCCCTATAAAATTATATAACCTTGGATATAGCTCATGTAATCTACTACAATGGCACGTAAAAAGGAAATCCATCCAAGGCCCATAACTCATTCGTTGCTCTGATACTTTACCCTTAGATTAAAGTAGGCAGAGAGGGAAATCAGCTGAGCAGATGCTTATTCAATATGGAAGCCTTTAGTCATGCCATACCTTTGGGGGGTATTTTGTTGGGATTGGAAGAAAACTACCCATAAAAATACTCTCAGTGACAAAAATGTAATGCACCAAGAAAAAACCCAATGAAATGTTATATGTGTGAATGTAATGATGATATATTTAACAATATTAGAGCGGAAGGATAAGTTTATTGGGGAAAACTGACAATTCAAAGGAGGCTCCAGTACCCTGTTGGGTCGCCTCTAGCCTGGATACATGATGAGATACAGTTGGCCATGGAGGCTCTAGTACCCTGTTGGGTCGCCTCTAGCCTGGATACATGATGATATACGGTTGGCCATGGAGGCTCTAGTACCCTGTTGGGTCACCTCTAGCCTGGATACATGATGAGATACGGTTGGCCATGGAGGCTCTAGTACCCTGTTGGGTCGCCTCTAGCCTGGATACATGATGAAATACGGTTGGTCATGGAGGCATATAAGCTCTGTATGTTATCTTCCACCACATTTGTCCACAGATGTTACAACCCGGACTCTAGATACTACAGACTCATAGGCTGCCAAAGCTGGCATCCCAGCGGTCTCATAAGTGTTGGATCGGTGATAAATCGGCCGACTGGGCAGGTCAAGGAAGTGTGGCAACCTGGTGGAGGCATTCCTGGGAAACCCTTGCTGTGTCTGGGAAAGCATTATCCTTCTGAAAAGTGTCTATGGGAATCCGCCATGAGAGGCAATAACTGGATTTCCGGCACATATAGTGGATATATAAAGTCTACACACCCCTATTAAATTGTCATGTTAAAGAATCTGACAAAGATGAATAATGTCAGATTTTTTTCCACCTTCCATGTGAGCCGTTATCTGTACAATTCACTGAAAAACAAACTGAAATCCTTTAGGGTGGAAGAATAGAAATAACAAAACTAAAATAATCTGGTTGCATAAGTGTGAGCACCCTCTTATATTTGGGGGTGTGGTTGTGTTCTAAAGCAGCCAATCACATTTAAACCCATGTTAAATGTAGTCAGTACTCCGCTCCCATTATTTACAGGGATTCTGATTTACCCCATATAAAGTTCAGCTCTTCTAATAGGATTTTTCTGATATTTTCTTATGGGCAGATGGGGAAAAACAGCTGTTGGATGAACGATCATATGTCCGACAGTTATTGAAGGGGTATGGGCAAGTTAACTTATGGTCCATAAGGTGGCCATATACTTATGAGTGTTACAATATGACATGTTATAGTCATTCTTTCGATTCTTCCGATTCCCAGATTTGGAATCTGGAGGGAATTTTTTCCCTTAAATGAAGAAAATTGGCTTTTAACTCATTGGGGTTTTATGCCTTTCTCTGGATCAACATTGCGGGGTAATAGGCTGAACTAGAGGGTCTTTTTTTTAGCCTAACATATTATGTTGCTATACAAGTAGGTTGATGGTTGAACAGCTGTTGAACTATGAATCACCTACGGTAGTGAATGATTGTTTTTGCATTTTAGTCCATACATGTTAATGACATCAAAAGATAGATGAAAGATTTTTCTTGGGATGTCCTTTCTAAGGCCGGTTTCACACGAGTGTGTTATGACTGCATTTCTGCATCCATAATATGTTTGCGTTTCCCAACCTGACTATGAGATTTACTGACCCCCACAACCCGACTATGAGATTTACTGACCCCCACAACCCGACTATGAGATTTACTGACCCCCACAACCCGACTATGAGATTTACTGACCCCCACAACCCGACTATGAGATTTACTGACCCCCACAACCCGACTAAGATTTACTAAGCCCCACAACCCAACTATGAGATTTACTGACCGCCAACTCAGCATGATAGTTCCCTATGATGCTCTGAGCTTGGGTCAGTAAACCTCGTGGTCATGCCACAACACACATCTGTGTTACGGAAGCAGAAATGCAGCCATGATACACTCGTCTGGAAACAACCTAAGAAAGATTTTCCCAACAACTAAGTATCATTGGTCGGCTAAAATGATCATTCCTTGCTAAATTTAGTTTGATGAACTATTTTGGTTGAAATCCTCCATTTTCATTAACTTTAGTCTAAAGTGTGTGGAAACCATTGGACTCATCTAGTGGTCACATCAGTCATAAAGTAGCTCTTTTTACTGCTGTGCGCTCCAGTCCTCACTGTCAGAGGGCAACCAAATATATGGGTAACAAAGAGAAGGATCTGCACTTTAGACTTGATGCAAGAATTACGTGAAAATGTATTTTTATCATTTAGGCTCTATATTGATGGCTTGTCACTAATGGTATGGTTGAAGTACATTATATGCTTCTCTCTGCTGCGTAGCATGGACTTCCATCACACCACTAATGACAATCCATCACTCTAAATGTCTGAAGAAGGACTCTGTCCAAAACGTTGCTACATGCGATAATACATTGATGATGTAAATAAAATTTCATGCAATTCTTGTATCAAGTCTGGAGTGCGGTTTCTTCTGTCTGTTAACCAGAGGTTGGTCCTTAGTAGGTAGTACCCTCTCTTAGCATGAAGGGGTTTTCCGAGTTATTTCTTTTACATAGTTTTGGAAACCCTGTGCCAAGAGCTAAATAGAAGAAATATACTAACTGCAGCGCCGAACCGCTATAATAGATGTGGCAAGTTGGGGTCACTTACCTACAGGATCGCCGTCCTTTCCATCTGGAATTGGCACTACACATACAGAAATGGCTCAGGAGACTTGAATTCTCTTTAAACACTCTGGCGCCTGCCAGCCTTTATTCCAGAGACACAGCTCACAAGACAATAACAGCAACAAAGTTCATTTGACCAAGGTGAGATCCTAGGGTCATCCTCCCTGTCAGACTTGAGGCCTCCACTGGTCCACATTGGACCTCAGGCTTTCAGCACTATTGCGCTGTCCACTTTCCCCTGGGAGTAGCAGGAACTCATACTTTTATGTTACTTCCTGCCATATCCACAGGTGTTCTCTCTAATCTCTGCAGCCTGAATGCTTCTCTACAGCCCTCTGCAGGCCATTCTGTGTACTGCAGAACCACATAGAGTAAATGAAAAGGGGACATCTATAGAAAACTCTCAAAATTCATCCACCGATTTATAAATGCAGATCCAGCAGCTGAAATCCCTTGCACTGAGCTAAAATCGCCAGGGCAATTTGGGGGTGGTCACACATTTTTCCTGCAGCAACCCTGCTGGAGACGCAGTGCATTACATGGTGCCCATTCAAATGTACAAGCAGACATGTAATAGTTATGGAAAGTCCCTCAAAGTAGGCACTGCTCTTTCTCCTATTAGGCTAACAAATGAAGTTTCCTAGATCCATCCATATGACATCCATATGACCTAGTGATGCATGAGGTAACTCTATTATGCAAGTGTATTAAAGCCCATTTACCCGGGCAGATGATTGGGCAAGGGAATGTTTGAACTAATGTAATCGGTCTGTGTAAACACATCCGCGACCGGCTGTCAAACAAGAAAATACTTGTTTGTCTGCTGAAGGCATTGTTTGTGGCCAAAACATAAATATGGGATGTGCTGCCGGCAAAATCAAACTGTATGGGGATGACTGATAGTATTAAGATATAGTCACCCCCCATATAAACTATGATCAGCCCCATGTTAGAATTGGGGTTACCACCAGGGGTGCGGGGGCCCGGGCTGGCGTCTCTGTCCGAGGTTTCCCCACTGTGGTGGTTGGTCGCGGTGGCTGGCGCGTGTGCAGGTGCGCATGACTGCTAGTTGGCTGCGCGGCACTCTGGTCAGTGCGCGCTGCTGGGGGGAGGCGGTTTCATTATTCCCCCTGGTGGTCTTGTGACTTCTCTGCGCCCTCTGAGCGGGGAGTTCTACATATAAACCTGCTCAGCCAGTCCTTCTTTGCCAGTGTTTGGTTTTGATTCCGTTCTGCCGACACCCGCTATCATCAACCTGACTTTTGGTGTTCTGACTTCTGCTTGATTCTGACTTCGCCTCTGGTTCATCCCTCTGTACTGCGCTCGTGCTTTCTGGTTCTGACTCGGCCTGTTTTGACAATTCTCTGGTTGCTGTTTACTCCCTGTTACTTTCAGGTTCCCACCTGTCTTTCTCCCAGTCCCTCTTTCCCAGGATCCCTGACACTAGTGCAGCGTAGGGACCGTAGCCCAGTTGTCTCCCTGGGGCTTAGCCCAAGAGGGCAAGTAAGTAGGGACACAGGAGAGGGTTGGCATAGGGAGTCCCTGTCCATCTGCCCTGGCGCAGAAAGTACAGCAAAATACGCAGAAGCGCTCGCAAATACACAACGCCGATTCTGCAAATACTTGCGCAAATACACTTACACTTGTGTGAATCCAGCCGGAGGGTCGCTTTACACGGAGCAGCTAGTCATCCAGAAAAGTTGTTGACACAGTGTGAATGATAATTGGTTGAAAGCTTTTAAGTGAGAATCGTTCGCGAGAGAGATCATTCGTCTGATAGTCATCCCTTTACGTTGTGGTGTACACAGCATGTTTATTCATGTTTGTCCCTGCCCCAGTGGAACTTTTAATCTAATTTCCCTACCGCAGGCACTCAGACACTTAAAAACACTAGGGTCAATGTATTGAGAAGTCAGTAATGCAGGCAGTGTTTTGAGAAATTCCAGAGGAAACTCTTGCAGAAATCAAGAAAGTGTACAATGTCGTCACACATCGTGACCGGGTAAGATTTTAATCTGGTATTTATAGCTATGGTATTGCAACTCTATATGTATATTAGTAAATGCTTGCATTCCCCATGAAATAACAGTTCTGGAGTGTCTTTTCTTGCATTCTGTTGTTCCGCTGGAAGTGTAGGAATAAATTGACAAGTAGGTGTTACCATTTCACTAGTGCATAAGGTATGTCCCTATACCCTGGAACTGGCATGGCTGACAAGGAAGACACTGAAATCACAGGGAGATTGGATACTCACCAGGGCAAAGGACGAAGAAGGGTCAGGACCTATCCCTGTTCTTAGAGTGGCCAAGCCTGCCTAGCAAGTGGAGTACCTACCCTGAAATGGGCAACCCTGCAAGAACAACCTGGGGCTTCCCTGTAATGGCACTAGATGGAGTAAGGGAGAAAGATGGGCACCAGGGATAGACTAAACGGGATAGATCCAGTAAACACACAGGGAACACTTAATAAAAGGCACAACAGAAATGAACCATACTAGGAACAAGGAATAAGACTTAAGACTTATGAACGACATCCCCTGCACAGAGGAGCTAGTATAAATACTTAAAACAAGTTACTGATAGGCTGGCTGGGACAACAAACAGCCCATCCAGCCAATGAGCCCAAAGACAGATGTTACTCCCTCGGTATCCAGCATCAAATAGCACTGCACATTCACCAGCATGCACATCACATTGTCAAGGCCTGACGGCATGATGTCACCCCAAGTGTGTTCCCAAACCTGGAGGCGCCCAGCGGCACTGTGACACAGATACTCTCAACACTGATTGGACAATATTACAGCGTGTAGGAGCATGCCCCTTTAATAAGGGAAATGGTAACATCTAGTTGTCAATTTATTCATATTTCCAGGTAGAATAACAGAGGAACAAGAGAATCCAAGCAAAAATGCTTTAGAATTGTTATTGCAAGTATTTACCTCTATTTATCTCTCGCGGAGGCTTTGACGCAAGTTTCGGAGACTCCTGAATGACAACTTTCTCTTCTTATGCATCAGTATGTGATGCATCACATTTACTTATCAGGACAGCGGGAAAGCAGTGTGACATCCCATGTAAGCAATGCAGTGAAGGTTGTATTGCATTGATTTTCATCCAGGCACACATAACCCACGGCTGAGTAGACAGAAGAGGACATCTCAAGCAGGGGCGTAACTATAGAGGGTGCAGGGGATGCGGTTGCACCTGGGCCCAGAAGCCTCAGGGGGCCCATAAGGCCTCTCTTCTCTATATAGGGAGCCCAGTACTATGAACAAAAAAGCATTATAGTTGGGGGCCCTGTTACAGGTTTTGCATTGGGGCCCAGAAGCTTCAAGTTATGTCTTTGTGCAGCATGGTTTAGGTATGGGTACGGGTACAGATACAGATAGAGGGAGGGGGGCCCAGCTCACGTTTTGCAGTAGGGCCCCTGAGCCGTTAGTTACGCCCCTGATCAAGGATTTACCGTACTATCTACTTAGTGATATCAGAGACTTGGTAATATGGAATAATGTAAAACCTGGTGATATGGAGGACTTTTGCCCTTGTTGTTATTGCTCTTATCAAGGCATTTCTTTCATATCATCTACTTTATGCTATTGCCGGACACACATAAGTGTACGCAGCGCTGAGGACAAGCAGCTGAGCTCCGTTCCTCGGCACAAGGCATTATCTTTTTTTAAACCATCTCTAATAAAATTACCAATTGCCTCTCATTACCATTTTGGGTATTGCAGTGCGCTAACTATGAAAGGTTTGGGATAGTATTTAGTAGGTAGTTATGCCATCTTGTGTCATATTCAAGGTATTGCATGATTTTTAAGTATTCTGTGACTAAAAGAAATCACTACCTAATATTCTATATCTGTTTAATACTAGTGATTGTTAGTGCAGTAATCCCAGTGCTGAACATCTTCTTACAAGTATATTATAGCACACTGAAAGTAAAGACAGGTATACGCAGATACCCAGAGGGCCAACAATGTTGAGTCTGTCTGAAATTCTGTAATTACAGATCTGACACCGTACCAAGTTATGCACCAATAAACCTCTTGTGCATCCACTCGAAAAGTTCTGCTCTGAGTTACACTACACTTTCTGGTGGCCCAATAGCAAGAGCCGTACCCCTGGTGGTCCGGTAGGCAAAACGTAAATCCGTAGAGCTCTACTATAGTGATAGACACAGTTGCTAATGTAGATAAGGTAAGGAGAAAATAATTTGTAGGAATCAATTTCATTGTGAGCCGTGCGGGCCTTAAGTTAGATGTCATCCGGTGTGGAATTGCCACCCCTCCCACCTCCACCCAACCCGTCGTAAGAGAAAAAAAAATACAGTATATTCCATTGAAAGGCAGTCTGAATGTATTCCCCTTATGCAAAAAGCAGCAAGACAGCAGCACACTCACACTACAACAGCTCAGGGAATAAATATGGTACCAGAACAAAGCTAATAACATAATATAGCATGAACAGATCACAGTGCATACATACAATACCTGAACCAAGCTCATAACATAAATATAGCCCCAGAACTAAGCTCATTACATAAATACAGCACCAGAACCAACCTCATAACATACATACAGCCCTAGAACCAAGCTCAGTAAATAAATACAGACCAAGAACCAAGCTCATAACATAAATGCTGTAGAAGAACTAAGCAGTCATGTTGCAGGGGCACTGATGAGCTGACAGAGGGTAGGAGACAAAAGCAAGGAGAGCTCCACAAGACACTACCGCACAAAGGAAGGAGATTATCTGACCAGGGAAACCTATGGGGGATTATCGCCCCCAACCTACATCCACCTGATGCCATCCTAAGCTGATGGCCATTACCATGTGCAAACACATGGGTCACACAAAGCTATGGCCAGCCATGATTTTAAATTTGCACCTCTGAAATAACTGCAGTATGCAGTCTTAGAATAAAATATGTTTTTTTAATATACAGAAACAAAATGTATACGTCAAGGTCTTCAAAGATATTAGCCTTTTTGGGCAATCCCTACTTTTTAGAAGCGTCCCTTAAAGGGGTTGTCCCGCGAAAGCAAGTGGGGTTCAGCACTTCTGTATGGCCATATTAATGCACTTTGTAATATACATCGTGGATTAAATATGAGCCATACAGAAGTTATTCACTTACCTGTTCCGTTGCTAGCGTCCCCGTCGCCATGGTGCCGTCTAATTTCAGCGTCTAATCGCCCGATTAGACGCGCTTGCGCAGTCCGGTCTTCGCCCTGGTGAATGGGGCCGCTCGTGCCGGAGAGCTGGTCCTCATAGCTCCGCCCCGTCACGTGTGCCGATTCCAGCCAATCAGGAGGCTGGAATCGGCAATGGACCGCACAGAGCCCACGGTGCACCATGGGAGAAGACCCGCGGTGCATCGTGGGTGAAGATCCCGGCGGCCATCTTAGTAAGGTAAGTTAGAAGTCGCCGCAGCGCGGGGATTCGGGTAAGTACTAAACGTTTGGTTTTTTAACACATGCATTGGGTTTGTCTCGCGCCGAACGGGGGGCCTATTGAATAAAAAAAAAAACGTTTCGGCGCGGGACAACCCCTTTAATGAATGTGATAGATCCACCTAAGATTATGTGGTTGTAGGGATTCCTAAACTGTGGATGTTGGAAATTAACCTGTTTGCCAAAAGACATTTTAAAGTTCTGTTTGCCAAGTGGCCCTGTATTGTAATGGTGGTAAGAGTTAGTGGGCTTCAAAAAGTCTTTTAGGAAACTCCGAGATAATAGAGGGGGGGGGGGGGGCTTAGTCATAATCCTCATCTCTTGCCAGAGTGGAGAGGGGTAACAAATAGGGACAGTTCTGTCCTTTGTGGACAGAGGACCCATTGATTTGAATGGGCAATGTGTAATGCTTAATTTCCCTCGTGGTGGCGCCGCAGTACTTATCCTTGAGGTTTTAGGAGGGGGACACTTTGTGATCAGTTTGTTGTTAATCTTATTACTCCCCCCCCCCCCCCCCCCCCCCAACTGCACTTCCTCAGAGCCAGACTTTTTTTTTTTTTTTCAACAGTGCCCCCCAATGTTCCTTGCATCAAAATGCACCCCATATCTGTGATAAACAGATACTAGCTGGTCAATGGCTATTATTAAAAAAATAGTTGGCTGGACCATTGCACAAAGCACTTTTTACCTTTTTCATCACCCCTATTTCCCCCATAGATTGTAAGCTCTCTCTCTCATTGGAATTGTTGATTAGTTTGTTACTCTGCAATGTCTGCTCTGAATTGTAAAGTTCTGTCGAAAGAAGTTGGAGCTATAGAAAGAGGATTAATATTCTTCCGGGGTGTACGGGCTATTTCAGGTAGCCTGCTCAAGGGTGACTCGGCCTTCCATCCTTCCGAGGTCAGTAAAAGGAGTACCCAGCTTGCTAGGGGTTGAAAGATGACTGGGGAAGGCAATGGCAAACCACCCCGCAAAAACAGTCTGCCAAGAAAACGCCACGTTGTAATGTCACCCGAGGGGTCAGTCACAACTTGGTGCTTGCACCAAGGGACTTTACCTTACAGGCTATTTTTATGGGTAACGTATCCTTAGGATAGGTCATCGATCGTTGATCGGCTGGAATCTGCTGCTAGGGACCCTGACTTATCAGCTGTCCTGGCACCCACTGTCAGTGGCCAAATCCACAGGGTACAGAATGGAAGCCAATGATCTGACCCCTGTGTAGTGGCTGGCACTGTTAATTGCAGGTGCAGCTGTCATGATAGTCAGTGAGAGCTGCGTCCGGCCACTACACAGGGCTCGGATCATCCTGCTTCTGCTCCGTACCCTGTGTATTTTTACGGTGATAGTAAGCACCAGAATAGCTGATTGGTGATAAAAGTCTGATCGTTGGGACCCTCACCAATCACCAGAATGGAGGTCCTGTTTCCCCTTCTTCTGTCACTGCAGGCGCACTACCCACCCACAGTGACATCTAATTAAATGGAATGGCGGTCGCATGTGTGTGGCACTGCTCCATCCGTTTCAGTGAGGTTAACTAATTGGTACTAGCCAATTGCTCAGCTATCTACGGCACTCCTACTGTGGGGGTTTGCTGCGAGCCCAGCTGAGGAGAAGCAAGAACATGGGACCCCTGTTCCCAGGAACGGTGGGGGTCTCACCACTGAAACCCCACTAAACAGACTTGTATCACCTACCTTATGGATAGGTGATAACTTTCTGATCGTTGGGCGTCTCATCCCTAAATCCCCCGCCGATCTCGAGAACAGGACTTCTGTGTCCCCCTCTGCCAGTCACTGTGGGTGGCTTTTCTCCTTGCTGTGACATCAGAATGAATGGAGCGCTGTCCGATCATACATAGTCGGTGCTCCATTCATTTCACTGGGGCTGACAGAAATACATCTTGCCAGCCAGCTCTCCCCGGCAGTCGCATTGATAACGAATGCGACTGCTTGTGTCACCAGCGCTCCTCCAGTCTCCTCCGCACTGCAGTGAAGAGGACGGGTGATGTGGGACCCTCGTTATCGGGATCTGTAGGGCTCTCAGTGGTGAGACCCCCACCGATCAGCATGAATAGAGGATAACTTGCGATTCTGGTATAACCCCTTTAAAGAGAGAACATCTTTTGTGCATCCAATCTTATATGGTGCTCTTATTAAACTCTATTACTTTTTACCTCCCTGATGAAGATTACAGTGAAACCCGCCATACATTTATACCCTGCTGTCTTAACCAATTAATTCTAAACACCCAGCGGTGTTATTGCAGACAGCTGACTAATTTTGGCAGCCATATTCTAGCACTATTGGTCAACAGATTTATGTTATCATTGGTGAATACATTCGATTAAAGAAAGACTCTTCTGTTTTTTCCTAGGCAGTCATGAAGCGTCCTGTGAGTCCTGCTTACTCTACCGACTCCTTGCTAACCATTCCTCTATGTGAGAATGGGCAGCCGGACAGCCTAGCAATGGACTTGCCGTCCAAGCAGAAGAGATTGTCATCCTATACTCTGTGTGACGTCTGCAACATCCAGCTGAACTCCGCTGCCCAAGCCCAAATACATTACAATGGCAAATCTCACCAAAAAAGACTAAAACAGATCAACAAGGGCAAGAACCCAAACTTCCATGGTAAGGATGGCACATCTGCATGTTGGTTCTTCATGAGCTATGCCCAGACTCAAGTCGCTGTATACCAGTGTAAGGTGTATGTTTCTTAGCGCCGTAATAAAGTCCCAGAGGTGTGAACGTCAGAAGTTGCTGAGTTTAGTTTTAATGGTTCTACCTTAATTAACCCCTACGACTTGTGTATATATAGAGGGGAAAATCAATTCCACTCCACTATAGTTGTGCGAGATGAAGTCAGCCCTTTCTGAAATCCACAGAGGCGCACTCGGTAGTGAATGAGGCACTTGGGAAAAAGTCCTCTCTAGGCTGCGAGTTCCCATATGGCAGCTTACACAGACAGTTACCCCACTTCTTCGGTGCATCCGAGCATGAGAGCAGTTCATTTCTCTGGATGAGGTATTATGTAAATGTAATTATGCTAATTTGTCCTCTGCTCTGCCTGTGGCTTGTTTAGAAAGCAAATGAGCTTTTATACTGAATATTTATTAATATCACTTTTTTGTTAGCACAAACCGTAAATAAATAGCCAAGGGAGGATTTTTTTTTTGTCTTGCACTTTGAAGGAGATTTTGGGGTTGTTGATACATTTTATGGTTGTGCAAATGTATGGGTTATATATTTGGATTGTGGGATAAAATTGACAAAAACATGGGTAATATTAATAATGGTAATGATACTAATCTTTATGGATGTAGCGCCAACATATAACTAACATAAAGCCCCTCGCAAGGGCATATTTGCACACGCAAAATTCGCACGCTTAATACGCCGAGAATAGAGCCCATTGATTTCACTGGGTACGTTCACATGGGTGTATTTTTGACCTGTGTATTTAGGTTGCACACAAAAAAGTGGCATGCTCTATTTTCTTGCATGCCTGAAGTCTCCATAGAAATCAATGGGGATGCGCAAATGTGTGCAAAATACGCTAGTATTTGGAACGCTTTAGACTAATTAGCTATTTCAATCTTTGTTTGCCGCACACAAACTAACATGGCTTGCAGGCTTAAAAAGTAGAGTAAAAGACGCCGATGTGTGCACGAAAAAACATTGTTCAGTCCGTTAATACACTACGCTCACGTGCGCGCAAATATTCATACGCTCATGTGAAAAGGGCTTAAGTCAAAACATACAGTACTAGGGCTTATTCACACGAGCGTATATTGGCTGGCGTTTTCACGGACAGCTGATATACGCTACCATCTGATGCACGGGCTCGGCGTACACGCCTTCGGGCGGGGGTAGACAGCTTAGCTCTGCTAAGCGGTCTCCACCTTCCCCTCGCTGGCTCTCTGCAAGGGGAGGAGGCAGTACCGGGTGGGTGCTAGTGTGCTGAACTCCCGCCCCCTCTCTGCCCCTTGCCCCTGTTTGCAATGAGAGGGGCGGTGAAGCTTTGCTCCACCTATACCCCTCCCTCTCCCATTGCTAAAAGCGGGAAGGGGTGGAGAGGAGAAGGGGGAAGGAGATTAGCAGTCATGCTGCTAAACTCCCTCCCACCACCCTTCTCCGGCCGCTGTAATTGGGTCTCATAGGAGCCTGGCGCCTGGAGAAGATGGGCATACTATGGCATTCTTTCATCATCTGTGCAGGCAGATTTGTTCCGAACAGCTTTATGCAAAGACACTTTATTATATAATATCTCTAGTGTCATTGATGCCAGTTTTTTTAGTGGTCTAGGTATTGAAGAGGGTAATTCCAACTTCCTTGGTAGCCTAATGAATTCAAGAGGTCAGTATCAAAATCCCTGGTGGTGTAGATCACGAAAGCGGTTAAAGTAGGCATCCCTGATGTTTTAAGGCAGAGAATGGATTAATACTAACACCCATGATGGTGTAGGGCATTGAAGAGGTTAATATTAGTGTTTCTCACCCTAGGTTTCGAAATGTCTCTTCTCTTAAAGGAAGCTGAACATTATGTGTTTATCACATTCAGCTTCCTTTTACTTCCCTGGAATGATCAAAGGAATCAGAGCAAGGAGGGGTATTATGATTAACAGGAAAAATCCTTCTTTAGCTCCTGCTTTCTAAGTTGGGGCATTTGCTATGAGCCATTGAAGGGGATCAGCTGATCAGACTGCTCAGCCACCTTACAAAGAAGAGTGTCTGATTGAGTTGCCTCTCTTTAAATACTTTTCACTTCTGCAGTGTGGTGCAGTTGATAGCTAGGGCAACATGTTCTGTATGGCATTCCTTGTTCTAGTTCCAAGTACCGTGTTTTAGTCCCATCTTGTCTGGCCTGTCCAGTCAGTGTATCTTACTGCTTAGTTTTCAAGTCCTGTCTGTGTTTTCCTAGTTTGTGGTTTGTCTAATATTAATTTATTTGCTTTTGTCTGGGCCCTAGTGCCCTCTTCTTCTCAGGGATAGTACTTTAGACAAAGTCATCCTTAGGGGCAACCTAGGGCTGTTTAGGGACAGTGGTGTCTGGTGTTGAGGATCAGTGTCAGGGAGAGATTGGGAAGATTCACAGGAAGAGCTAGTGTTTGGGTCAGCATTTCTCTGGCTGATATTTTGGTTCCATATCATCTGTTCCAGTCTCTACTACCAGTTTCATTATATTTATCATCATCATGCTTACCATCTGGTTACATCAACCTCTGTTCCTATCATCTAATGGTGAGTTCCTAGTTAAATGTGTGTTTTCATAGTGTTGATACGCACTTCAAATTTATATTTCTTGCAATATCTAGTAGTTCAATTGTTCAACTCTATTGTGAGTCTTGGGGGTATCTGAGTAATGGGAGACACTGTTAGTGCCCAGGAAAGGTGACTGCTGGAGGTGAAACTGAAGTCTGCTGTTTATTCAGTGTTATAACAAAGGGATAAAAAAGACTCTGCTGCTTTGAACAAAGTGCTGTGTTCCATCGCAGTAAGGGTGCCTACCCACTACAGTTTTTTTTTTCTCACTGCGAAATTCACAGCGTTTTTTTTTCTGCAGGGGTCTATGGGACTTGTAATGTTAAAATCGCGATCGTGCAAAATCGCAATTTACCACGAAATCGCGATTTTGCGCGATCGCGATTTTAACATTACAAGTCCCATAGACCCCTGCAGAAAAAAAACGCTGCGAATTTCGCAGTAAAAAAAAACTGTAGTGGGTAGGCACCCTTAGAAGGCAAGAGCTCCTTGGATAGGAGGAGACATTTATGTAATTTTATGGCATCAGCCTTCTCGCATCTGGTACTGGTGTATCTTGTCTCCATCACAAGTGTGGGTGGAGACCTAGTGAGTTGCAGAGAGTGGCTATATCACAGGCAAAGGTGGTGATTGGCTGCTGCAGACACACCTTTCCTGCTGTGGCCAGCCTCCATCCTCACAGCCAGCGGTGGTGGATGCAGTGGGCTATGGGCTCTATTATCCTCCTGCTCTCCAGCTTCCATTATTCCAGCAGCGGCTCCAGGGACAGTAGCGCCTGCGGGTGAGCCCCGACTGTGTATCACCCGGCGGCCCACAGCAGTGTTGATGAAAGTGGACGTAGCCAACGCGGCCGGCATTGGCGAGGGATGCAAGATACACTGGTGGCATAGAGGCTTACAGCGGGTGTGGCTCTTGCAGTGGTGGCTGGCCTGACCGGCACTCCGAGCACCGCTGCCGCCGTTAGCCTGATGAGTCGCAGCCGCTCACTGTCCCCGTCTGCAGTATCTTGTCTCCCAATCGATCATTTAGGGGCATGACAGGGGCGTTCACTCCTTCTAACACCTGTCACATCCCTAGCTTCTGGTGTTGACAAGATACACCAGTACCCTCGCATCCTTTACAGGGCAGCCTGGTCATTCATCAGACAAGTGGCAATTATGTTCTACTGTGCAGTAGCCAAGGGAAATAAAGGAACTGTATTTTATTGTGAACAACATGGGTACTATTGTACGTTGTCACCACTGGAAGCTAGGGGTTTGACAGGGCTTGCATGGAGGAACACCCCTAGCCCCCGATTGGCTGAATTCTGTAAGGTCCTACCAGCAGCGTCTGTAGTGCTTTTTGCCTGGGCTGGAGGGTTATGGTTACTTTTCCTGTTAGGCTTGCGATATTAGCTCTAAATGGTTCTATGTTACAGCTGTAACATGGAAGCATTTAGAGGTAATAATCTAATCTTAACAGGAAAACTAACCCTAACCCTCCAGGCCAGGCAAACATCACTACAGATTTTGCCCGGGAAACATACACCCCTCTGCCACTGGCAACACTGTCCTCCCCTATGCTGTGGGTGTCAGCCATGTGTGCGCTGCTTGCTTCTGTCCCCGCAGTTATACTGCCGCTGGCAAAGTGCTCCGCTGCTCACACTCGGCTCCACCGCCGCTCAACAGTGCTGACATGTGGTGACCGGCGGGTCTCTCTGCTCTCTTCCCCCCACTGCATCAGGAGCTGGCCTACCGATAGCAGCGCTGACATGTGGCGAACAGCGGGTCTCTCTGAAGTGTTTTCTCTTTTTAGTTTTTATTTTACTTATTAACTGCCTCAGTGCATTTTACATTGGTTACACCTAGATTTAATCTGCACATCACAAAGGGAAGCCCCAGTCATCCTTGTTTGTATTGTTGTGCCTATTTATTAGCACGGTGAACTATTGGTGTTCTTCCCAATAGAGCTGCCTATTGTTTTATTTTATATTTCTAGAATAATAATCTTTATTTATATGGTGCCAACATATCCCTCAGAACTTTACAAATCAGAGAGAACATGAACAGACAAAATCAAACATAGTATATAATATTGAACTAATAAGCTATTTTAACCCTTTCCAATCCACTGTCTGACGTCTAAAGACATTCTGATTGAAGGCTGTACAGTTTCCGATGTCGGAAGACGTCCAGCAGGGTATTCTTACTTTATATTACTGGCCGCTCTGTTTTTGGGGGGCCTCTCCAGCATGTCCAATACCACAGTACTGGCTTGAGCCAGCAGGTGGCGCCATTGTATAATGTCAGAAAGATAAAACCCCCTAGGCAACCCTGAATCCAAAATTGGATTGCAAAGGGTTAACAAAAGGGGTGAAGGCCCTGCTCACAAGAGTTTACAATCAATGAGGAAATAGGGGTGACACAAGAGGTAGCAGTGTTTGTTGGGTTCAACGGTCCAGCTATCTTTTATATGAGTAGAGTAGTATACATAAGTCTGCATGAGCCAGTCATTGGCAGTATCTGATTATGTACAGCATAGATATGAAGTGCATTATTGGGTGTGGGATATACAGTGGAATGAATGGATATGAGGGTGAATGTAGAAAAGGTGCAAGCAGAGAAGAGTTAGATTAGCAGATGTGATAGGGCTTCCCCAGAGCTGTGTTTTTAGGGCACATTTAAAACGGTGGATATTGGTGATTGTCCAGGCTAGCACATTCCACAGACATGGTACAGGTCAAGAAAAATCTGGAGACGGAAGCGGGAGGTTCGGGCCATGGAAAAGCTAATAGTTGCTCGAAGCGCTCATTCATCCAGCAGTTGGGTGGTGCTAAAAGACCAATAACCAACCAACAAACACAGCAATGCTCATTCGTCAGCTGATCAGCTTGTTTATGCAAAAATGTTCGTTGATCGGCAGTACAGCTCTGTATATGAACAGGAGGATGTACAGCTAGCCTATGGGATGAATGATCCTATTAGCGATGGTTTTTCCCATAAGCCAATTCCCAGCTGTGTAAAAGAAAATAAAACAAGCTTCGAACGACATACGTGTTGAATTGTCATTCATTACATTGGGCTGAGAATTTGGCTCATGTAAAAGAACCATTAGTCTAAGATCACTAGCAGACTGGAGAGGGTGGTAGGCAGAGATGAGGGAGCAGATATAAGGCGGTGCAGCACTGAGGAGAGCTCTATGGGTGAGAGTAATAACTTTTAGGCTATAGTGGACGGTCACCAGTACTGTGATTGTCACAGGGCTGATTTTTGGCTGTATCCACATTAAGAAAAGGGCAGATTCTGGAGATGTTTTCGAGTAGGAGGTGACATGTGTAATATTCAACAAGCAGCAGTGGGGAAATTATAAGAACCATAGTAAAACATTGTGTCCTAGAGGCATCAAGATAATTTACAGGAGGCTGGTTTCAAGACACGTGTAATAGGTGCCGCCTCTTGGGTGCTGGTTACGTCCCTTGCTAACTCTATAGCTGTTTTCATATCTACCAGTTAAGCATATCACGCAAAGTGAAGAAAACAGATTTAAAGTATTTGGTACCATTAACTTATTAAATCATTGAAGTGGATTTACCCGACCGGCAGCTGGGGAGTTAGCCTGAGATTAGATAAGACATTATTTAACTAAAGGGAACGCTATCATTGATTGCAGTGCGTTCGCCCTGACGGCCCTCATTATGAAAAGTGCAAAGGCTTGAAAGAATATAATTGCTTTTTCTTAACATTATATTTTCTGCCCCGGACTAGATGAATACACAATCTAGTTTTATTTTACTGAAGCATGGGAATGGGTTATTACCAGTCTTTCTATTCATATACACAAATTGTTTTCCATCACACAATATGGAGTGATATTGCTGGGAAGTAAAGACAAGGCATATTATGGAAAGGGCTGGAGATGTATAGAAGTCTTCAGCTTGGAGCTAGATATGGCTGGAGATGAGTTCCACACAAATTACATTCATACTTGAAAAGACTCAGCATCTTGTGAAAATATGATTGCACAATTCCGGACCGTGATGCCATTCAGAAGATATGAGCTGAAGTAGGGAAACAACAACTACTCTGGACACATACTGTACGCAGGGGGTGCGCAAAGTCTTCAGACGCTTTCACTTTTTTTACATTTCGTCATGTTGTGACCTTAGGCAAATAAACAAAATCAAGTTTTTCCCCATCGTTCCTCGCTCAATACTGACAAAGAAACAGCAGAATGTTAGAAAGATTTTGCAGTGACATAAGTATTCACACCCTGTACTCAATACTTAGTTTAACCACCTATGGCATGATTACAGCATCCAGTTGTCTTGGGTATGATGCCACAAGGTTTGCACAGCTGGATTTGGGGATTTTTGCCATTCTTTGCAGACCCTCTCAAGCACTGTCAGGTTGGGTGAGAGCTGCTGTGGACGCCAGTTTCAGGTCTCTCCAGAAATATTTGATTGGGTCCAAGTCAGGGGTCTGTCTGGGACATTCACAGAGTTGTCCCTAAGCTCCTCCTGTGTTGTCTTGTCTGTGTGCTTAGGGTGAACCTTCTGTTTGGTCTGAGGTCCGTTGCACTTTAGATCAGGTTTTCATTAAGAATATCTCTGTACTTTGCTCCATTCAGCTTTCCATCAACCCTGACCAGTCTTCCAGTCCCAGCCGAAATTCACCCCCACAGCACGATGCTTCACTGTAGGGATGGTGTAGGACAGGTGATGAGCAGTTCCTGATTTGCTCCAGACATGACACTTAGAACTGAGGCCAAAAAGTTCAATCTTGGAGTCATCAGACCAACAGAACACATCACTGTCCACACACATGTCTGGCCACCTGCACAGACACACACAACACATCATGCAAAAAAGCAAAACCCCAGGGTAGTGGAAAACCAGCATCCTCTAGCCAGCGGGGCTGGTATATATGTGCAGCAGACTGGTGGGGATTTATTAGATGGAAAATCCACACCCAGCCAGCTCAATTATCCCTCACCTGTGAAGCAGTGCTCCTAGTAACCCATAGAACAACAGATCCCAGAAGCACAAGCTAACAATTAGCTCACATGAATAGGAAGACATGGATGCACTACCTCATGGTAGGCCGCACAAGTGCCTATGAGCCCCAGAACATGGATTTCAATTTTGTGCTGTGGTCCCTGTAAGAGATAGAGAGTAAAACCCAATTGCAAAGTTGAAAAGTAAGAGGGTGAGTCAAAAATTATCCGCACTCCAGTTATATCAAAAATTCTGCTGGCCACACCGTCCTATCAATGACTGATCGTAACATTGAGGCCTCGGTCACACGGGCGTTTTTTCCCACGATTTTCATATGCGCATGCGATCCGCGTAGATATAGACCCAATGCTTCGCAATGGGATCGGTCACATGTCCGCTGTTTATGCGGATGTGCGATAAATTATAGGACACAACGATTTGCAGACTGCGCCTATCTGCGTTCTGCATTTCGTTGTGTTCTATATATGCGCTCAATGGGGCCGGCGGCAGCAGCGCCGACCCCATTGAGAACATATACTAAAGATGCTTCTCCTCTGCCACAGCTGTGACAGCTGTGACAGAGAAGAACGATGTTCGCCCATTGAATTCAATGGAGCCGGCAATACAGCCGGCTCCATTGAAAGCAATGGGCTGCCGGCGAGCGTGGGATGAATTTTCGGGAAGGGCTTAAAAATATAAGCCCTTTCCTGAAAACCATCATAAAATGTGTAAAAATTTTTTAAAAAGTATACTCACCTTTTTCCTGCAGCCGGAGTTCAGCCGCGTCCGTCTGGCAGTTCTCCTGAACTACTCTATTGAATGACAGCTGAGAGCTGCCTCTGATTGGTCCCTTCGCTCAGCCAATCAGAGGCAGCACTCATTCACCCATTCATGAATTCATGAATGGGTGAGTGAGAGCTGTCTCTGATTGGTGAGGGCTGTGACCAATCAGAGGCAGCCCATTCAGCAGGTGGGGATTTTAAATCCCCGCCTGCTGAATGCTACACAGAGCAGTTCAGGAGAACTGCCGGCCGGACGCGGCTGAACTCCGGCTGCAGGAAAAAGGTGAGTATCCTTTTTTTTTATTTTTACACATTTTAGGATGGTTTTCAGGGAAGGGCTTATATTTTTAAGCCCTTTCCGAAAATTAATCCCGCGCTCGCCGGCAGCCCATTGCTTTCAATGGGCGAACATCGTTCTCCTATGCCACAGCTGTGCCACAGCTACGGCAGAGGATAGCGGGCAGCGCTGGCCCGTTTCGCCGAAAACGCTGCTAGCTGCAGATTTTTCGGCTAATCGTCGGCCCCGGTCACGCGATTTGCGGATGCGCATCCGTCATGCGGTCCGCAAATCGCGCGAAAAAACGCCCGTGTGACCGAGGCCTGAGTATGCATATGAACTGATTCTGTCTGATAATCGAGTGACAGTGAATTATCTTGCAAATCATTTGCAAATCAGCCGTGGCTCTGCGTATGCAATAATCCATGACTTGACTTTCAAAAAGTTTGTACAAGATGGGTATTGAAACAGCGCCATGGTAAAGCATCCTCCCTGCAGTCCTGATCTTGCGCCATCTGATTATTACCGGTTTGTTCCTCTGAAAGAAGCCCTAAGAGGACACAGATTCATGTTTAATGAAGAGCTGAAGACAGCGGTGTATTTGTGGTTCACAGCACAGCCTAAACATTTTTTAATGAGGGAACACGAAAGGTTGTTGACAGATGAACAAAGTGTATTGAAAAGCAGGGAGATTATGTAGAAAAATGATATATTTGTCATTCCTGCAAGTTGATTAAAATAAATTCCTCAGCCGTAGTGCGGATAATTTTTGACTCTCCCTCGTAGCATGTGACAAGTAGTAATTTGCTTTCCACGTCTCTCTCTAAGGCTCTCTACGGGCCGCCTGGCGCGGGTGAGTACGCGCTCGTCCCTGCAGTCGCTCGGGTCGGGTCCCGCGACGAGAATTCTCGCCGCCGGATCCGACCCGCTCGTCTGCAGGCGGCCTAAGTCCTGCGGGACCGCTGCTATTACTTAAAGGGGTTGTCTCGCGAAAGCAAGTGGAGTTCAGCACTTCTGTATGGCAATATTAATGCACTTTGTAATATACATCGTGCATTAAATATGAGCCATACAGAAGTTATTCACTTACCTTCCCTGCGCTGGCGTCCCCGTCTCCATGGCTCCGTCTAACTTCAGCGTCTAATCGCCCGATTAGACGCGCTTGCGCAGAAGGGTCTTCTGCCTTCAGCTCAGTTCGGCAGCAGCGGCGTTCTGGCTCCGCCCCCTTCTACGCGGCATCGCGTAGCTCCGCCCTGTCACGTGTGCCGATTCCAGCCAATCAGGATGACGCGTAGAAGGGGGCGGAGCCAGTACGCCGCTGCTGCCGGGCAGACCCGAAGGCAGGAGACCCTTCTGCACAAGCGCGTCTAATCGGGCGATTAGACGCTGAAGTTAGACGGAGCCATGGAGACGAGGACGCCAGCGCAGGGAAGGTAAGTGAATAACTTCTGTATGGCTCATATTTAATGCACGATGTATATTACAAAGTGCATTAATATGGCCATACAGAAGTGCTGAACCCCACTTGCTTTCGCGAGACAACCCCCTTAAGCAGGAAAGCGTACTCAAAGTGGCCTCTTTCTGCTACGATACATGCATTGAGCCGTTTGGCAGTGCAGTCCAGGGCTCACGCCATCATTGCAGGACCGTGTTAGTAAACGGCGAAGCGCCAATTCAGTGCAGATGCAATGCAAATTACTAGTAAGAGCGCGACCTAATCAGAAGACGTTGGTTGGAATTTGGTGCAATCACCTCATTGGCCAAGTGTTCATTCCAGGTACTCACAATGAGGATCATCACCTGAATTTCCTGCAGACGACGATCGATGACTTCCTGGATGATCTGCCCCCGTCGTAGAAGGAGGCCACCTGGAGTACGCCTGCCTTACTTCAGTCATAGCAGTGATCCTTTGGGACTTAGAGAGTCGTAAAAATCAGATTTCTCCTATGCTACTCTTCAACTTTACAATTGGGTTTTACTCTCTTACCTCTTACAGGGGCACAACACGAAATAGAAATCCATTTTCCAGGCTGTGTGCCATACCATTGTGTAGCACATCCATGCCTTCCTATTCAAGTTTGCTATTATTATTTCAACATAGGACATCCCTATTGAGATATAGCGCTGGATCGGTCTTGATGACTACATCCTGTATAGATGGTCTAATAGATCATAGCACTTGTATACTCTTGGACTAATAATCACTAGATGGTGTTAGATCCTTGTGTCTGAATGAGCTTCCTGAAGCTGGTTGTGATATTACATTTTCTCCAGTTGAACAACATTTGTAGTCAGATTGAAGAATTCTCTGGTAGCAGGACATCGTTTTATTATTACATATTACGCAGCTTTTTTAGGTTAATATCTCTCGGTTATAGGTTTCTTACCCACAATGCTCGTGGTATACCTGAAGATATATCGAGGTAATGTCTGCTTTATTAGAACATATAGTTAATCAAACTTTTATTTTTGTTGGCTTGTTACTAAATGGTTAAACCCAGGGCTATTCTGCCTTCAATCTCCCAAGGCCAAATCCTGGCAGCTCCCACCACAGGGCACAGCTGGCCTTCGAGACTGAACTTGTAGGCTTCATTTGCCTGGCATGGTCGGGTGACTTTATGAGCCTGATGTTCATAGACAGGGTTATAGATAGATTCTTTACCCAAGGAAATGTGATGGAGGGGAGGACTAGCAAAGAGTAGGAAGACTAGAGAAACTGTGTGTACTAGATAATACAGCCCACACCGTTAGGGCGCTCCCTACATACTGACTGTGTGAGTATTTTATTACACTTCAGTGTCTTTGATCTGAAGGAACATGAATGAGTCCTTGGGATACAATATTAGATGTCATCTGATCAGTATAGCATCATCTTTTATAGGTTCATGGCTCGGCAGCAGTTTCAGGTTTAACAACACTGCGGTCCTTATAACTACCCAGTGCCTATGGATCATCCACCATCGATAGAAAGTATACCAAGACCCCAGGAGAGGGATATCTTGTCGATACACGCCATCATCATCCCAGGCCAGCAATGAGACTCTGTCGATTGAGCGGCTGTTGTTAAAGTTCTCATTCAGAATGTGGTCTTGTGCCTCCCCTTCTACCACATGGCACCTACTCTCAGGCATCCCATAGACCAGGGGCATTATTCCTGGTGCACAGCCGGACTCATGGGGCGACATGTACATGACCCCAGATTACACAATAAACAGCATAAGGCCTGGCCAAACCCTGGTGCCATCAAGTCTATTACACAATCGCCCCTAAAAAAAAAAATCATCTGTAAATATGAAATCTGTGCTTTTACCCAGTTTTAATCCATTTCTTGGTTATACCTTTGTTGGGGACAGCTAAATGGCCATCAGATATGGTGTTTAGGTTTCTGTACTGGCAGTCACGTTGTTTGTCACCCAGCTTTCCCAGAAACATGTATATCAAGCAGCACACTAAGGGTTGTCCAGTTGTAAACTATTGATGGCCTATCTGTGGAATAGGCCATCAATAGTAGATCATCAAGGATCTGCCACCCGGGGTCCTCCACCAATCAGCTGTTCATCAATCTGGTGTTCTTGTGTGCTGAGCTGATTTCTGCAAGAAGCAGACATCTCTGTTCTCTCTACAGTGGCCAGATTTGGTATTACAATCAAAATTTCCACTCACTTCAATACGAACGTTGCCTGTAATACCAAACATAGGCACTGCAGAGAAAACAGAGCTGTCTGCTTACTGCAGAAATCAGCTCAGTGCACAAGAACACCGACCAGCCAAAAAGCTGATCAGAGCGGGTCCCGGGTGATGGACCCCCTCTGGTCTACTATTGATGGGTTATTCTATAGATAAGCCATTGATAGTTTAAAACTGGACAACCCTGTTAATGTATTATTCATTTATTGGTGTTTTTTTTAACCTCTTATTGCCCCAAGACGTCCTAGGTACGCGGGGTTTATTTAGAGCAGGATCAGGAGCTGAGCCTGCTCCATACATAGGCGATGTAAACTGTTTTTGACGGCTGACACCTGCCTGCAACAGCCACAGTCAGCGTGAATGTTGATCATGGCTGTTAACACTTTAAATGCCGCTGTCAATTCTTACAGCGGTATTTAAATTCCCTGATCGGCATTCAGGGGTTCCAAACGGATCCCTCGTGAAGAGATGGCAAGGTTCCATTTGGATGTCATGGCAGCATAGTGGCCTTCTGAAGGCCCGCAGTGCTGCAATGTATTTCTGGTTATGGAAGTGTATGGTATAAGCGATCAAAGGATCGCAACTTCAAGTTCCCCATGGGGACTAAAAAAGAAAAATTAAAATCAAAATCAAGTGAAAAAAAGTTCTTTTTTCGTTATTTTTGTTTTGAATTTTTATTATTGTAATGAATAAAAGATATTGAAAGTAGTTTCCCGTATTTCTAATAAAAAAATCTAGATAAAAACATATTTGTTATCACCAATTGATAGTCCAGTCTATCACAATAACGCATTATTTGCCCGCACGGTGAACATGAGAAAAAAAAGGACACGGCTCACCCCATCGCCAAGATAAAATTTAATAAAAAGCGATCAAAAGGTTATATATACTCTAAAACAGTACCAATAGAATGTGCCACAAAAACCGAGCCCTCACACAGCTATATCGATAGAAAAATAACATTTCACTACCCTTAAAAATTACTAAACATTTTGACGTCTTCCTACATTCTGATTGACGCTTGTACAGCTCCAATGTCAGAAGACGTCCGACAGGGTATTCTTACCATCTATTGACACACACACTGGCTTTAGCCAGCAGATGGCACCGTTGTATGACAGCAAAAAGAGAAAGCCTTTTAGGAAACCCTGAATCCAAAATTGGATTGGAATGGGTTAAACAGTACCATTGAAAAATATAACTCGTGCTTTAGATAAACAAGCCCTCAGTCAGCTAGGTCTACAGAAAAATAAAAAAGTTACGATTTTTTTGAAAGAGAAGAGAATAAAACAAAAATGAAAACGAAAATAGTTCGGCATTAGAGATGAGCGAGCATACTCGGAAAAGCACTACTCGCTCGAGTAATGTGCTTTATCCGAGTATTGCTGTGCTCGGGTCTGAAGATTCGGGTGCCGCTGCGGCTGACAGGTGAGTCGCAGCGGGGAGCAGGGGAGAGCGGGCGGGAGAGAGGAAGAGAAAGATCTTACCTCCGTTCCTCCCCGCTCTCCCCTGCAGCTCCCCGCTCCGTGCCGGCACCCGAATCTTTAGCCCCGAGCACAGCGATACTCGGATAAAGCCAATTACTCGAGCGAGTAGTGCTTTACCGAGTACACTCGCTCATCTCTATTCGGCATCCCGAAGGGGTTAGATCATCTCCACTTTAGTTCTGTAGGTTGGTCTTCTTGGTGTCAAGGATTTCTTTCTTGTAAGATGCTCATTGAAACATGTAGCATGGGTCCATCTAAAAATGTACGTGCTAATTCCCAGATCAGATAAACAGCCTGGTTTACAGTGACAGGCATGTGCAGAGGCGGTTAATTAATAGAAACTGTTGAGCAGAAAGATGAGCAGTGTTTAATCGCATTAAAGGTCAACAAATAAAAGCAATCAGTGGATGTAAGATTGACAGGAGTTAAATTAATGTCATACTCAGTCAACTCAATGAGGGAATAATGTCATTTTTCAGCTGAATCGGATCACAAAAAAAGTTGTCCCGAGGCATAAACCTCTACAATTATGTAATATTTAGTTATTTTATTGATATCAATGTTGATGTTTTTGTAAACTGATTTAATAATTTCTAATCCGTTAAAACATCGCTGAATATAAAGGATTAAGAGTAGAGATGAGCGAGCATACTCGCTAAAGGCAATTACTCGATCGAGTATTGTCCTTAGCGAGTATCTCCCTGCTCGACAGAAAAGGTTCGGGTGCCGGCGCGGGTGAGAGGTGAGTTGCAGCAGTGAGCAGGGGGAAGCGGGGGGGGGGGGGGGGGGGAGGGAGAGGAAGAGAGAGATCTCCCCTCCGTTCCTCCTCGCTCTCCGCCGTAGCTCCCTGCCCGCCGCCGGCAGCCGAATCTTTGCTCCCGAGCGGGCAGGTACTCGCTAAGGGCAATGCTCGATCGAGCAATTGCCCTTAGCGAGTATGCTCGCTCATCTCTAATAAAGAGTAAAGTCAATCCTTAAAATTGCAAAAATATCTGACCAATACCAATGTATTCTATCTCTGATTTGTACCGGAAAAAAACCACATCTTTCAGCATGCAGACGGGCAAACTGCTATATGGTGCAAAATACTGAGCAACAACCACTCACATGTCTACTACACATTGACTTTGTATCAGTATACCAGTAAGTATGGCCACCTTCTTTGGAATTGATATGTCCTATTTTTAATTTTGAAGGGCTTCAACAGACAAACGTGCGCAAATGCATTCGCCGCAACAGACTTAAATTGACCCTCCAATTTTGAGGAAGAATTTAGACCTGGGACAAGAGGGGGTATATAACCTGCGGTTGGTCTCTGCAATCCCTCCGATTCACTGGTTCCAAGCTCTGATTTTCTATCGTAGCCATTTTCTAAATACCTAATGCATACTGTGCACCACTCTCTGATGGGACAGTGATGATCACATGAGCAGCTGTAGCCAATTAGACTACCAATGCATTATATTTGCTCTCTAACACTACCAGTGCTCTGTTTGGATTAGTAGTCTTAAGATTGCATTGGCCATCTTAGATGGCTGAAAATGGGACCCCAAATTAGCAAATCAGGCGAATGGAAGAAAAAAAAAACTGCAGGTAATCTACCCCCCTCCCTCTCTGATCGTAGGGCAGAATTTAGCTTAAAAGGGTTTTCCAACATTAAACTACTGATAACCTATCCTCAGGATAGTTCATCAATATCAGATTTGAGTGTCTAATTCCTGGGATGACAGCCAATCAACGTATGGAAGGGTACTGCAGCCTTTTATTTCAAAGAGAGAGCTGCAGTACCATTTTGGTCCACTGCACAGTGGATGGTGCTGTGCTTTTTCTGCTGAGCCACGGCTCCTGCAACAGCTAATAAGCGAGGGTGCCACCAATGCCGTCTTAACCGTATCATGGGCCCTTGGGCAAAGCAGTGTACTGGCGCCCCTACGACAACTACTCACAGGAATTAAAATGGGGATGCGTCAGGCATGGAATGATGTAAAAAAAAAAAAAACTCAGGAGGACGTGCTGAACAGTCCAATGGACGGAGCTATCAGTGATTGACAGCTACCTCTGTATGTACAGTCATACACAGATAGCTGTCAATCACTGATAGGACCGCCCATTGGACCACTCAGGTTAGAATGAGCAAATTTGCTGTAGTAGAATGATATCATCAGGCGTATATTATTTATTATTATATAACATTTAATATGTTTATTTTGTAGCTGGAGTCACTACATTTCTATTGACTCTGACTCTGTCCAAAGCTGACTCCGACTTCAACTCCACAGCCCTGCAGATAACACGCAAGTGATATCACTGAGCTGCAAGCTTTGGCAGCTGCCTTGTAACCAATACTTTGAATGTGAGTCTGGATGAGGGTTCGTGTTGTGTTCCAGTGCAGAAGTTATCTGTCTTTGGCTATAAACTTAATCACATAAGGAAACCACAAGGAAACAGGATATTACAATCATCTTTATTGAGAAAATTCTACAAATTCCATATGCATTATACTGTATTGTATAATGGTCTTTCAAGTGTGACGCAAGTCAGATCATTTAAAGGGCTATTCCCATCCTGGGAATCTTATTTCAATCTGTTTTCAAAATTGCAAAACAATGCATTCACTCATAAGATATTTCTTTCCAAAATGCTCCGTTCTCCAGATATTGATTCATCTCTCCTCTGGTTGTTTACTGCTCGTTGCCATGGAAACTGACCACCTCTTCTATGGAAAGAAATAGCAGAAAAGCAGAGGAGGCCGGCGCTGGCACACTTCATTCATCTAAATCTGATGGCCAGGATCCCAGGAGCTCATGCTCACTAGCTTTCAGCTCGACCACCAGCTACCATTGTGCCCTGCTACTTCTTTCCATAGAAGAAATGGTCCGTTTCCCTGGCAACGAGCAATGAACAACCAGAGGGCAGAGGAATCAAAATCTGCAATATCTGGAGAATGGAGCATTTTGGAAATAAACATCTTATGAGTGAATGCAGTGTTTTGCAATTTCTAACACATTGAAATAGTATTTCCGAGATAAGAAAACTCCTGTAAGTATTACTGTAAATATAATAGTAAGTGGGGAAAAGAGCTGATGAAAAAGGCTAGTAATTAGAGATGAGCGAGTATACTCGCTAAGGCACATTACTCGAGCAAGTAGTTCCTTAGCTGAGTATCTCCCTGCTCGTCTCTAAGGATTCGGGGGCCGGCGCAGGTGACAGGTGAGTTGCAGCGGGGAGCGGGGAGAGCGGGGAGGAGAGAGGGAGAGAGAGATCTCCCCTCCGTTCCTCCCTGTTCTCCCCCACTGCTCCCCGCCCGCCGCCAGCACACGAATCGCTCGAGTAATGTGCCCTAACGAGTATACTCGCTCATCTCTACTAGTAATGTTACAACAGCTGGTAATTCACACATTTGGGATCAGTAATATACAGCATGATGGGAGTTGTCATTTTATAACAGCTAGCGATTCGCAGGTCCAGGAACATTAATACACGACATGATGAGAGTTGTCCTTTCATAATAGCTGGCGATTCACACGTTCATATTGCTAGGCAAGGCTGTTGATTCTTTAATCCGTACGCTTGTCTTACCCCATTTTGCGTTCCTGAAAGACACTTTTTTTTTCTACCCCAAATTATTAATTTTTAGTAAAACAATTAGCAACACAATTGGAGAAGTGCCTAAGGTCATAATTGTATGCAAAAGATATGAAAACAAGTTGTCACCCAAGGCAATGCCCAAACCGCTTGAGATGAGTGTCATAAAAGTCTTCCATTGTTCTATATTCGCTATCCGGAGACTCATCTGGTAGTAGCCGCATCATTGTGCAAGCAGGTAAGTCCATATGGTCAGCTGCAGATGCTTGTGAACACATAGGGAGATGACAGACAGCCTCTACATAGCAGCCTCTCTACTGTGGCCAACCCATTCCTGATCAGGGGTTCCTATGAGCTCTCCAAAGTAAATCCTCACTGTACCATGATAGCTTTTGGAGAAAAACAAAAAATACATAGTGATGACTAAAGGAATTTCTATTCCCATGCTTGCTTTTCAGAATGCTGTATTCTCTCTATAGGATCTTTAGAACTTGGATTCTCCAAACTGCCCTGCCATGTCTTCACATTATTCCCACAAGTGACAGGAGAGATTGTGTCATCTACAGAACATTAGAGAATGGCTCTTTATGTGGAATGTTCTGCGGGTTCCTGCAAAGTACATGAAAAAAGAAAATATTCTTTAAATCCCTGTTTTATTTGAACCCATAGTGGGAGATTTGTGCGGTTCTTTGCCGTCTGCATGGCATATAAACAGAGTAGTGCAGTTTGCTTTGTGTCTCAGTCTTCTTTGGATTAATCTAACAAATTCCTATTTAAGCTGCTTGTTCTGGTCTCAAATTAACTGGTAGCGGCTCCTCTGTTTTTAAATAAAAGGTATTGATTTCAGATCACAGCTCCCATGCTATTTTTTTCTTTATTCCTCCCTTCCCATCAATCATTTCGCTTTTTATTGTCCACAGCTGCTCCAAGTACATGTTGACACACGCACACACACACACAGACACACACACACACACACACACACACAGACACATACCGGTAAACACACAAACACAATTAACAGTTCAGCTATAGCAGTCAAACCACTTGCCTAATAGCTCTGACTTGTCAGATGGGCAGAATTATTCTGCATTCCGTACCCAAATTCCGCACCAAAATCTGCATGTCTCCGTACGAATTTTGATGCAGAATCGAAATGGTTTAAGTCAGCTTGCAGTTCCACATCAAAATCTACAATGAGACTTGGAGGTTTTGGTGCAGAATTCACAGCAGCGGAATAAGTTGTGGATTTAGGTGCAGAATACAGAATTATTTCACCCCTTCTGAAAGCATCTTTAAAGTGTCCTGTGGTACCTGGTCCTGTGGTGGACAGCAGCAGCAGATCTTCTAAAGTTGTATTCCAGAGAGTAAAAGTTTTTTTCTAACTTTTCACCCAACCACTGGTCTGGCAGGGTCGCTTTTCCCCATCGCTGTAACATCACAGTAAATGAACTGCTAGCCATGTATGCGCTCCTGTGGCTTCATTCATTTCAATGCAGCTGACAGAAATAGCCCCATTGACATGAATGGAAATATGATCGTACATGTCTGGCCAACAGTCCTTTAATTGTGACGCTACAGCGATAGGGAGAAGCAACCCTGCATTGAGAAACCCTGTTCTTGGGATTGAAATACCCCTTTAAGGCCTGTAATTTGTGAGGTGCGGCTCCCATGGATTGGACTTGTTTTTCTAGCATATTCCATAGATGCTCCATCAGATTGAGATCTGGGGAGTTTGGAGGTCAAATATTCCCCAAGTAAGTGATACACATGCACCCAGCATTCAAATAAAGCATGATTAATCACACCATCCCCCTTCTTCTTTTTCTCCTTGGTCCAATTTTCATGTTTACAGCTCCTTTTAGGCACTCTTGATGGTGGACAGGGTTCATCATGGGCACTGTGACTGGTCTGCAGCTACGCAGCCCCATAGCCAGCAAGCTACGATGCCCTATGTGATCTGACTCCTTTCAATCACAGCCTGCATGAATTCTTTAGCACTTTTTGCTACAGTCACTCTTCTGTTGGGTTTGAACTAAACGGGCTAGCCTCATAAACATCGATATGCTTTGGAAGCTCATGAACCTGTAGCCAGTTCACCAGTTGGCCTTTCTTGGACCCCTTTCATAGGTACTAAGCACTGTATACCAGAGTCACCCCACAAGACCTGCTGTTTTGGAGATGCGCTGACCCAGGGGTCTTGACTTTACAATTTGGCTCTTGTCGAAGTCGCTCAGATACTTACACTTGCCCATTTCTTTTGCTTCCAACACATCAATTTTAAGAACTGACTGCTTGGTCCCTAATATATCCCACCTCTTGACCAGTGCTACTATAACAAGACAATCAATGTTAAGGCTCATTTACATGTAACAATTGTCGCTAAAAATTAGGTCAATCGAAGAAAAAGTGAGCAATGATCAGCGTGTCTAAATGCGAGCCATCGTGCACTTTTTGTTTGCTGTTACCTTGTAATCCTGCCTGTGATGATAAAATAACTGTTGAAAAGTTTTCTTTACAGAACAGGAAGTGTCAAACTATTATTAGGCTTAATGTTCAATCTGAAAAATGCAGGATTTTAGGATTTTTAAAAAAAATATGGATTGTGACACAACCAAAAGTTCTTAAAAAATACATTTAACATAAAATCTTGATTTATACAATAGGTAATTTTCTGATGACACATTCTCTTTAAAAGGAACCTGTAGCATCTTACCGATGCTGGATAGGAGCTGCGGGTGTAGTAGCCGTGCAGGTCATTAGACAGTAGTCAGGAGTCACCAATGGGAGGTCTCGGTTTTCAGTAAAGAGGGATGAGGTGAGTAACATAGTCAGATGGAAAGCCAGGAGTCAGCAATGGTAGGTATCTGTTTGCTGCACAGAGGGATAAAGTGGGAAGTATAGTCAGATGGAAAGCCAGGACTCGGTATCAGGAGGTCTTGTCACAATAGCAGAGGAGCAGGCAGAAGTGGAGCTGATCAATTCTGTGGAGCGGAATAATCACACACTGGAGGAGTGTCAGGCTGAGGCTTTTATAGTGAGCTTGATTAGAAGCAGGGCGGGGCCAGAACAGGGAGGCAGGAACTAGAACACACAGGATCATGGAACAAGGCTAGGTTCAGCAGGGGAGCTTTGTCCAGCAAGCTGGATAGCTCAGCAGTGAGAGCTACTGACTGGAGTGCAGGAGATCCCCAGTTCAATTCCTGACAGAGCCTCTCAGCTCCTTTAAGTCCTATAAATTATGTTTATGGGCTCAACATAGCTGACCCACTGAGTCCAGGGATGTATGTCTTATATTTATTTTACTTGCAGTTTGCCCTTTGTCAGTGCTTAGACCCACCACTAAATGCATTAAGTGGACTTCATAGGTGTGCACTAAGTAGTCCTCCCATTCTACACACGGAATGGAAGGACTACTTAGTTGAAATGTATTTTTATTAAAGGCTTTGCACGTTACAACCAATATGGTGAACATAGTTCAAAATATAAACATTGCTGAAGTATAGTCAATATCAAAACCTAGAGTCATATAACTTGACAACCTATTGCTATAGGCCATTGCTTCAGGAGAGATTAGTCACTAGCTGTAGGTAAAACAGCTAATGTAGATAGTCAGCCATAAACTATACAACCTCCTAAGGGCCAGCCCCACAGGGAACACCAAGAAGAACTCCCCCAAGAGGCTCGTAAAGGAGGGGGAAAGAGAAGGAAAAGGAAGAAGGGGGAGAAAATGGAGAGAAGACAGGACCAAGAGAAACAAAAAAGGAAAGAAGGGAGGAAGGAAAAAAAGGGGGAGAGAAAGAAGTGCCTTAGTCCCAAGTCTACCTATTAACCCCAAAATTTATTTTAGTTAGGCATAACCCCATTCACCAGCCATTGTTCAAACCCTGGAGATTTGCGGAATCTCAACCAGGTCTCCCACATAGCATGATATGCCGAGTATTTAGCATCAACTCTAGCCCCCAATTCTTCCATATGGCCTGTTTCATCTAGGGCTGTCACCCAATACAATCTTGTTGGGGGGACCCGGGACCTCCAAAGCCGAGGTATCACTGTTCTCATAGCTAGGAGGAAAAATCTAAAAATACTTCTCTTGCTAGCTCCAATAGATCCCGGTAGGACCAATAGCAGGGCAATATTCAGTGTAAGTACCAGGGAGCCACCGCTCAGAGTGTTATGTAGGACCTCGACCTCCCTCCAGAGTGCCAAGATCTGAGGGCAGGACCACCAAATATGTGTGAGTGTACAAACCAATCCCTGACATCTCCAACAAGGGTCAGATGTTCCCGGATAGTATCTAGCCAGGTGAGTAGGGGTACAATACCACCTTGTTAACAGCTTGTAATTAAGCTCCTGATGGTTGCCTGAGACCATCATTTAATGGGTCAAACACATAGCCTTGGCCCATTCTTCCTCGGACACAGTTCGTCCCAGATCTTTTTCCCAGGACCTCTCAAAGCCCTCCCCCCCCCCTCCCGAGAATTATTAAAATAATTCCGCAGGATCTCTATGGGCAGTGTTTGAAAGAGGTAAAGGAGTTTAGGGAGGGAATTCATTTTAATGGTGTTAATTCTGCCGAACCACGAGAGGGTCAACGGTCACCATCTCTCAAACTCTTTCACAATAGCAGAGTACATGGCTTCATAAATCAGATCAAATATTTTCCCCGGGTCAGGAGCGAGGACCACCCCCAGATATTTAATATAATCCTTGCGCCAGTTCAAAGGGAACAGAGATTTGAGCCGCACAATATCCAATGTCGGAAGCGTGATGTTCAAAATTTCCGATTTACTCAAGTTAATTTTGAAGTTACTGACCCAGCTATACTTATCGAACTCTGGCAGGACCGCGGGCAATGCCATGCTGGAGTTGGTGACTTACACCAGCAGGTAGTCAGGGAACACGGCAACTTTATGTTCATATCTGGCTGTTTTATATCCCTGTACAACTTTGTTCTCCCTCAAGGCATTGGCCAACGACTCCATGACCAGAGCGTATAACGTCGGCAATAATGGGCAACCCTGACGCGTGCCGTTCCTAATATTAAACAGATTAGAGAGTTTCCCATTTACCTGAACCTGTGCTGTGGGGTTATTATAAAGAGCCATTACCCAACTTATTACCCTACTACCCAGTATGATCTTCCTTAGCGTGGCCTCCAAAAAAGCCCAATTTACACAGTTGAAAGCCTTCTCGGCGTCTACCGGGAAAAGGCATAATGGGCTGTTCATCTCCCGCGCCCTTCTTATCAATGATAGGGTCCATATTGTGTTGTACCTGGCATCACGCCCCGGTACAAATCCCACCTGATCTCTTTGGATAAGCCCAGGAATGAGGGGACACAGGCATTTAGCTATTGTTTTAGCGAAGATTTTCGTGTCGACTTTCAGTAAAAAGATTGGGTAATAATTCCTGCATGACATAGGGTCTCTGCCTGGCTTTGGAATTACTGTTATAATGGCTTACAGGGCTTGATATGGGAAAGGGCAGCTCCCAGAAACTGCATTAAAGGCCTCACTTAAGAGAGGAACTATGAGATGCCCATATGTTTTATAAAACCTGGGGGTAAAGCCGTCGGGGCCAGGACTCAGAAAGGACTACTTAACACGGGTCAATGCATTCTGCGGTGGGTTTGAGGGCTAATACTGAATGCATTCAGCGGACTCTATAGGCGTGCACTAAGTAGTCCTCCCATTCTATACATGGAACTGGAGGACTACTTAACTTGCGTCTCAATACATTCAGGGACGGGTTTGAGTGCTGACAACAGGGGAACAGCAGGGAAGGTAAGTATACAACTTAATCCCCAGACTCAGCGGATCAGCTACTTTGAGCACATAAGCTTATAGAGCTCAAAATATCTACAGTATATATGAAAAATGTATCGCAGAATATAATTAAAATGTTATTATTTTTCATTCATTTACTAAATGTCTAAATACACCCCTCCTTTCCTTCTAGTACACCCCATAATGGCACGACTACACATCTTATTCTACTTTTCCCATCCTTTGTGCTATTCTGTGAATGATATATGACTTTGAATAGAAAGGTAAAGGTGTTTTACTGGATCATATACCGACAGTGAATTAGTCTGGATTGGGTGGATTTATCTGTCTGGCAGATACCTGTCATCTTGATTTGCTCTTGCTTAGTAAGCTATCTTATGCACAAAGACAGTAAATCATAAGCTATATAAGCATGTCTTGTGAGAGGCTGATTTGTCCTATTTATTGTGTCATGAAATGGGGAATCATTTTATCCTTGTGAATTTGTGGGTTGTGAGATCCGGCGCTTGTTTACTGAAGAAGAACTATACAGAGTTCTATCCTTCTATAGCCCTCATGCGTAACTTCTGTGGGAGTCACCTGTCAAAGTGGATCACCATTACCTAAGTGATGTCACCATTCAGTAGTAGATAAGCCGCAGCCTCTTGGTAATTAATTTGCCGTAAGAAGAGGGTGTTATTGATTGGATTAGGCATAGTGTTTAAGGAGCAGAACCTGAGTTGGATTAATTCACATGTTTAGTCTAGTCTCATGCTGCCGTAATACGGCCCCTTTTTTAGTGTCCATATTACAGGTATAATAACCCTACAACCTGTCCCCCGCTATTATATTTAACAAAATTTAGATCATCATGAAGATAAAGCCGCTAGCTGGGTGACAGTTAAAAGTAGGGGTAGAGGGAAGAGATCCGGAGAGGCGTGTCCTGTACTGGCACACCCCAACAAGTTTACAAAATTGGCAGATGAAGGGGATGCCATTATAGGTTTGGCACGTCTGCAGCCGGACATGCCCTCTGACCGCCAGGGGGATGTCTGCTCCAGTAAGAAGGACATAGAAGCTCAGGGCAGACTGGACAAGTCCTGGTAGTGGAAGACTCAATTACTAGGGGGACAGAAAGGGCAATCTGCCTTAAAGACCGGGATCGTCGAATGGCGTTTTGTCTTCCCGACGCTCGAGTCCGACACATCGCGGATCAGGTTCACAGGTTACTGGGAGGGGGTGGTGAGGATCCAGCTGTCATTGTGCACATTGGCACTAATGACAAGGTTAGAGGTAGGTGGAAGGTCCTTAAAAATGATTTCAGGGATGATTACTAGGATGTAAGCTTAGGGCAGGGACCTCCGAAGTAGTATTTTCTGAAATACTACCTGTACCACGGGCCATACCAAAAAGGCAGAGGGAGGTTAGTAAGGTAAACAAAGGGCTCTAGAGTTAGCGTAGGAAGGGAGGTGGGGTTGGGTTTCTGGAAAACTGGGTCGACCGCTGTTACAACTGTCAGATATCTTAGTAGGGATATACTTAAAGTAAAAAATAACCAAAACCTTCTAAACCGTATGGTGCCTAATGCTGGAAGTCTGACCAATGAAGTTGATGAACTGGAAGTAATAATGTCTGAGGAAAACTTTGAAATAACAAGAATAACTGAGACCTGGTTGGATGAAAGTTGTGGCTTGGTGGTGAACTTACAGGGTTATAGTTTGTTCAGAAGGAATTATAAAAAACAGAAATAGGGAGGGGGTTTTCTTTATGTAAAGTCCTGTTTACGAGAGAATATATGTGAGGGAGATGAACATGTGGAGTCTCTATGGGTAGAGATACATGGAGGAAAAACAGTAATAAAATCCACATAAGAGTTTTCTATAGGCCACCAAATATAAAAGAAGCCACTGAAAATCTATTACTGAGGCAAATATATGAAGTGGCAAATCACAATGAGGTAATTATTATGGGAGACTTTAAGTATTCAGATATAAACTGGGAAGCTGAAACCTGCAGATCTGAAAAACTTAACAAGTTCCTGTCAATAACTAAAGATAATGACCTTACCCAATTTGTTCAGGACCCAACTAGAGAGACGGCTCTTTTGGACCTAATATTAACCAACAGACCCGACAGAATAACAGGGGTGCAGGTTGGGGGGGCCACCTGAGATGTAGTGACCATAATATAATAAATTTCCACTTGTCGAAAGCGAGATTTATAGGGGAGCTACCAACATTCTAAACTTCATGAAGAAAAAGTTCGATCAGCTCAAGATGCCCTAAACCATATTGCCTGAGATAATGTCCTCAAAAATAAGTGTACAGACAATAAATGGGAAGCAGGGGCGTAACTATAGAGGGTGCAGGGGATGCTGTTGCACCCGGGCCCAGGAGCCTTAGGGGGCCCATAAGGCCTCTCTTCTCCATATAGGAAGCCCAGTACTATGAATAAAGCATTATAGTTAGGAGCCCTGTTACAGGTTTTGCATTGGGACCCAGAAGCTGCAAGTTATGTCTCTGTGCAGCATGGTTTAGGTATGGGTACAGGTACAGATACAGATAGAGGCGAAGCCCCAGCTCACCTTTTTCATCAGGGCCCCTGAGCCTTTACTTACGCCCCTGATGGGAAGTGTTTAAAAACATCTTAAATACTCAGCTGTGAGCGATTCATACCTTACAGGAATAAAAATGTTAGGAAATGGAATAAACCAAAGTGTCTCAATAAACATGTAAAAGGGGCAATAAGCAACAAATAGAAAGCATTTAAACTACTAAAACAAGAAGAGAATGAAAAAGCACTAAATACCTTTAAGGAGAAAAATAAATTAAGTAAAAAGCAGATAAAGGCAGCAATGGTATGGCTCCAGAGGCGGCCCTATTGCCGATGTTCCCCGGTTCACAGGGAAGATCAGTTGATGTGACATCTACTTTCTGAGAGAAAACAGATACAAAATAAAAATTTAATAGTCCGGCCTTCTCAACATTATTTTTAAACAAAAAAATACTAAACATACCCTCAAAATCCTTTTTTATATGCACATGGGTAGAGAGTAGAGATGGGCAAATCTACTCGTTTCGAGTATTTACTCGATCGAGCACCGCGATTTTCGAGTACTTCAGTACTCGGGTGCAAAGATTTGGGGGGCGCCGGGGGGCTGGGGGAGGCGTGGCGGCGTGGGGGGTAACAGCGGGGAACAGGGGGGAGCCCTCTCTCTCTCTCTCTCCCCCCCACTCCCTGCTGCAACCCACCACTCACCCACGGTGCCCCCCGAATCTTTTCGCCCGAGTACGGAAGTACTCGAAAATCGAGGTGCTCGGGCGAAAAAGGGGTGTGGCCGAGTAGGTTCGCTCATCTCTAGTAGAGAGAAATATATGTCACCATTACACACTAATTGGGAAACCACTGGGCAAAACTGACATGGAAAAGGCCTTGGGGATTTTAGTTAATTGTAAGCTTAATTAGATCAACCAGTGTCAGGGAGCTGTTGCCGAGGCAAATAGTATCATGGGGTGCATCAAAAGAGGGGCACATGACGAGAACATTGTTCTTCCTCTTTAAAAGTCACTGGTCAGACCACACATGGAATATTGTGGACAGTTTTGGGTATCGGTACTCAAGAAGCACATATCAGAGCTTGAATGGGTTTAAAGGTGGGCAACTAAAGCAATAAATAGAATTGGCGGACTACAGAACCCAGAGAGGTTATCAAAATTGGTTTTATTTAGTACAGGAAAAAAAAGCCAGCTGAGGGGCGACCTAATAACTATGTTTAAGTATATCAGGGGAACAATACAGGACTGTGACTGTAACAAGCATTTTCTGCGTCTGGCGGAAAGAAGGTTTCTTCACAAACATAGAAGGGGGTTCTTTACTGTAAGAGCAGTGAGACTGTGGAACTCTGTGCCTGAGGATGTGGTGATGACGAATTCAATAAAAGAGTTCAAGATGGGCCTGGACGCCTTTCTTGAGTGTTATTACAAGTTATAGTCAATAATTAATTCAGAAGGGTCGTTGATCCAGGGATTATTCTGATTGCTAGATTGGAGTCTGGTAGGAATGTTTTGTCCTTAAATGGGGAAAATTGGCATTTACTATCTCTGGATCAACATTGGGAGAGTAATAGGCTGAGCGGGGTGGACATATACCTTTTTAGGCCTCTAAATCCCTATGGTAAATTAAATTTGGTTCCACAGAACCATGGGTGGAAAGGCAATCACTAAAATGCTGCTTTGTGGCAGTAATTTCTTCTCAGGTTCATTAACACTACCACATTGCAACCTGTTATCTTTGCGACCCTTCTGTATTTCCATGCGACTAATTTCATATTTTTTCTATAGGATTCCATATAACTAAGAGAAAAAAACAGTGCCATATTCCATTGGATGCTATATTATGGAGTCAATCTTCCTTAGAAACATTTTGCTGCATATAAGACAATGCAGAGATACTTATTCCATATGGCAATAAATTCACCACTATTGAGTTGCAGCATGAAACAAATCTGATTCACTAATTTCTAAGGCTATGTTCACATGTTTGTTCGGAGGTTCCATTGAAGATCTAGCATGAAATGCTGGACAAATAAGTCATGCATTAATGACTTTGTCATCCATTAAAATGAAGGACAGCTGAACACAAACCGAATAGACATTATAGCCAATGGGGTCTGTTCGTAGGCCATTTGGTTCCATATTAAAACGAGTCCATTTGACTAGGGGATTTCACTTACTCCATAATGGAACAGGAAAGCAGAATCCCAAGGGCAGATATGAAGATGGCCTGATAACTAACTGCAAACACATAAAGTAAGCAATGAGATATTATAAAAATTGATTACTTATTGTATTACAACATGCAAATGCTCATCTACTGGCATTTCCAATTTTGAGCCAACCCCTAGGAGCACATTAATTGACCAATTTGCTAAAATTACCAAACATGGTAAGCCACTGCCAGACAGCTGTAGCAGCCGCTGATCTCCAGGAAGAACAAAAGAATTAGCCATTGAAATTCAACATGTCCAATCCTTCTCTTTCCCTGTGAGAGTCTGAAGGTCTCCATACTCATACAACAGTCGTCTGAGTTTGGATAAATATCTGATTCCTGAAAACTTTTCTTTAATGGGTTATGTAGGCCTTTAGCCATCTACTCTGTCCACCGAAGACATTAAAGGGAACCTGATGTTAGGGGAGGTGACAGGGTGATGTATTTTTTATACGCACCCGCACCCTGGCTCTTGCGGTGCCCACTACTGAAGCCTGCAGGAAAACCTAACTGATATGTCCAGACTAAATATGCTAGCTCACTCATACTATAAAATTGAGCTAACTATCTGACCATAACCACTACAATAGGTGAAGAAAAGGGCTAAATTACTGGTGCTTGCCTTCTATACTATACTTTGATCTTTTTGTCCTTTTTCTTTCTTTTATACCAGTCTGTTTTTTATAGATTTCCAATAAAAGTTATGCTTCAGCTCTTAGTGTAATGATAGATACTGAAATTATAGGAGCTCTTTAAATCCGTAACTTTGTCAGTGTTATGGCCTCCACCATGTTGGTTAATGCACTGCATAATGTATATGAAATCCCAATAAGGTAGAATAATACAGAATGCAATCAACAAAAATACAGTGGGTATAGAATACAAAAATCTGACAATTAAAAACCTCCTTTTCTATACAAAGGTATACAATGGGCACTACACCCCATCTTATTTCTTTTTGAGGGTCCGCAGCGAAGTCATTCTCCTCCTCAGCCGCTGCGTTTCTGACAGTTGCATTGATTTTCAGCCGGGGAGGCTTAAACAACATTAGCATTGTTTCACAGCGAGATTGCCTTGTGGCTAATTGAAAATGAAATCTGAGAAAGCACAGGGAGCAGTCAATAGATCTCTCTTGGGTAAATGAGTGTAGATAGCTTCCCTGTGGACAATCACACAGGACAGCTCCATCAACATCATAGTGCTTAGCACATGGATGCCTCTCAGAGATAACTCCGCTCATCCATCTGCAGCCACATCCTACTTTCTGTGGCCAGATCCAACCCTAGCTCACACCTATCTTCATTAAACATTAAAACTTTTCTGTATTGATACCCTGTATCAATCTAAGATGGACAGAAAAAAAACAAAAATCGATATTTAGCAATTGAGTACAGTAGAACAAGCAGATATCAAATATTCTTTGTGCCCTGATAGATCTCTATGCAGAGTTGCGTTGCTTTGTGTATGACTATTAGGCCAGGCTCATGCAAGGGTGTGAAATACACTCGCGCGGTACGCAGACAGTATGCAATGACATTGCCTATCACCATGTACCATCTTGGCGTTTATGCATGCTGCCATTTTTATTACATGCAAAATATACGCAATTCATGGGAGGAAGGGAGGGGGGTCTGAGGAGGTGAGGGTAAAGACTTTTTTTAAATTATTTCTAGTTGCTGCTGGCATTGCCTCCCAGCAGCTAGACGCCCTAGGTACTGGCCCTCCTGTGCCTAGTGGCAAATACAGCTCCACCTATGGGGATGAACAATTGTAGTAAGGACTGCTCATCTGTATAAGGCCATGTAAAAGAGAATGAAATGTGTGCCAGTCTCAATATGTGTCCACCGCCGCTCATTACATTGCCGTGTAAGAGGGCCATTAGTTCAGAATTCGGCTTCTTCTCAATTTTTCTTTAGCAGAGAGCAGAGCATTATATCTCTTATGATAGCTCAGCTTCTAAGTCATATGTTTTAAAGCAGAGAAGAATTGATGGCAGTCGGGATCCAAGAGCATCCGGCAAACGTTTGATACAACTAGGTCGTTTCTAAAACATAATGCGGTATGTACAAATCCAGTTTCACAAGAAAAACACTAAAAACACAGCGTGTGCAGCGATTATGTTCCTCTACAACTTCATATATCTGCAATTGATAATAGTAAAAAAACAAAAACAAATATCGAGCGGTAAGCTTTTTGTTAGGCCGGGTTCCCATATACCTTGCAGTCCGGCTTTTCTCCTTTCTGTAGTTGGAGTGAAACAGAGGAGAAAAACTGATACCAGAAATGATCCCATAGTTTGCTGTGGGACAGTTTATGGCATCCGGCACATCGGCTTTAATAATGCGGGATGCCTCCCAGTGCCAAACAGAAAAACGTTGCATGAAGCATTTTACTTTCCAGCTATTTACAGCTATGGATGTGGAACTGGTGCAAAAACTGCATCAAAATGCCATCAGTTGTATCCAGCTCAGGCATGAGAGCGCAGGTCGGACACAACACACACATGCAAGAGAACCAGGATGTGGAACACACCTTCAATAATGGGGAATGAATCACAGAGTTAAGGTATGACCTCACTTTTCTTTTAGCCAAACAAGCGAAGTTAAAACATTTTGGGGCAACAGAACCTCCTTATCAGATAAAACTGGATTGTGCACAGTTGTAGCTGTACCAAATGCTTAACTTTGTCCAATGGTGAGAGAGTATACTCGCTAAGGTACATTACTCGAGTGAGTAGTGCCTTAGCCGAGTATCTCCCCGCTCATCTCCAAAGATTCGGGGGCCGGCGCGGGTGACAGGTGAGTTGCGGCAGGGGGGAGGGAGGGAGAGAGAGATCTCCCCTCCGTTCCTCCCCGCTCTCCCCTGCTGCTCCCCGCCCCCCGCCGCCTCCGAATCTTTAGAGACGAGCGGAGAGATACTCGGCTAAGGCACTACTCGCTCGAGTAATGGGCCTTAGCGAGTATACTGACTCATCTCTATGAGAGAAGTAACAGGGATGGCAATATATTCGCTGGGTGAAATAGAGTAGTCAGGTCACGATTTGACTCCGATTAATTACATGCTATGGAAAGTGTGTGCCTCATCCTGGATTTCTTGCCTTTTTTCGACCCTGTAACCTACCCTGCTCCCTCACTTATAGTGTAGTGATCCTGCAGGCCGGCAGCACCGCTTTGTGTTATTTTTGGTGCAGCCATTTGTTAGGATCACCAACACAGCGCTATTTGCAGAGAACCGTCTGTGGCGCTCCCCATTTCAGTATCCATTTCTCACAACTCATGCATGGGAACCCAGTCTTATACAGTTGTACTAAAAAAGTAATTGGGTTACTTTCATTTTTTCTGTTGACCTATAGTATCAGTGTTAAGTTAGGCCGGCTGCACACATGTGGGTCGGATTTTGCATGTGGAATCCAGCAGCGGAATCCAACTCTGAGCCCAACCGGCATTTGTGCGTACCTGCTTTTTCTTTCAACAGCTGTACTGCAGGTGGTCCGAACCGCGAGCCATCGGACATGTGCAGTATAGTTTTTTGTTAAAAATCCCTTTTGCCGTGTCGTCACTAAGTGATGACGTGGAACAGGGGCGTAGCTAAAGGCTCATGGGCCACCCAACTTCTCTTAACCCCTTAATGCAGAGGTGTAACTTGAAGCTCCTGGGCCCCAATGCAAAACCTGTAACAGGGCCCCCAACTATAATGCTTTATTCATAGTACTGGGCTCCCTAAGGCTCCTGGGCCCAGGTGCAACTGCAACCTATGCATCCCCTATAGTTACACCAGTGACATGGAATCCGCAACCTTTCTGCAATGTCATTGCAGAATGGCCGCAGATCGGACGACTTCTATAGACTTCAATAGAATCTGTTCATGTGGAATACGCACAGTAATGGAGCATGCTGTGATTTCTCCTCCTCGAGCCTTCAATAAAACATCACCCATTTAAGTGAATTGGGCTGATCTGGGTCTGAGTTGAAGTATCAAGTACACTATCCTACCCAATGGCATCAGATACCCTTCACGGCATAGTTTCTACTAACTTCTGATACACTTCAGCTGGTATTTCCCTCCATTCATCCTGCAAGTGTCTGGCGAGTTCTCTAAAAGAAGATGCATCAGCCTGTCTACAGTGGTGCAAGCAATGTTGTCATTGGACAGTTTAGTAATGGAAGAACCCTTTATCAAGTGATGAAATATATGCTACTCCATCTTCAAATCAGATGGATGTAGCTGAGTGTGGAGGATGCTGTGGTACGCCTTTTTCCTGAGTGCGTTGTGCCAACAGTTTAGCACGGCGGAGGTTCGGTTATGGTCTGGGGATGTTTTACATGGCATGGTCTCGGTCCGTTGGTTGTAGTGGTAAGAACCATGAACACGGAGGTGTACCCTGACATTCTAGACAATAATGGGTTGCCGACAATGTGGCAATACTTTGGGAATGGTCAGCAATACTTCCAACAAGACAACGCGCTTTATTACAAATCCAATGCTGTTTTACGTTGGTTTGAGGATATGGATCTTCAAAGATTGAACCTGCCTGCACAGAGTCCCAACCTGAACCCTACTGAACATCTTTGGGATGAACTGGAGCATCAGGGTAGGAAATGTGAATATCGTCCATCTTCTTTTAGATAACTCACAGATGTTTGCCGGATGAATGGAGAGTAATACCAGCTGAAGTGTATCAGACATTAATAGAATGTATGCCACAGAGAGTATCCAATGTCATTAGGGCCAAAGAAGCCCCACTAATGCCCCTTTTACACAAGCCAACTCTCATTTTAAAGATCATACAAGTGAGTGACTTCACCGCTAATTCGTTCGCAGGCAGATCATTGTTGAGAATTGTTCACGTCATTCTTATGTGAAACACTAAGCGGGGAGTGTTTGAACGTAACGTAGAAGTGAGCACTCAACCGATGATTTTTATGCAGGCTGAAACTGATTGATATACGAAAAGCGCATGATGGCTTGTGTTTAACCCTTTCCAATGCATTTATTTTTTCTCATCCATTCTCCCCAGCCCCAAATAAATTGGAGCTGGGGAGAATGGATGAGAAAAAATACATTTTCCCTGCACCTTCCTGAACTGACAGAGTTCAGGAGAGTGCAGGTGCTCACTGCACCGTGGAGGGACCTGCTTACCTGTCCGGCGTCTTCTCCCTTTTGCCTCCCGGCTCGGCGATCATGTGACCGCTGGGGTCAGGTGGCACCCAGCCGTCACATGATCGCCGGGCCGGGAGGCAGAAGGGAGAATGCAGAAGACGCCGGACAGGTAAGCAGGTCCCCCCATGGTGCAGGCTCCCGGCTCAGCGTTCATGTGACCGCTGGGGGTCAGGTAACACCGGCAGTCACATGATTGCCAGCCGGAATCTCCTGCATTACATAGCGCTAATTGAGCGCTATGTAATGTGTAAAGGAGAAGGCAAAAAGGGTTAAAAACCCTTTCTGCCTTCTCCTCGGTGGTGATGATGATCGGGTGCAGATGCACTCCTGCACTGCAGTGTCGGGCCCGACATCGGAGCTGTGGAGGGAAATTATGATGTTGGGGCAGGCCCGACATTGGATTGGAAAGGGTTAAATATAACGATTATTACGCACTTTCATTCATTTCAGCGTATTGCAATCGTTACGTGTAGGTGGACCTTTTGAGCAAATCTTGAGTGACAATCATTACTTGTAAATGGACCTTAAGTATTAACATATGTAAATGAATACTACTTTTGATTCTTGTTCAGGCGTCAATTACTTTTGATATGATAGTGTACACCTGCATTGATGGGAGTGGCACTGGTTTTATTTCCAGTGATCAGATATTGATGTCCTAAGTAAAATGGTTGGATCTTATGAATTAAAAATATGCTTGGATTGTTACGAAATTGTATTTTAGGCCTTGTTCACACGGCCGTATATACACAAGTATTTAGCCGTGTCAAAAAAATGTTAAAATCGCCCAAAAATCCCAACAATCTGAAGCCTTGGATTCCAATGTATTCATTCAGATGAACAAATTTTGGGTGCGTAAGAAAATCGCACCAGGAAAAAATATTCTCGGGTGCCGATTTTATACGCCACGTCGAAAGATAGGTCTTGACCTATCTTTTGCCAAGATACGCAGGAAGCTTCCATAGACTTCTCTGGAAGCGGAAAAAAGGAGGGGGGTGGGGAGTTATGCTGCGTACAATGCTGCGAAAAGAAGACACCTGGCTCTACTTAAATCATTAGCAGTTCTTCCGAGGATATCTGCCGATCAATGGATTTCCGCGCTGTAGCGTATTTTTTTTCCCGGTACGCAGCAGCTGCCCGTATGAACGAATACACGGTTCAAGTTCGGGACTCAATCACGGCAATTCTTCATTCATTCGATTTTATGGCGCGCACGGGCAAACGGAAAAGTGCATACGGTCGTGTGAAAGAGCCCTCAGAGTGTTTTATATCATCAATCTAAATAGTCCAATAATGACTTGTATTTGGTCGTCTGCCGAACAATACTCTGATCACACAATGGATGCACAGACCAGGCACTCCAAAGAGGACCCTCCGCTCTGCTGCCTTAGGAAATACTTGTATTGCTCAAAAACGAACTACTTCTTGAGCATCGCTACTTCTGACTCTTGTGCTGTTCCTGTTATTCCTCCTAGTAATGTATGAAGAAACTGACAAGAGGCGGTTGCCATTGTTAAAGGGTCGTGTCCTTCTAATTAATCATTTAGTTTTTAGCACACCTGGATGATTTCTAATAGTCTGATGCCGACGAACAAAATACTAGAGAAATTGTTACATCTATTGCTAATTCTATCTCCAGGAGAATACAATGTATCGTTCTCAGTTATCAGTCATCCCAGGCTGCGGATGCCCTGATTAGAAGGGGTTTCAATGGAAGTATTACACCTAACACAGGATTTGTGATCAATACCATATAAAGATGAACTAACTGTTTGCCTGGTGCATACAGAAGCTAAATGTACAACAGCTCGGCTGCTCTTTTCCATATGAATGTGTGATTCCAGTGGATTCGACTTCTCCTCAAGACTTGCACTTTAATCTTATGTGTTTCCTCATCAAGCAGTGAAATCCATTATAGTCCATTAATTCACTTTAATAGTATTTAATGATCTGTAATGTCCATTGTTCCATAGTGAATAGGATCCTGTGAGAACAAGTGGTGCATATAATAGGATGATCATGACGCTTTGCAAGGTGACCCCACAGTAGTCTGCTGGGACAGGAGCATGTGAATGGGGTCATTCTTATGTAAATGAGGGCAACATGCATGGGATGGAGTCTATTTAAAGGGTTTACTACATGCTGGATGCACTTGGCACCTGGGTGCATCTCACGCTACATGGGGTTTGCAAGTGATGCTGCGCATACATCCCTTTTTCTGATGTCACAATGGTCTATAGTACAGCTCAGAGCTTGTGATCCGAGCTCTATGGCAGTCCAGATAGACAGAAATATATTAGTATTTTGCATGCTGAATTTACCTGCAGTCCTATGTAAAAAAAAAGGCAGAAAAGCGCATGTTATAATATTACCATTATATATACTAAAATAAATGTATAAAAAATATACATGAAAATATTAATAACAAATAAATGAATGAAATGAAACAGATAAAGAATAGATACAAACACACCAACAAAAATAGGATTCCAATGTAAATGGTTCATGAAATGTAAGAATAACCTTATATATTCCATATTTCTTGATCACATTCATGGCTTGCCTTTTCAACACTGAATACATTACAATATAATAGATGATTACTTCTTTTCATTATGGAAAAAAAACCCTTATCTCACAAATCGGATGTTTATTTCCCTTTTCTATAAGTTTTGTCACATGTTATTAATGACCATCATTTAGAAAAAAAATGATACTGATCAGACACGTTGGAATAAGGAATATAGGAGATGACGGAAAGCTGCAGAACACAGAGAGGAGGCTGAATAGCCTGAATTGCCTCCCAGTCGAGGTGATGATGAGGGGCTATTAGAATTAATTATTCCTAGAATGGTTTTGACAGATGTACAGGTTTTTTTTGTATTTAGAAGAAAGAAAAAAAATCTGCTACAATTTTCCGGTATTTTGAAAAATACAATTTAGATTAAAAAATGATACATTAAACTGAGATTTGCAATTCAAATAATTTCCTAAAATGTACATAATGTGGGTTACAAATTGGATAAATTATAAATTAAACATTAATTAAATGAAACATATTTTTTAAAATTTGATTTGATGTTCATTTACTATTAAATGTGTTTAACTTTATAACTTATCAAATGTGTTCATCCACATGTACATAACGGAATATATCTACATGTCTATACATCCATCTACATCCATCCATCTATCTCCTATCTATCTATCTATCTATCTATCTATCTATCTATCTATCTATCTATCTATCTATCTATCTATCTCATATCTATCTATTTATCTCATATCTATCTATCTATCTCATATCTATCTATTTATCTCATATCTATCTATCTATCTATCTATCTCATATCTATCTATCTCATATCTATCTATCTATCTATCTATCTATCTATCTATCTATCTATCTCATATCTATCTATTTATCTCATATCTATCTATCTGTCTATCTCATATCTATCTATCTATCTATCTATCTATCTATCTATCTATCTATCTATCTCATATCTATCTATCTATCTATCTCATATCTATCTATCTATCTATCTATCTATCTCATATATATCTATCTATCTATCTATCTATCTCATATCTATCTATCTATCTATCTCATATCTATCTATTTATCTCATATCTATCTATCTATCTATCTCATATCTATCTATCTATCTATCTCATATCTATCTATCTATCTATCTATCTATCTATCTATCTATCTATCTCATATCTATCTATTTATCTCATATCTATCTATCTGTCTATCTATATCTATCTACCTACCTATCTCATATCTATCTATCTCATATCTATCTATCTATCTCCTATCTATCTATCTCATATCTATCTATCTCATATCTATCTATCTATCTCACATCTATCTATCTCACATCTATCTATCTCATATCTATCTATCTATCTATCTCATATCTCATATCTATCTATCTATCTATCTATCTATCTATCTATCTATCTATCGTATGTATATCAGGCACTTCTGTCTTTAGGCACTTTAGTTGCATTGAAAATCATTATTTGAAATGGTTTATATTCTATGAGGATATTTGCTTTAGGGTATAATCACATGAACGATTATTCAATCTGATTTTAGGATCGAAAAAATTTGACCAAAATCGTCCGCAAATAAAGCAAATTATTGTATTATTGCCCATTCAAGTCTACAGGTACGATTAAAAAATACGTATTGCACTCATTTGATGCAATTGCTATCTGTTTTTATCCCTTGTAACCATGGTAACTGTTAAAAAGTGTGCACAACCTTTAATGACATAAATTGGCCCATTATGTGTGGGCTTTTTTTATGTGTGTAAAAATCAGAAGTAAAACAAGTTAAAATCATATGGAAAAAACACAAATGCAAAAAAATCACGTGAAAATCGAATGGAAAATCGGTCCAATTTTTCAGGACTGAACAAAAACGCCCGCGTGAATATACTCTTAATTTAAAAAAACAATCCCCATATTAAGGACGGACACAGAACCTTCTGCCTTTTTCAGTAAGCTTCAGAAGCCATCATGACCAATAAACTGCTGATTGCTCTTTTTATAAATCGTGTGCATAAAGATGCTCAATAATAGGCTTATAACTGGCGAATCAGTGAGTTCCTCTAATACGGGTGCCAAGTCCGACTAGTAGAAAGAATAACAGCGTCTTAATTGGGGAAAGGTGAGAGTCCCGGGAAGGTCTTCCCCCGCAGTGTATATATATATATATATAAGGGGGCGCTCACATGTAGCTGATTTGGTACAGATTTTGTTGAAGATTTTGGTTAAGATCTGCAGCAATTTCACCTTTTCAATTGAATTCAAACTGAAGGGGTGAACAAATCTGCAACAAAATCAGCACCAAATCAGCTCGGTGTGAACGCACCCTGAGGGAAATCCACGTAGAATTGTCTATTCAGCTTGTTTCCAATGGGGCGGTTTGTTAGCATTTTGTGGGGGTTTTTTTTAACCTCGGTTGCTAGCTTTGTGATACTAGAAAATGACCATTGACTTATTTCTCACTGTGTCTTTAGGGTAATTCTAGAGCATATCGCACTTTCTTAGAATGACAGGCGGCTCTAAGGGTCCAGTCACACCTGCGTTTAGGGCTTCAGCCACAATTCCATTTCTCTACTCTGTTTTTGGATCCAAAAAATTGAATTAAAACAGAAATAAACGTCTCTGTTTATTTCCATTAATTTCAATGGATTTTAAAAGAAAACGGAAAGCTTTCAGTTTTCTGCCGTTCCTTTCAGTTTCCATTTTAAACAGGAACAAAAAGCGCAGTCTGCAGCGTTATTTCCTCCTGTATAAAAAAAACTGGAACCTCGTGGAACAGAAGCGAGCTGGAGGCTTTACTTTAAAAAAAATAATTTAATTAATTAATGGGTAAAAAACTAACTTTTATTTCCATTTTAATCCAGTATTTCAGCTCCAAAAATGGAACAGAGAAAAGAAATTGTGACTGAAGCCTTAAACGCAGGCGTGACGGGGCCCGAAGTTTGATATTTTAGTTGTATCTGTTCACTTTCGACCTAAACTTGGTTCAGTAAAGAACGTTTAATAAAAAGTTAAACCATTTTGTAAAACACTTTCTTTATCAATTTATTCAAGATCTCTGGTTGCTGTCAATGAGTAGGATATATTGGATATAAAGCAATCCTGTGCATGTGACACTACCGGCTCTGGTGACTGCACGGTGACCACTTCTGCACTTGTACGGCCATCATGTGACCAGGAAGTAAACCATGAGGGTTGCTTTTTTTTCAGTGACAGCAAGCAGAGGTTTTGAAAAACATGTGAAATTGAGATAGAAGTAGAAATCGTATGACAAGAAACATTTACGTATTACAGTGCATTTCTAAATCATATCTCTATCACCACTGTTCACCCTACCTGAAGTTGGCCATAGACATAAAGATTTTCTCCCAATACAGCGAGCATTATGGGGAAGGGGCAGGGAAAATAAATCATCATATATATATATATGAAATACATATTTCCATAACATGTTGTATATTGTACCCTTCTATTGTAACACATGTATTTGGTGAAAATTGCATTTACTACTAACACCAGAGTACAAATTTGAACCAAATATGATATGCATTCTGAGCTACAGAGATAAAAACAGTAATTTTTACTACTATAGATATAAGAAATATTGTTCAAAATAGTGAAAACCTTTCCTATAATCGTTACCTCTATATCCAGTCTCTCCCTATTAGGATTGCGGCAATTATCTGCCCATCCTTTGTTCCGACCCTCAACAAAAGCTCTGCGTGGGGAAGCAGAACACTGCAGCTACTACTGCTGCTGCTCTTAGGACCAAGCCACACATTAGGGGACCGTCCACATGTGCAGAATATCCCTGCAAGGCGCATCTTAGTCTGCTGCTGTGGATTCCCTTCCCATAACACGCATATATACATGCAGATTTTGGTGCAGAATTTTCTGCGTCTTCAGGTGCGTCTTGAAGTACCATACGAGTACGCGGAATTACCCCAGATTGTAAATTTTGCCCCCCATTCTTCCAAACACCCCTATTTTCCTTTTTTTTTGCACTAGAAATCTGCGGCATCCCAAAAATGTTTTCGATTCCGTATACACATCCAGAAAGTGGAACTTTACATATTTTAATGGCAGAAGAACTATTTTCGGAGGACCTTGTCATCTACGATTCGAGCGTCACAGTTTGCAGAGGGATTTGTTTGATCATATTTGACAGAATGAGTAGTGGATTACAGGACAGATCCCCCAGCAAAAGTGGCAGAGGCTATAATATGTAAAATATTTCAAAGCTAATCTGTACACGGTATTACCCCGGAGGATGATAATCAGATAAAACCTGAGCTTTCCCAATTGATAGCGAAAAGCTCGACTGACGGGATAATTGGATCTTATCAGACTTCAAAAAGCCTTTTGCCCAGAACACACTTTGTTCCGTTCTCCTTCCTTTTAACTCTGTGTCTGCATAACGTGTTCTATTAGATGGATGTGGTTCCCGCAGAACACCTGACCCAAATAAATACACAAAAGTCAAAAAGACAACAAAAAACAGTCCCTGATCTGCAGAGCTGACAGTCGGGTTAAAGTTTTCTCACCTTCGCGTCCCAGCTCCCGGAAGGACACAGAATGGCGCATGATGCAGTGGTAACCCAGCTTGTAAAGTGTGCCAGGGAAATGTGTGAAGGAGACTGGCATGCCCTCAGTGTGAGAGATGAGGAGTACGTTCTGACTCTCCCTATCCCTCTACACCCCCCACCCCCCACCAACTCCTCAGACCTCCCATCCGATTTGTATGTTAATACAGTATCTTTTGGTTTGCAGAGCTCTCAGCTGGGAGAGGCTACACTAGGTAATTTCTGCATCTGTGCTTGGTGATTGGGTTAAAGCGAGGGCCAGTGGCTGTGGAGAGAGAGTGCCGCTTGTTTACCTCCTACGGGCAGAGATCAGTGGAGCATTAAGCTTTTAATTGAGGTATAAGTGTATCATTTGGGAAGGTGAACAAATTGGAGGCCAGTCGCCTCTCTATCAGGGGCAGACAGAAGGATCTGCGTGCGAATGCAGCCGCTCTGCAAAATCTGATAGCGATTTCGGAGGGGAAGACGGAACGATAAGGCGTAATCAAGAATGCTGCTAGGTAAGTGAACGCAACTTTAGTGTTATGCCACCGTACTCGCCCTCTCTGCTTGTGTATATGTTCGCGATAGCCCTGGTTTCTGCTGCCAAGATGCTGTTTCTGGCTAACCGCTTATTGCCAGTGGGGAGAACTGGAATGCTGGGGAAATGGATGACAAGAAGAGTAAGACGCTGAAAATATTGCTGAGCCTTAACGCTTGGAGAATCTCATAGTCCTCTTTTTTTTTATTATGGATTTCATTTCTTATGGTGGTCGCCTATCATTTTGAATGTTGGTGTTCGGCTCGACAACGACTATTGATAGGATGGAGTGCTGGTGGTAGAGCAGACGTGTGACCTTGGTGCATTTTGGGCTAATGCATAGGGTATATGGTTTTGCAGAAAGAGGGAAATGAGAGGTGTAGATTCAAAATGGTTGAATAAAGGCGTTCGGTTTTGAAGGTCTTCAAAAAAGGAAGCGTTTTCATATCTCTACGGTTATTAGCGGATTATAGACGTGCACCCTTGAGATGTCAGTCAACGAGACGCGTAGATGTTCTTCATCTGATACGTTACTAAGGCAGAATGGTTAGGTATGTTTTTGTTTTATGTATACAAGTGGAAGATAATAGGTAATTATGCCATAATTGCATCTCAGATGTTTAGACACGGTTCCAAGGTGACTTGGCGTTATAATAAGGGGTGCCTTGTATATCACATGACAGAATGCTGATGAGGTGAAAGGTAAAATGCATGAAGTATTCTGCATTATACATCCAGAAGCTGAAGTAGTACATGAAACATGACGATCTCTGGGTTGGCATAGTGGGGGCTGTACGTTCTCACATTATGTTTGTGTGAGTCCTCTGTTCTGTCCTTGTGTCTTCTTGAAGGACCATATATTTCAACCACCAAATGCATAAAGACTGTTGAAGACTAGTAACGGGAAAGGAATTGGTTCCTGAGGTCGCTCCTACTCCAGATATATTCTACATGCAAAGAATTTTAACTCAAAAGATGCCTTGTCTCGACCAAATCACCTTCAGGAGATTCTCTAGACCTCAATAACTTGCAGTCTCATTGCTTTAATGATGGTGAAGGTTAACACATTTGTGAAGGACAGAGCAAACCAAAAAAATCAAACATGGATATCTAGCGTTGAATACTTGCGTTCTGTTATTTGAAGATGTGCAATATCTGATAATGCCACAGTTGAGTAACCTTCTGTATTTGGAATGACTGGCAAGGTCATCGGGTATAGCATCATGAAAGGTCATACAGACTGTGCCTATACTAGTGTGACTGATGACACCGCTCAGTTACAATGCACTCCAAAGGCTAGTACCATAGCTATAGTGTATATGATGACATCATTGCTTGTTATTCCATGGGGTCGCATATTAAAAAATGGATTATAAACCATTAAAATATAACTTCACCCAAAACAAAACAGTTCAGCTATGACTATAATAAACCCCAGTATCCCCCAATTACAGTTATACAAGGGTCTAACAA